>NW_020664594.1:109563-178894 GCF_002925995.2 Terrapene triunguis | reverse complement strand
ATACTTCTGTTAGTCTTAAAGGTGCCACAGGACCCTCTGTTGCTTTTTACAGACTCAGACTAACACGGCTACCCCTCTGATACTTAACATTTCCTTATTCACTTACTCCACACCAGTCAAGATTTTATAGACCTCTGTCATATCCCCCCTTAGTCATCTCTTTCCAAGGTGAAAAGTCCCAGTCTTTTTAATCTCACCTCATACAGAAGCTGTTCCATACCTCTAATCATTTTTGTTGCCCTTCCCTTCCCTGTACCATTTCCAATTCCAATATATTGTTTTTGAGATGGGGTGACCACATCTGCATGCAGTATTCAAGGTCCAGGCTACCATGGATTTATATAGAGGCATTATGATATTTTCTGTCTTATCTGTCTCTCTTGCCTAATGGTTCCTAACATTCTTTTAGCCTTTTTGATTGCCGCCGCACATTGAACGGATGTTTTTAGAGAACTATCCATGATAACTCCAAGATCTTTTTTTTTTTGAGTGGTAACAGCTAATTTAGAGCCCATCATTTTGTATGCATAGTGGGATTATGTTTTCCAATGTGCATTACTTTGCATTTACTTTCCTATATAAGTTTTGGAACCTTAATACAAGAACTAATAACTTTAAATAAAATTCATGCAGAGTATTTGCTCAATATCATTGTCCTTACAGCTTCACACCAATCACCCTAAAATATCCACATACTCTTTTATTTTCATTTATATTACCTTCTAAAAAATTATAAGCAAGAAAACGTGCGCTTTTAATTTGTATATTTGATTTCTCATTAAAAAGCGATGCAGTCTAAAGCAGTTGTTCCCCTCAATCATTCTAAAACGTAGAATAACTAATAAATTACAGAACAAATTCGTTTTGGCACTAGCTTAAAAAAGGAAAGATGAAAAGCGTTTAAAGTGATAATTGAAAAGAAAATATTACAATAGATGGGCCAATTCGGGTTTCCTATCAGCTCTAAGACACCTGAAGGTGTATTTTCAGCAGATAAAAATATTATCACCTTTTCTCAAAAGCAATGTGTTTTCTTTTCCTATTAAGTTACTCAGTAATTATAAAGTCTTAAACATTGTAATCTGTTTATACAATGCATTTGATATTTCTCCAGCACAAATGAAAACACACTTCAGTTCAAGCTACTAAAGATGTAAAGATTAAACATAAAAATGAATTTAAAAATTGAACTTGCATTTACAAATGACTGATCTAAAAGCCTGTTTTAGCCTCTGGAAACTGTTCAATTCTATAATGTGATATAGATTTCCTGAGTCTGTATTTGCAGTGGCCCAACTGGATGATTCTTAACCATTTCTTAATGAAAATATAATATGTAACCCTATATGTCTTAAATAATACTAAGAAAATTTGCCCTTGTCACTTCAAGGGCATACTCGTATATTAAGGAAGTTAGTAAAGAGACCTGTTCCAAGGCTGTAACAACCTGGTAGGATTAAGAGCCCTCCAGGAATTGTTTAAAAAAAGTCCCAGGGGTACATAGGCTAATTCAAGAAAGAAAACATTTTTATTTGCTGATTGAGAAGTAGAGGTATGTACCATAACTTCCTCTGATTTCCATCAGGCGCAGCTGACTTGTATAAGGGCAGCACTGACTGTTACACTGAAAATAACATTGATCAGCTTTGTGGAGAGACTTAAGGAGATCAGCACTCATCAGGTCCCTTCTCTGGGCCAAGGCTATCCAGAAACTGCTCTCTCCTGGCTCTCATCCTATCAGATGGGTAACAAGGAGCTGTTTACCCATATGAATTGCTTTGAGTGTCCTCTGATCCTGGGGCTGCAGGGGTGGTGGTGTCAGCTCTCCTGGTCTCTCGCACAGAGCTGACAGCCGAGGAAACCTGAGCCAGGGTGGGGGGAGCTACTTGTCCAGCTCCTCTGGGACAGCCCTGCAGCAACTTCTCAGACCACAGCTAAGGGCTTCTGGCTCCTCTGGCGAGAGCACGGAGAAGTGGTTCACTTTCCTGTTTGCATTCCGCTATGCTATGAAACTCGGGGGGTGGAGGGGAGGAGATGCTCCCCTGCCCTCCTTAAATGGCACCTCTGGCTATATACATTTTACTGAGGTCTCCCTATATGTCAAAATGTGCCCTTCTGTAAATTTGCCCTCCTTTTTGTACACCCCCACCTGTATGTCATTTAGTGATTGTGGGGAGGGATAGCTCAGTGGTTTGAGCATTGGTCTGCTAAACCCCAGAGTTGTGAGTTCAATCCTTGAGAGGGCCACTTAGGGATCTGGGGCAAAATCAGTACTTGGTCCTGCTAGTGAAGGCAGGGGGCTGGACTCAATGACCTTTCAGGGTCCCTTTCAGTTCTATGAGATAGGTATATCTCCATATATTATTATTATAAATAAAGGCTGGGTTCCATGATATGGACAAAAGAGCCTGGGATCTGGATGAGAGGGACTTCCTGGGCACTTTGCTCCTGTCAACCAGAGCTCTAATCTCACACATTATTGCAGAACCCCTGCACTGAGTAAGTGTACTTAGGAAGGTCGAACACTCAGTTGAGGTAAGGGTAAGGACCTCACTGAGACTTCAGTTCCTGCACACACCTTACTCATGTTTAATAGTTGAGTTCAGAGAAATTTGCACATGCGCAGTAGCAACAAGAGCACGTTTTGATGTGAGATTGATTTGGGTGGTAAGACCCTCAAGGCCCCAGTTACTGCTTTGCTTGCATTGGCCTTAGAGATTCCCTGAGGGCCTTGCCCTCTCAATGTTCTTCACTACCATGAATTCTAATTCTAATGTGGATTTCACTTGCTATCTGCTGTCCTCTTGTGCTCATTTCAGAATCGAGTTGTGCACCAGAACCTGGGAGAGCGGAATTACCACATCTTTTATGCATTGCTGGCTGGTGTCAGTGGGGAGCAGAAAGGTAATTGATCTCTTGGTAAGCTGGCCCCATGCAAACAAAATTAATTTTAATACAGCCAAATACAAGGTTGTACATCTAGAAATTAAGAGTGCAGGCCACACCTGCAAAATGGAGTGCTGTATCCTAGAAAGCAGAGACTCTGAAAAGGATTAGGGGTCATAATGGACAAGCAATTGAAGATGAGCTTACAGTGCAATGTTGTGGCAAAAAAGAGCTAATGTGATCCTTGTATAAACAGGAGCAGTAAGCAGGAGCGGGGTGGCAGTCTTTCAAAAATAAATAACAGCACTTTGGGTGGTTGATAAACACTGCTAGCCTTCCCAAAAAAGAAGTGGGAGAGAGGAGAGAGTGGATATCTGTTGCACTAGAATGGAAAGGGAGTTCCAGGCATAAGAGAAAGTGGGAGAGAGATGTCTTTGCACGGCAAAGGAGAAACAAAGAGGAGTGCACAGAGCTAAGCTAAATTATTTAGGCCTTTGAAGGGGAGGATGAAGAGCCTTAAACTTGATACAGAAGGCAGGAGGGATCCAGTGGATGGATTTAAAGAGAGGGAGTAACAGGCAGCAGAGATTTTTCAAGGTAGAATGTTTGGCAGACGGAGAGGTGAGATTTGGAGAGACCAGAGAGGAGGAGGTTGTAGCAGTGGAGGCAAGTGACAACCAGAGCCTGGATAAAGATTTTAGCTCTAGTCATGGGGAGGGGAAGGATGGAGTTTGGAGACATCATATAGGAAAAGCAACAGGATTTGGCAGCTGTATAGCTGGGGCAGAAAGGAGCTGAAAATGACACAGTGATGGTGAATCTGGGTGAGATTGTTAACAGTGATAGAGAAGGGTGAACAAGAGGAAGTTTTGTGGAGAAAGGTGAGTTCAGTTTTCACCATGTTAATTTTGCCTTGGGAGTGGGATATTAGAGAGACAATAAGAGAGATGAGGCTGGAGTGGGTGGGGAGATACCATGGATTCATCAGCACAGCAAAGAGATAGTAATTGAAGCCACAAGAGCAGAAGAGATAATGTAGAGGGACAAGGATGCCAGAAGGATTCAGTTCAGTTTGGGTCTATTCTACTTCTTATATTTTCCTCAAAACTGTAGTGTCTTAGCGCCTTCCAGTCATGCATTAAGTGACATGACAAACAACATCTGTTACGTGTGCTTTGTTCTTCTGTGGGAACAGTTCGGAGGGGAGTTGTGTGCTCAGTGCAATGTTTTCTTTTGGTAGGATTTTTTCTCCTACTGTTTGCGCTGCTGTGTTTGTTAGAGAAGGCTGGTCAGAAAAGTGCTCTTGGCACTTGGAGTGGAAGATGCTGTGGTTTGCAATGGCCCTTAGTTCTCATTGGAGTTCATTCCACAGTCTTGGACCAGCCCTTGAGAAAAATCTGTTACCTGCACAAATAAGCTTCATCTTTACAGTTGAAAGTTCCATTGGGCCTGAGGAATGGAGTGGGTTGACCTGTCTTCATCCCAGAGCTTCAGGTTTTCTTTTAGATATGCTAGACTCAGCCCATTAAACTCCTTGAAGACAAGGACCAAGACCCTGAATTTGATTCTATATTCTGTAGGTGGATAACAGGACGTTTAAACACGTCCCTAATGGTGTCCATAGTTAGAGAAGTACTTAAACATCCAACACTGCAGAAAGCTAAAGAGAATTTCCTCTTTGGAGTGCATTGTTATGGACCAAATGTCCCTCTTACTGACAGGACATTGCTAGCAGCTTCTTTAATGCTTTTAATCTTTTGCAGTTCCCCTTTTAAGGCTGGTCATATTCTGTGTCTAAAATCCCTAAGAAATGTCCTCTTTAAATAATGAAGATTTTTGTGTTTACTGAATTTATCTCAGGAATGTATTCTCTATGGAGACCACTGGGGGCCTCCTTAGCTGTCCATACACATCTTCACACACTGCCCATTCATTTCAGGATCCAGTTTACAATGTACCTCCTTGGTTATTCGAACTCTCCATGTACTTGCTGTAGCTGACCTCACTTACCCCTCTCCTCTCCCCTTGCTGACCCTCCTCTCATCTGGTGTTGACCTCTTCTTCGAGTGCTTGCTCATGTTGATTCCATTCTACGTGTGTGCGTGCCCACGTGCTGGTCTCCATAGAGTCGGCTGTGGCGCCCCCTTAAGTGCCTCTCATGCGTCCGTATGCCCTCTCAGTTCCTTCTTACCACTCATGAGGGTTGGTCAGAGTGCCTTGTCTTGCATAGCAAGAGCGTTAGCAGTTCTTAACAGCCCGTTGTTATTCCCTTTCTGTTTAGTTTGTAGGTACTTAGTTAGCATTTTAAGTCCATTTTAGTTCTTAGTTTAGTGGTTAGAGTCCCAACTGGGACTTCGCCCTGGAGCGTTCCCCGGGCTTTAAGCCGTGTTCCTCATGCAACAGGCCGATGCCTATCAATGACCCTCACAGCAGCTGTTTGAAGTGCTTGGGGGAATCCCATATAAAAGATAAGTGCAGGATTTGCAAAAACTTTCATCTCAGAACTCAAAAGGAGAGGGACATCCGCTTGAGAGAGCTCCTGATGGATGCTGCCCCCGGCATCAGAGCCTTCCCGACTGGATTCTGCTCCTAGCACCTTGGCATTGGTGTGGAGCACCCTGCCGGCATTGGTGTGAAGCACCCTGCCAGCACCGGGATCCTCCTGGCACTGTTCCCCCTTCCTGGTGCCCAAGATGCGTCCAAAAAAAAGGACTCCCCGGCATCGTCCAAGGAGGGGAAGGGGGCTCTGGGCAAAGTACCTAGTTCAGGCCATGTGCCCACCCCGGGGCTACAAGGGAGTACTGTTAAGGTCGGACCCCCTAGCCCAGCCAAGGATCTGACTCCTGGGAGCGGTAGGGGATCCCGGCTTCTATAGGGACCTTCGTCGTCCAAGACGGCCCAAGTGGCCAAAGACCTGGTGGGCCTACCGGTACCGCAAACGCCGTGCCAGGTGCCAGAAGTGACTAAGGCCCTGCAGCCCAAGGGCAAGCCAGTCATGGGACCTCCCCAAAGGGCAGGGGAGCACTATTTGCCCCCGGATTGCAGGCTTTTGTCTATGTCCCCATGGCTTAGGACACTGGTCCCACGACCCCAGTTGACAGCTAGAAGGCCCAGGTCCCCAACGCCGTGCTCTCCTACCACAAGGCACGGATCGCCAGAATCAAGACACCGGTCCCCGCGGTCCCGGTACCGGTCAGCCTCCTGCCTAAGATCACCTTGGCACACATCTCTATCAACCAGGCGGTCTCCTAGGTGCTAGTCCTCACCGGTGCCTGACCTCTCGCTATTGCGGCACCGATCTCCGCTGCCTCGGTACCGCTTGAGGGACAGGCAGCAATCCCCATCCTCTGGACATCGGTCTCTGGCGAGAGTTAGTCGGCATACGCAGACCTCACAGCCCCACCATGGTCACCCAGAAGGGGACTGTTCAGAGTCGGAGCTGGGGTTCAGCCCATTGCCAAGGGTGGGGTATGAATCCCGTCAGCCTGCGAGACCAGCGTGGTGTTGGTGGCGTGACAGCAGGGACAGTGGCCTGCTCAATGGCCGTGTTGGAACCCTTGTGGGGTACCAGTGATGCCAGTTCCATACTCCCACCTCTCCCCTGTGGCTGCCTTGGACAAACCACCAGCACCGGGTTCAGAACACGGTGTGGAATCCACCACAGGGACAACTCAACAGGCGCAAACACCCAAGGTGCCGTCTCCAAAAAGGGAGGGGGAATCCGCCCCTCCCCCAGTGATGCCCTCGTCATCTTCGTCACCGAACGAAGCAGTGGCTGGGACCTCCTGGTCTGTTGGAAGTCCCCCTGACGACTTTAAGGCGCTCCTTAAAAGGGTGGCTACCAACTTGAACCTCAAAACTGAGGAGTTAGAGGAGCAATCAGACAACTTGTTCAACGTCATATCGTCCTCCACCCCAGCCCGCATTGCATTACCTGTCCGCCCAGGGGTTCTACAGATTGCTAAAACGCTGTGGGAGACCCCATCTTTGATTCCACCCATTTCCAAACGTGTGGAAAAGAAGTATTTTGTCCCCGCAAAGGGGTTTGAATGTCTCTATATGCACCCACCGGCGGGGTTGCTGGTTGTGTCCGCAGTTAACGAGAGGGACAGGCAGGGACAGGTGAGTGGCACACCAAAAAATAAAGGCACCAAATGACTAGACCTCTTCGGCAGAAAGATTTATTCGACGGCCAGCCTCCAATTCCAGCTATCCAACAACCAAGCCCTGTTGGGCAGGTATAATTTTAATTTATGGGATTCCCTTATCAAGTTCACGGAGGCCCTTCCACAGGACCTAGTCCTTGAGTTTGCCATGATCCTGGAGGAGGACAAAGCGGTGGCGAAGGGTTAGGGTTAGGGTGCAGACGCCCTCCAGATGGCCTGGGACGCTACAGACTCGGCCACCAGGGTGGTTGCCTTGGCGGTGGCCATGGGGTCAGCTCTTGGCTACGGTCTTCGGGGTTATACCAAGAGATGCAGACCACGATCCAAGACCTCCCGTTTGAGGGTGCAGGGCTCTTCTCTGAGCTCACTGACGTGAGGCTGCGTGACCTCAAAGATTCCCGGGCCACCCTGTGGTTGCTGGGCCTCCACACTTCGCAGTTCCAGCCTCCTCCTCCACCTCAGTCCTGGGGGTCTTCCCAGCAGGGATCCTACAGGTGAAAGGAAAAAGACAAAGGGTTTAAGCGATGCCACCCTTCGTCCTCTCCCTCGCTGGCTCAACCCAGCCCTTCGAAACACTCTGGGGGCCAGAGACAGGCATTTTGAAGGTGTGAACGGGGGCGGCGCCTCTGTCAAGTACCTGGATCCATCCTCCTGTTCTTTCCTCAACTGCTTATGCCCCTTCCAGTCGGCATGGTCGTGAGTGACATCAGACCGTTGGCTGCTCAACACAAGCAAATGGGGCCTGAGACCCAATCTAGACCTGTGTCACCTTGACAAGCATCTCAAGAAGTTGAAGTTTCACATGGTCTCCCTTGCCTCCCTCATCCCCTCCCTGGATCTGGGAGACTGGTACGCCGCCCTCGACTTGAAGGACACATATATCCATATTTCCATTTCCCCAGAACACAGAAGGTTCCTCCATTTTGTGTTGGGCCAGCGCCATTTCTAATTCACGGGGCTGCCTTTTGGTCTCTTGTCAGCCCCGAGAAGGTTTACAAAGTGCATGGTGCCAGTGGCTGCTTACCTGAGGTATCGGGACATTCAAATTTACCCAGACCTCGATTGGCTGATCAAGGGCTGGTCTCGGCATCAGAAGCGGTGGCACCTCGATCTGGTTTGCTCCACATGTCCATTCCATTACCTGCACTCCTGCCCCTCTGGAGTTGCCAGCAAGAAGGAACTGAGAGGGCGTGGGGCCAGCAGCACCTAATATACCGATGCATGAGCGCGGCACTTAAGGGGGCGCCACAGCCATCCCTACAGATACTGCTAAGGCAAAAATCTCTGATGACTGTGCATGTGGGCATGCACACACCTAGAATGGAATGGACATGATCAACACATCTCGAAGAACGATTACGAAAGGTAACAGTTTTTTCTCTATCCTTCCACACAGTCTCACATGTTGTTTTCTGATTGTCTCAGGCTTGTTTCTGTTGAAAAGTGGGAGAGCAGTTGGTTAGGTGAATCCCATAGGATTAGTTTTATACCTTCCTTCCTGTCAATTTAAATACTCTTAGCAGTGAATTTCCATCTTTAAAAAGAGGAGTGGTCTCCCTATATCGGAGGTGAAGCCAGGCTTGGAATATCTGGAGCTTGGCCTGAGAATAAAATCTTGATGTGTTTCACTAATTGCTAGTATTCCAGATCTAAAGTCCTCTCCACTACCTTGCCCTCAGAATAACTTAGAAGGGAAAAGTAGCAAAGGATGTCAGCTGATTCCTGAGTAAACTAACACCTGCCCCCCTCTCTTTCTGTAATGTTGGGGGACTGGCTCCCTGCAGAAGCCCTGTGTCTCTCTCAACCGGAGAGCTATCGCTACCTGAACCAGTCCGGCTGTGTGAGTGATGAGAACCTGAATGACCTAGAGATGTTCAACAAGGTCATGGTGAGTTCTTCTCCTGGGTCCCATGTGGCACTTCCTCTGTGATCTTGTGGCAATTTCTTTAGAGTAATTTCCCCATCCCTGATAGCCTCTGTAGTTAGATCATTTTTGGTATTGGATGGGGTTTGGCCCTCGAACAGGGGAAGCAATTAAAATATGAATGGAACAGGAATATTGTCACAGATTAAAAGAGAGGAAGCCCAGACCTGAAAGTGGGAGTCAGCCTGAGAACACCATGCAGGTGCTGCAATGCCTGAGAGAGTCAGAGTGGCCTTGTCTCCAGCACAGAACTGCTCAAAGAGTCGGACGTTGCGTGAAGTGATGCAACATCATGTGACCTGCATGCATTGCTCTGGCATTTCACTTGTGTTATCTAGCATGGCTCGTGCACTGCATTGTCTGGCCTGGTGAGGGGTTTGGTCAGGAGAAGGGGCGCTTTCCCTTGAACACCCAAAGTAAGGCAGAAGGTAAAGGTTATAAATGTAACTGAGCCAGGTAACCTGATTACAACACTGTTTAAAATGTGTGGTGTGGACACTTCATTCCTCTATCCCTGTAACTTGGACAGACCTGACTGTGTGTGTTTGGTGAAAACAAGGCCAAAGAAGTGTATTTAATATATTAAAATATAAGGGAAACAAACTTGAACTAGCAATGACATTGAACCATGGTGATTTTAGTGTAGAGGCAGAGGTGAAACCTGGTGGGAAGAATAGGTAAGCAGAAAGCTCTATAGCTGGGTATAATGTGTATGAGAGAGGGGTAGAAAAGGTCTAAAAATACACTAATAAATGTACAGCCACTCCCCAAGAGATGAGCTAGATGATCTCTAATAGGTCCCTTCCATCTGAGTGACTGTGATTCTGAGCCTCCTATTTTAAACAGCACGGCCCTGCTGATATAAGTTATGTCTTCTCTTTGTGGCTTTGAGTAGACTGCTCTGAAAGTGATGGAGTTTAGCACCGAAGAGATACATGACATCTTCAAACTTCTCTCTGGCACTCTTCAGCTGGGAAACATGGAGTTCATGACGGCTGGAGGAGCCCAGGTTACAACCAAAGCAGGTAAGTATGATCCTGTGAACTATGCACCCTGCTGTCCAAGCCCAGATAGTCTCCCACCATGGCTCTGTCCCTCCCTCTCTCCCCTTGATACCCTAGCTTGCTGACACACATCACCAAGCCCCAGTAGCTTAACCCACTCAACCCACATTGCCCAAGTTCCTCTGATTGAGATCTTGACCCAGGTTTCAGGGCTCCAAGCCTGATACGTCAACCTGCTTAGGGCATGGCCCTGAGGCCCCTTTCACCCCACTCCCAACACTCTGGGGCTGAGTCGATAGACACATGGTTATTTATGATCTGTGTGTAAATAAAAATATGGAGATATTTAAACAGAAACATGCAGAGATTTAAAAAAATTGTCCACTACAGATTTTCATGCACCTTCCTCCAAAGTATCTGGTACTGATCACCATTGGAGCCAGGATCCCCAACCAGAGGTATCTAGTCTGAGCTGGTCTGGCAGAGCCTCAGTTCCTAAAGAGGCAGAAGTTTAAAAAATGAGCAACTGTTTTAAAAAAATTACAAAATTACACATAGAATAACTTTTAAACCTGTTTTAATTTGTTACTCTCATCCTCCCTCCCCTTTTAGTCTTTGGGTTTTTGTGACACTCACACAGACATTCATTTGCATCCTGACAAACTAGATTGTAAGCTCTTCTGGGCAGAGGGCAGCTCTTGTGTGTGTTTGTGTAGTGTGTTTCTCAATGATCCTGGCACAATGATCCTGATTAGGGGTCTCTGATCACTACTGGAACATAAATAATAATATTACACAGTAGTGTAGTCAGTAATTCATCCGAAGGCTGCTTGTAATTCATGCCTTTCAAAATGATTTTGTGAAATGTCAAATGAACTTGATACTCTTCTTTGACAAAATTACAAGTCTGGTTAATGAAGGTAAGTATGCTAATATAATACACTTGGACTTGGGTAAGGTGTTAGACGTAGGCCTGGATTCATAAAGGAATCTAGGCGCCTGAATCCCAGTTTTAGGTCTTGCTGCAATTCAGAAAACTGCTTGACTGCCACCAAATCCTGTAGGCACCTAAGCCCTCTTGGTGCCCCAGTTTTTGCAGTAAAAATTCCCTTGGTGCCTGTGTTTCTGCCTCTGGGCGTGTGCCCTGCTGCTTCCCTCTGGGCATCTAGATGTCTGTCTCCTGCCAAAGCCCCAGTGCAATTCATGAACTGTGGGAGGAGTGTCTGCCTCTTCTGTGGGGCCTGATCCATTAGGTATGCTCAGAGGCCGCCTGGCTCTATACATAATGGCTGGGGTAGGTTTATACTATCAGACTTAACTTGAAATCCCTTTTTGATGAGATTACAAGTTTGGTTGAAAAGATAATACTGATGTTGGTATACTTACACTTCTCTAGTACCATTTGACTTGGTACTGCACAACATTTTGATTAAAAAACTAGAACTGTATGAAATTAACATGGCACAAGTTAAATGGATTAAAAACTGGCTGATAGGTCTCAAAATGTAATTGTAAATGGGGAATTGTCACCGAATGGGTGTGCTTCTAGTGGAGTCCCACAGGGATCGGTTCTTGGCCCTGTGTTATTTAACATTTTTATCAATGACCTGGAAGAAAACATAAACTCATCACTGATAAAGTTTGCAGATGACCTGGAAATTGGGAGGAGTGGTAAATAATGAAGTGTGATCTGGATCGCTTGGTAAATGGTGCAAGCAAACAATATGCGTTTTAATACGGGTAAAGGTTAATCTGTTCATCTAGGAACAAAGAGTGTAGGCCATACTTACGGAATGCGGGGGTGAGGGATCCATCCTGGGAAGTAGTGACTCTGAGAAAGATTTGGAGGTGGGGGTGGATAATCAGCTGAACATGAGCTCACAGTGTGGCACTGTGGCCAAAAGAGCTAATGCGATCCTGGGATGCATAAATAGGGGACTCTTGAGTAGGAGCAGAGAGGTTACTTTTCCTCTGTATTTGGCACTAGGGCAATGGGTGCTGGAATCCTGTGTCCAGTTCTGGTGCCCACAATTCAAGGATGTAGATAAATTGAAGAGGGTTCAGAGAAGAGCCACTGGAATGATTAAAGGATTAGAAAACACGCCTTATAGTGACAGACTCAAAGAGCTCAATTTATTTAGCTTAACAAAGAGAAAGATAAGTGGTGACTTGATTATAGTTTATAATTATCTACATGTGGAACAAATATTTCATAATGGGCTCTTCAATCTAGCAGAGAAAAGGTATAACAAGATCCAGTGCCTGGAAGTTGAAGCTAGATAAATTCAGATAGGAAATAAGGCATACATTTTTAACAGTGAGAGTAATTAAGCATTTGAACAACTTACCAAGGGTCTTGGTGGATTCTCCATCACTGACAATTTTAAAATAAAGATTGGATGTTTTTCTTGGCTGCATTGGATTCTTTTCTTTTCTTTTTTTTTTAAATATCAGCTACATCTGTTTTAGGGGTTGTCCATCCCTAAAGAAATCCTCCCATTTATTGCTCCTAATGACATTGTTCAACTTTACTTAAATAATTAAATATTGATTGCGTCACCATTGGGATAAAGGTTATGAAGGAGGTTCCCTGCGCCCTCTGTCTGTTTTGTGTAAAACTAGGCAGGTGCCTAATTCATTCTTGCTAGAAACAACTTAGGCCCCTAAGCCATCTGACTCCAAGAGAGGGGTTCTTGGCTGTGGGTCACAAGCATAGATAGATGTTTTCTTGTAGCTTGGACTTAGGCCTGGTCTACACTGCACAGTAAGGTTGAGGTAAGGCAGCTTACGTCAACCTAATTATGTCAGTGTACACACTACAGCCTTTTCCTGCTGATGTAAGTTCCGTACTACACCGACATAATACTTCCACCTCCATGAGAGGCATAAGGCTTATGTCGGTGTAGTTAGGGTGATGTAGCGTCTGTGTAGACACTATGTTACTTACATTGGCTGTTGGCTGTCTTGTCAGATTGACATGACAGCCAGACAGCTAGAGCCCAACTGCCCCCTGACTCCCCACTCCCAGCTGGGCTGTCCCTGCCTGGCTCCCCGTTCAGGGAGCCAAGAAGCCTGGGTGGCTGCCCCCTGCTCCCGGTAGGGAAGTGAGAAGCCTGAGCGGCTGGCCCCTGCTCCTGGCGGGGAGTGGGGAGGCGAGAGCACTAGAGTTAATATTATTGCAGATAATAACAGAAATATCGGACAGGAGCATTGTATCTAATTCCTATATCAAGAAAGAAAATTAAATAAATATTAGACCCACTCAGCTCTAATACTAACATGTTCTGACATCTTGTGGCAAATCACTTATGGGACACTGGTTAGGTTTAAAATTGTAATGTATATTCTTACTCAGATACACTTACTAAAGTCAGAAGGGACCATCGTGATCATCTAGTCTGACCTCCTGCACATTATAGGCCACAGAACCTCCCCACTCACTCCTGTAATAGACCCCTAACCTCTGGCTGAGTTACTGAAGTCCTCAAATCATGATTTAAAGACTTCAAGTTACAGAGAATTCACCATTTATACTAGTTTAAACCTGCAAGTGACCCATGCCCCATGCTACAGAAGAAGGTGGAAACCCCCCATGGTCCCTTCCTGACCCCAAATATAATGATCAGTTGGAGCAAGACCCACCAGGCAGATACCTGGGAAAAAATTCTTGTAACTCAGTACCCTCAGAGCCCTCCCCATCAGTGCCCTCCCCATCTGTAGTAACTCAGAGCCCTCCCCATCTAGTGTCCTGTCTCTGGCCATTGGGGATTTTTGCTAAAGGCAGTCGCCGATGAGCCACATGCCATTGTAGGCAGTCCTGTCACACCATCCCCGCCATAAACTTATCAAGCTTAGTCTTGAAGCCAGTTAGACTTTTTGCCCCCACTGCTCCCCTTGGGAGGCTTCTCCAGAACTTCACTCCTCCGATGACTAGAAACCTCCGCCTAATTTCAAGCCTAAACTTGTTGATGGCCAGTTTATATGTATTTGTTCTGGGGTCCACATTGATACTTGAGTTAAATAACTCCTCTCCCTCCTTGGTATTTATCCCTCTGATGTATTTATATCTCCCCTAAGTCTTCTATTGGTTAGACTAAACAAGCCAAGCTCTTTGAGTCTCTTCTCATAAGATAGGTTTTCCATTCCTCAGATCATCTTAGTAGCCTTTCTCTGCACCTGTTCCAGTTTGAATTAATCTTTCTTAAACATAGGAGACTAGAATTGCACAAAATACTCCAGACGAGGTCTCACCAGTGCCTTGTATAATGGTACTAACACTTCCCTGTCTCTACTGGAAATACCACGCCTAATACATCCTAGGACTGCATTAGCCTTTTTCACAGTTGCATTACATTGACGGCTCATAGTCATCCTGTGATCAACCAATACCCCCAGCTCTTTCTCCTCCGCTGTCACTTCCAACTGATAAATCCCCAGTTTATAGCAAAAATTCTTGTTGATAGTCCCTAAATGCATGACTTTGCACTATTAAATATCATCCCATTTCTATTACTCCAGTTTACAAGGTTATCCAGATCTTCTTGTATGGTATTCCGGTCCTCCGCGGTATTGGCAATACCTTCCAACTTTGGGTCATCTGCAAATTTTATTAGCACACTCCCACTTTTGTGCCAAGGTCAGTAATAAAAATGTTAAATAAGGTCGGTCCCATGACTGATCCCTGAGGAACTCCACCAGTAACCTCCCTCCAGCCTCACAGTTCACCTTTCAGTATGGCTTTTTGTAGTCTTCCCTTTAACCAGTTCCTTATCCACCTTTCAGTTCTCATATTAATCCCCATCTTCTCTAATTTAACTAATAGTTTTTCATGTGGAACTGCATCAAATGCCTTACTGACATCCAGGTAGATTAGGTCTATTGCATTTCCTTTGTCTAAACAATCAGTTATCTTCTCAAAGAAAAATATTAGTAACTTTGTTACCACCTCTTGAATACAACAGTTGAAACAATGGTAGAAAAATCTACAATTACTTTCTATCATTTAGGCTACTTACTTTTTGCAGTTCACCAAGTTTGGAACAGATCATTTAACTTTAGGAAACAGCCTAACAGCCCTTTCTTATCTTAATCACTTGTTAATCACGCTGTTTATAAACAAAATTCTGATTCCCTGCCTCAGGGGCACAAGCTGGGAGAAGTCTTCTGTCTCCTCATTCAGGCTGCCTGCCTGAGGCTTGCAGTTTGGGGGGGGGGGAAATGCCCCCCACGCCCCACCCAAAATCTGCCTCTGAGCAAAAGCCGATATCACTGGGGTGAACCTGGGCAATTAAAGTTACTGTTCTTCTGTCCTAGTACTGAACAATGCCAGTGACCTGCTGGGCTTAGATGCCTTTCAGCTGTCTGAGGTGCTGACTCAGAGATCCATGATTCTACGGGGAGAAGAGATCAGTTCCCCTCTCACTGTGGAGCAGGTGAGTATCCGGCTTCCTGTGCACTTGCAATCATGTGCTCTGTTTCAGTGTCACTTCATGGATTTTGCCCCAAGGTGGCAGCATTTGCATATATTAAAGGGAAGAAATGAGCAGTACCATGAGGCCTGCAAAATGGCTGTTTGATGGAATATTGTGTGCTCTGTGTGAGGAGGAAGAGAAGGAGGATTGTGTGTTTTTTTTCAGGGACTAGACAATGAAAACTTACATGGAACTGAGTGGGGAAGAGGTAAAAAGAGAAATTCATATCAGAACCAAATCTGTGACTGGGTACTGTTAGTATGGAGCTGGGCTTGGATCCAGGATGGGGGAGGGGGGCTCCTAGGCTTCATCTGGGCTGGGCTGAGTTTTGGAGCTTGGCAGTGGGTGGAGGTGTGTGGAGTTGGTCCCTGCTTCTGACTGGGTTGTGTGGATATAATGACTGATGGAGAGATAGACCCTGGCATCTTAGAGAACAGTAACTGAGCTGTGGGAACTCTCCATTTGGGTCTTAGTGAGTAGTCTCAGGCCTGACTGATGAGTACAAACTGCAGATTAGTTCAGTGCTGCATGCCCTTTCCCTCAGGACAATCTTCCTGTTAACCAGTAGAGCCAGTATTCAGGTATAACTTTTAACAAACAATCTGATCTACCTTAGTGAGGGAAGTGACATGTCTGAGAATATAAACAGTGCCTGAGCCCTAATGTTGTTGTGTCTATTTAGGTTCTTCTGTGGTTCATGACATCATGGTGTCTATTAACCTGAATAACTGTATGGTACTGTAGGTCATTAACCCTTAGGAAGCTAGTCATCTGAGGGCACAGTTGCTGTTTTTACACATGCATAGGTGACTTTTTTTGAAAATCTTGTCCTGTGTTAATAAAATCTAACTGTGAAGGACAGCAGTCTGCTACTGAGCAGAAACGCAGAATTACCAGGAGCGAGTGAGCATCATACTACAGCAAAGCCAACATCTGTAATGCTACAGGGAAGACTCAGAATACCAAAGGGAGCCCCAGGCAGTTCAGAACAATAACATGTGGCGATATAGATTAAAAAATAGCTCACTGCTTGGGCAGAACTTTTCCCCCATTCAATTGCTGTGATGTCCATCCTTGCTTGTTTTAGACTCTTTGGCGACTCTACGTATGAAATGCAGTGACTGGACTCTTAAAACAAATCCATTCACTATTACTGATACAGCAAGCACAATGCTTCCTTCAGAGTCTTTCGCTATCAGCTAGTCTCTCTGCCTTGACCTACGTATGGACCTGCTAAATCCATTCCCCTCCCTGGGCCTCCAAATACTGTGTCCAGCTATTTCCAGATGTCATTCTGGGTACAGAGGATGGAGCTGCCAGGAAGTTCTTATTGTGTAATAGGCTCATTACCATTCTGAGCTTTGACATTTCAGTGTTGAATGGTGGGAGCTGGGCAAAGTCAGGCAAGGCTGGGAGAATGAAAGGAGCCATTCAGAATCCCTGTTGAGCCACAGTATGGGGAAAGCAGCTTTGTTGGGTTATTCCCGGGTGGGGAGGGCCCATTCCTGGAAGATGAGGCCAAGACATTGTATAACCATACAATCTGGCTGGCAGAGTGTTTCTCTTCCCTGCATCTGGTTCATTAAAAGGGGTTGTCTAGAAGGGGTGATTCAGCCTCCACAAATGAGATTGACCATCTGAGCAGAGGGAGAAAACCCCACAGGGCCAATGTGTCTTTGCTTTACAGCTACCTCTTGGGCTGAGTTGATACACGTCCCAGGATGTGCTTGAGGCTGCTAGGTGACAGTATAAAGGGGCAAGTCTCCCCTGGGCACACCCACCTGGAGTACCTGCCTTCAATATGCCAGACTGGCTAAAACAGTAGGAAGTGAATGTTTAGAATGCTGAGACCCCACTTGGGGAGAGGGGCTGGGGTGGGGCTGGGAGGTTTTCTGACAGATGAAGAGCAACAGCAAAATTAGGGAGGAGCTGGCATCTCTCAGGCCAGGCTGAGTTGGGGAGAGAAAGGCTGGGTTCTTTCAGCCCTGGCTCTGTGCAAAAGCTGAGAGAAGGGAAGGGTCCCTTGGAAGGTTTGTGTTCCCACAGGACATGACAGCTGACTGTATTGCCTTAGGGAGAATCATGATGCATTTGGATGTGGGATCTTCTTCAGGATAGCACCTCAAGCAGCCTATTGTGGGGTGGATGGCCTACCCTGTAACTTCAATGCTGTGTTCATAGAAAGGCTCGAAGAAGGGATCCTTAAAGCTAGTAGTGTTGTTGTGAAATTCCCTCTGGGGCTAGGGCTCTGCATTGGAGGCCTGTGCTTTGGCAAAGACCTTGCATGGTAGGCTAAAACATGAAAGGGACATCTTTGAAATAGTCCCAGCTTACAGTTTCTCAAAATGAAGAGCTGAGTCAAGTCATTACAGGTTGGCAAGCCTAACTTCCGTACCAGGCAGATTGGTTGAAACTATAGGAAAGAACAGAATTATCAGACACACAGATGAGCACAATTTGTTGGGGAAGAGTCAACACGGCTTTTGTAAAGGGAAATCATACCAATCTATTAGAATTCTTTGAGGGTGTCAACAAGGGTGATCCACTGGGTCTTCTTCGAGTGACAGTCCCTATGTGTATTCCACACATGGGTACACATGCGTGCCATTCGCCTGAGTCCAGAATTTTTTCCAAGCAATGTCCGTTGACTCGCACATGTGCTATGGATCTCCTCTTGCTCCCGACTAAGGCCTCTCCAGTTCCTTCTTACCACTGCATGGCCTGAGTCAGAATTTTGTGTCCTCTTTACAACTTGTTGTAAAGACATTTGTAAATAGTTTTATTTCTTAGCTTAATAGTTAAAGTTCATAGAATACTTAGTTGAGTGTTTTTCTTCCTTTCTTTCTCCCTGGTTGGAGAAGCCTTCCCAGGCTCCAGGACTAGGCCCAGAATCCCGGGATTCAAGAATTGTATCTCTTGCCCTCTCTCCTTCCCCATCAGTGACAAACATCAATGCTGCCTCTACTGACTGGGAGAGGAGAACATCTCTGCAAAGTGTAGTATCGGTCACTCTTTTTCACCCAGAACTTGGGAAGCCTGGGAGCTTCACCTGAGAAAGCACCTGATGGAGAAAACTATGAACCCCTTCTCCAGTCCAGGCCAGGGAGATCCCCCTCTCCCCTGTACATTGGCCTCAATTAACAAGCAGTGCCCCTCCAACCATGTACCTGGGACTGGAGCCTCCAGCACCTAAGCTCAAAGGCTCTTCTTCTAGGGCTCTCCACGAGGGCAGAGGGCACTCTTATGGGCATGAGGACAGATCCCCGTCAAGACTGTCCATAAGAGATGCGCTCCCTCCCCAAGCCTCTGCAAGTTTGGTGAGATGTCGCACATAGAACCTAAGGAGCTGGCTCCGCTAATGATCCCCAGATTGGAGGGCAAAGCACATAAAAAGAAAGATCCACTAGTTCTGTTAGTCACCTCAGTACTGAAGTGTAAGGACTGACATTCACTGGCTCCATCTACAAGCGGTGGTCTGGACCCATCATCAGTACCGCGTCATTCATCTAAGGACCATCCAGCTGCCGTAGACATACCGGGTCTATCAGACTTGACTGCCGGAACCCCTCGGATACCAAGGCATATGGAAACTTTCATGCACGGGAGGATATATTCCTCCCTTGTCCACAGTCTCCACTTTCCTCCAGCCTGGCCCTCCTAAGATATTACTCTGGAGGAGGAGTCTACATTGATGTCCCAGGAACCGTCCCACCTCCAACCATCCGGCCAGGAGTGCTCCGGTACTGACTGCCCCGGCATTACTGCTGGAGCAGTTTTTGAACTCAGATGAGTCAGAGGTGCTAGCTGCTCCGGTATGTCTACAGACATAGTCGTGCCTTGGCAGAAATTCAAGGAGTCACGCTCTCTATTCCTTTGAGTACAACACCCCCCCAGGACCACTGGTACCGATTCCCTTGCAGGCCCCTGCAACCGATCAATCCCTCTTTTTGGTCTTAATGGGATCCGTGGGATCTTTATGGCAGGCATCCGGGCCCTTCTCAAGAATTGTAGCACTACTCTCCCTCCTGCCAACCAGATCCATCAGTGTACGAGGAGGAGGAGGTGAATCCGGATCTGCAGGTTCCACCGGGTGTCTCCTCATCATCTACGGACGAAGCACTCACTTCTTCCTCGCCGTCTCCTCCAGATGCCCATCGGTGGTACCAGGAGCTACTGCAAAGAGGTGCTAGTGACCTCCAGATCCCACAAGAGAGGATCCAGGACTGTCAGTGCTGGCTCCTGGATATCTTACAACCTTGGGGACCGAGCACCGTGACCCTTCTGATCAATGAAGCCGTACTAGAACTGGTCAGAGTGGTATGGCACACTCCAGCATCCTGTTCCCCTATAGTGAAAAGAGCTGAGAGGAGATATTCTTGTTCCTGACAAGGGAGCTGAATTTTTGTTCTCCCATCCTTCCCCCAATTTACTGGTGGTACAGACAGTTACAGAAAGGGCTTGGTTGCACTATCAAAGGGCCACCCCGACAGATATAGGCTCTAAGAGACTGGACCTCCTGGGGAGGAAGGTCTTCTCCTCTGCAGGCCTGCAATTTTGTGTTAAACTGCCAAGCTCAATTAGCAAAATATGATTTTTAAAAACTATTCCAGGCTTGCAAGCTTCATAGACCAACTTCCCACAGAGGACAGAGCCCAATTTCAGTCCCTTCTGGATGAGGGAAACTAGTGGCAAAAACAGCTCTCCAGGTCTGGCGATTGGCTGAGTCATGAAAAGGGACTCTTGGCAGTGAGCGTCAGAGTTTCCTAGGCAGGTCCTGGATGGTGTACTCCCCTTTGATGATTCAGACCTCTTTAATGAATGCAGGAATTTGTCTATTCTTTCATTAAAGGACTCAGATCAACTCTGCATTCCCCAGGGATTTATACTTGAGCCCCAGGAGGAAACACCAGAGCCAGTCCTATAGACCAAGACCACCCTTTCCACGTGCACCTTATTACCAGCACCAAGCCGAGCCTCCACAGAAATGTTGGAGCATTCAGAGGCCTCGCTTCTCAGTCCCCTCGACTGCTGTGGCCTCTACTCACTCCCAACCAACAGCCAAAGGCCATTTTTGGTCAAGACCCATGTTCCACCACTGATGCCACCCACCTCTTCGTTCATCACTTTTGGAGGCCATCTTACACTCTTTGCCCACAACTGGAGGAAGATCATTACTGGAAGTTGGGTTTTAGAGATTATCCATCAGGGATGCTCATAGAATTTCTCTCCTTCCCTCCTCATAAACTCTTCCCCGTCCCACCTCAGGGACAGGGCCGGCTCCAGGCACCAGCTTGGCAAGCAGGTGCTTGGGGCGGCCACTCCAGAGAGGGGCGGCAGGTCCAGCTATTCGGCGGACGGTCCCTCACTCCCGCTCGGAGCGAAGGACCTTCTGCCGAATTGCCGCCACAGATCGCAATCGCGATTGCGGCTTTTTTTTTTTTTTTTTTTTGGCTGCCTGGGGCGGCCAAAACCCTGGAGCCAGCCCTGCTCAGGGATCACTCTCACAAGGTGATTCTTCAGTGGGAGGCAGAATCCCATTTACATCAAGAGGCAATAGAACACGTCCTGCCTCAGTATCGTGGGAGGGGGTTCTACTCCCCATATTTCCTAATCCCCAAAAAGACAGAGGGTAGAGACCCTTGCTGGACCTTTGGCAACTCAACATCTGTATCTGAATTCCGGATGATTACATTGGCATCGCTGCTCCCCTCCCTTCAGGAAGGGTTGTGGTTTGCAGCTCTCGACATGAAGGACATGTATTTCCACATGGCTGTTCACCCATCACACAGGAAGTTCCTACATTTTATGGTAGGCCAGGAACATTTCCAGTTTTGAGTCCTCCCCCTTGGGTTAGCTACGGCATCCTGAGTATTTACAAAAGTTTCCTCTGTAATAGCAGCCCTGATGAGACACCAGGGCTAAATGGTATTCCCATACCTGAACGATTGCCTCCTGGTAGGCCGCTCATGTCAGGAGGTTAAGTCGTCGACAGGGTTCCCAATACAACTTCCAATAGTCCTAGGTATTTGCATAAACAGAGAAAAGTCTGTTTTATCACCCACAAGGACAGTAAACTTTATAGGGGCAACGTTGGACTCTATTTCTGTGACACTGTTCTTCCCTGCGAACAGGTTTCTTACAGTCCGCAACCTGGTTTCACGCATTACCCACAGACCATGAACCACAGTGCACAGGATCCTTTCACTGCTAGGCCACATGACCAGGTGCATTACTGTGACACCGTTTGCCAGGTTTCATTTGTGATGCCTGTAAGCTTGGCTTCTCTTGATCTATTTGACCAGACAAGGACCACATCAACTCCAAGGTGGGCAATCCCACCAGAGTTATCACCTCCTTCGCTTGGTGGTCAAACCTGGAAGAAATCATGGTGGGTGTTCCCTTCAGCCCTTCCATCCCCAGAACCACCATTGTGACAGATGCCTCCCGCCTGGGGAGGGATGCTTACCTGGATTCCATGAAAGTCCAGATGACACATAAACATACTAGAAATGTGGGCGGTTCACCTTGCATGCAAGGCCTTCCTTTCACTCCATACGCCCATTCCATATACAAATAACATCAGACAATATCACCACAGTGGTCTGTGTAAAAAAACAAGGAGGACCGAGATCTCATCCTCCCTGCCTGGAAGCCATTAGACTTTGGAACTGGTGCATCAGGCTGCATCGCAATACAGGCTGCATCGCAATACAGGCTGCATCGCAATACAGGCTGCGTACCTTCTGGTATTCACAACTCCCTTGCAGACAAACTAAGCAGAAGCTTCTTGGCAGACCACGAGTGGGAGACCCGTGACAGAGTCTTAAGTGAGATATTTACACAGTGGGGTACACTGCAGTGAGACCTTTTTGTGCCCTAAGCAAACCGAAAGCTTCCCCTATATTGCTCCAGTGGAGTCATGGGTCACAGCTCCCAGGGTGACACTGTACTCCTGACCTGGATGAACGACCTCATATATTGCCTTTCCTCCCATACCCCTGCTTCCACAGGTCATAGGGAAGGTACATCATGACAGAGTCAACATCATTCTCTTAGCATCCTACTGGCCCAGACAGTTCTGGTTCACAGAACTTCTAATGATGTCTGCACTCTTTCCTCCGCACCAGCCCCCGTCCCCCTCCCCGTCCCCTCTGATCAGGATCCACCCATTCACAGGCCTCCTAACTCAGGATGGGGGCGGGGGAAATCAGGCATCCCAACCCAGGTTCTCTCCACCTCATGGCCTGGTGTTTTGGTGGGCGTTGGATATAGAATGCTCCTGCTACCTGGCCAAATGGAGACATTTTTGGCCTGGGCACAACTCCAACATTCTTCAGCCACTGCAAGTATCCTTGTCGTTCTAGGTCTCTTAGTTCTTTGCAAGTACACCTAGCAGTGATTAGTGCCTCCCTCCCTCCAATAGAAGGACATTCTGTCTTTACTCATCCAGTGACAGTAGTTTATGAAAGATCTAATCAGGACCTTCCCACCAATGACCAAACCTACACCTCAATGATACCTTGATCTCGTCCTGTCAATGCTCACGGGTCCGCCTTTCGAACCCATGGTGATGTGTTCCATGACCCACCTGCCCATGAAGGTGGTGCTCTTAGTGGCTATCACTTTGGTCAGGAGGGTCCTTGAGCTCAGAGCCATCATAGTGGACCTTCCTTATACAGTTTTTCCACAAAGAAAAGGTTTCTCTATGACTACACCCCAAGTTTCTCCCCAAGTTAGTTTTTCTGATTTCCACGTCAATCAAATGATACACTTACCTGTATTTTTATCAAAACCCCATGCATCCGCTGAAGACAAGAGACTTCACTCCCTCGATGTCCAGCATGCCCTAGCTTTCTACCTGCAAAGGACCAAACCCATTAGAAAATCACCAAGTTTTCTTATCACCAAGGCAGAGAGATCACATGGTCAAGCCATATCCTCCCAGAGGATTTCTGAGTAGGTCTTGGGATGCATCCTGGAGTGCTACAAGGTAGTGAAAATCCTTTCCTCGAGGAGTGTCACAGCTCACTCCGTGTGAGCACAGGCTGTCTCGATAGCATCCCTATACGATGTCCCGCTGCAGACTTTGCAGGCTGGCCACCTAGAGTTCTGTCCACATGTTCACAACACACTATATTTTAGTTCATGCCTGTGGATGCAGCAACTGGACCTGAGTACTGCAGACATTTTTGCTGCCAGCTTCCTCACACCCACCTGCATCTGAGCACTGCTGGCCAATCACCTATATGTGGAATATAAACATAGGGACCATCACTCAAAGAAGAAATGGCGGTTACTTACTGTAATTGGAAGTTCTCTGAGGTGTGTGGTCCCTGTATGTATTCCATTACACACCCTCCATCCCCTCTGCTTCAGAACTTGTGGGAGTAGACTAAAAAGAGGAACTGGAGAGGCACTGACCCACACACTCTCCTACACGCTTTGTTAGGAGCGCAAGAAGATCTACCGCGCACATGTGGACCAACAGACATTGCATGGAAGAATTTCCATACTCAGGTGCGCATGTGTACCCTTGTATCAGGGGCGGACTGCTATGCCCATATTCTCCACCACTTGTAAGTGTGTGGGACTCACCCCTGCGGCGCCTCCTGCTTGTGTCTTGGGAATTAGCTCGTTTCCAGCCTTGGAGCGCCCTCTGCAGGCCGGTGTCCCACTGCCGCTAGGCCCCCGCGTCCCTCCCTGGACTCCGGTGCCCTGTTACCTGGGGTGCTGCCCCCTGGCAGTAACCCCTCACTCTCGGGATCTCCCCTCCCCGGGGAACCTCCACCCCCCCATCCCACCTCGCCTCAGTCGTAGACTACTGCCAGTCACCAACTAGCCCCTGCTTCCTGGGGCAGACAGCAGTATAAGCCACTCATCATAGGCAAGGTTGGGTCTGGACCTGCTGCCTCTGCCTAGCCTTGGGCTGTCCCTGGCAACCCCAGTACCTGTTTGGCCTTCTACTAGGCCGCAGCCTCAGGGGTTTCCAGGCCGGAGCGCCCCAGCTCCCTTGGCCTTCCCCTAGTCCTGTTCCACTCCAGGTACATTCTCTAGCTCCCTGCAGCCAGGCCTGTCTGTGTCTGCTCCTGGCTTCCCTGGCTTTTATATAGGGCCAGCTGAGGCCTGATTGGGGCATGGCCCAGCTGTGACTGCTTCCCCAATCAGCCTAGTAGCTGCTTCCCCCTGCAACAGCCCACTCCCAGGCTGTCTTTATACCCCTCAGGGCAGGAGCGGGTGACCACCCCGCTACAGATGGCGTCTAAATTAGCTGTTACCACTCAAGAAAATGAACTTGGAGTCATTGTGGATAGTTCTCTGAAAACATCCGCTCAATGTGCAGCAGCAATCAAAAAAGCTAACAAAGTTAAGAACCATTACGAAAGGGATAGATAATCAAACAATAAATATCATAATGCCTCTATATAAATCCATGGTATGCCCACACCTTGAATACTGTGTGCAGTTCTGATCGCCCTATCTCAAAAAAGTTATATTAAAATTGGAAAAAGTACAGGAAAGGGCAACAAAAATGATTTGGGATATGGAACAGCTTCCGTATGAGGAGAGATTTAAAAGACTGGGATTGTTCTTCTTAGAGACGACTAAGGGGGGATATGATAGAAGTCTATAAAATCTCCACTGCTGTGGAGAAAGTAAATAAGGAAGTGTTATTTACTCCTTCTCATAACACAAGAGCTAGGGGCCACCAAATTAAATTAATAGGCAGCAGGTTTAAAACAAATATAAGGAAATACTTCTTCACATAAGGCACAATCAACCTGTGGAACCTGTTGTCAGGGGATGCTGTGAAGGCCAAAAGTATAACTGGGTTCAAAAAAGAATTAGGTACGTCCATGGAGGCTAAGTCCATCAATGGCTATTAGCCAAGATGGTCAGGAATGCAACCCCATGCTCTGGGTGTCCCCAGCCTCTGACTGCCAGAAGCTGGGACTGGACGACAGGGGGATGGATCACTTGATAATTGCCCTGTTCTGTTGATTCCCTCTGAAGCATCTGGCACCGGCCCCGGGTGGAAGACAGGATACTGGGCTAAATGGAACATTGATCTGACCCAGTATGGCCATTCTTATGTTTTTATGTTCTTAAGATGTCAGTGTTCTTTGTATCTCTGTGTCTCCTCTGTAGCTCTAAATTCTTGACTCAAAGGTCGAGTCTCCCCAAAGTGACTGCAAGGTCTCTTGCCATCTTACATGCCTTCAGCACCTGCATCTCAGTCTTCCACTTGCTTCAGACTTTTGACTGTGCTGTGGCTAGGCCAATGGTAGCATTGTCCAAAAGCTGGAATGCTTACTAAACATTATACAACATATATTCCATGGGGCAGCCAGCCATACATATGGCTCTGTCCAGCTGGCAGTGTGATAACTGTAGGATGGGGATGTAAGTCGTTAGTGTCGTAAAGTAGTGATAGTGGTAACATCCATGTGCTCCTTCTGCTCACCTATCATGACAGCTTTTTCCTCCTCATATGCTCGCAGGCGGTTGACTCTAGGGACTCTCTCTCAATGGCATTGTATTCCCAGTGCTTCTCATGGCTCATTGGCAAGATTAATATGAAGATCAAAGGGAAGGAAAACTTTAAGTCTGTGGGCATCCTGGATATCTTTGGCTTCGAGAACTTTCAGGTCAGTACTCTATCTTTCTGGAGGCCAGTTTTTTTCTGAAGATTCGCTGGATGTATGAAGGAAATTTGCTAGGCTGATACCTGGTGTGGGTCAATACAACACATATTGGGAAACGTCTTTCCAACACAGATCCCCTGTGAGAGAGGGCGAGAGACCGCTTGGCTGCCCTTTTGCAGTGCATGTCCTCCTGTGGGCTGTGATAGATGGTTAGTTCCCCTTTGTGGGTGGGTTGTGATAGACATTAGTTGTACCTTGAGATATGTGTGCACAGTAGATGTCTGGTTTCTAACATATTCACATTCTTGTTGTGTTCTTGTGGTAACCGGTGAGGGATGCCTATTAATTAGCTGCCCTGTGACAGAATGAATAACCAATAGGAAAGGAAAGAGAGAGTGAGGTGATACCAGACTCTTCTACTTTCCTCTGCTTTATCCAAAGGCCAGTCAATTCTGGCCTTGGAGTTCATATGGACACCGTTCATTAAATGCTGGTCTTCTGTATGCAGTTTCCCTTCCATGTTGTCCTCACAGGAAGATTTTTTTTATAGACCTGCCACCTGAATTTTAATTTTTATCATCTTTGTTTCTCCTCTCTTGTAGATTAATAGCTTTGAACAGTTTAACATTAACTATGCCAATGAGAAACTCCAAGAATACTTCAACAAACACATCTTCTCCCTGGAGCAGCTAGAGTACAACAGGTAATGAAGGGGAAGGAGCAGTGCCTCTGTTCAAATTTCAGGATGCAAAACTGAGAACATAATTCTTCCCTAGTGAAGCCCAGCATTTGGGAGGCTCTCCCTGCTCAGACTGGCTGATTGCAGTGTGTAAGCCAGTGAATATGCTTTGGTGGGGAATGTCCAGTGCACTGTTTTGTTAGAGTGGGACTTCTGTCTTCAAGCAAGAAGTGTCTCACCTCTCGAGTGTTTTATTATTATTTTTATTACTGTAGTGCCTAGGAGCAGGATCCCATTGTGCTGGCACTGTACAAAGACGGTCTCTGCCCCAAATTGCTTACAGTAACCCCCGGCTGAACTCAGTAGCTCACATAAGCTTTTTCTGAGGCCACAATCTCAACATTGAATTGGTTCAAATATCAAGTTTTGCCGGTTTCCACCCTAAACAATAAACCCTTCCCTGGCACTTGAAACTTGGCCTAGTCTTGCTGGAAGGAGGTGAACTGGAGCAAATCAGGCCCAAGTTTAAGATTGTAAAGTTTTACTTGGTTTCAAATGTTATAATGAAAGTTTTGCAGCATCCCGCTTGTCTCTAACTTACTTCTGTTTCATCTGAACTCTCTCAGCTAGTCATTCACAGAGCCAGACCCAGCTCCTTTCTGTCACGTGATGAAGGGGTTCCAAGACGTGTGGCCTTTTGTTTCTAAATCCATTGTGATAGCAAAAAAGAAACAAAAATCTGAAAACTCCAAATCCTCTTCTCTTCCTCCAATCAGTAATGGTGTTATAACCAGATACTTTGGCTCTATCGTAGTCAGCAAGGTTATAAGGGAACACTGTGAACATCTGACTTGACCTCCTGTGTAACACAGGCCATAGAACTTCCCTGAAACAATTCCTGTTTGAACAAGCGCATATCCTAGAATAACATCCAGTCTTTATTTAAAAATTGTCAGTGACAGAGAGTCCGACACCATAACCCATCACTGGGTTGTTCTAATGATTAATTACTCTCACTCTTAAAAATGTATGCCTTATTTCCAAATGGGGCTTTGGTCTGAAAAGGGAAAGTTCCTGAATCTGTAAGTTGAATAGGTCTCTGAGGGCTTTCTTTTTTCTAGTGGCTCTTCTTCAGTGGAAGTGGTTGTGGTTTTGTCTTTGAGTTTGAAGGGTCCAACAGAAAGCCCTAGCCATGTTATCACGGAGTTTACAGTTGAGAGTTGAGAACTCTAGATAGCTATCTACCATTAAGATATTGTATTGATGCCCATCACCATAATATCTGAGTCTCTTGAGAGAGGACAGCCAGAGAAATATTCCCCTCTAGCTCCAAGACAGAGGCATTTATTTTTCTGAATGAGGCAATTGAATAGGGTCATTGAGACTGAATGTGAGCAGCTCTGTCAAGGAGAGCCACTGAACAGATAATTCTTTAAGTTCTAAAGACTGCCAAAATACAAGGCTATTTATACACCCACTCCCGCAGCTGATTCTATCACTGCAGGAAGCACATGTTAAAAACACTATCCTTCCTATGAAGGGAGATTTTTCCTAAAGATCAGATTGGAAGTGTCCAAATTCTGTGGCTAGATTTTAGAAAGGACTCAATAATGTTAAGACTAATATTGTTTTTTGATATGCTAAAGATAGGATCTTTTACTTCAGGATATCAGCTAAGTATCTCCTCAGTATTACATTGCTCAGTTGGCCAAGCGTATTATGGCACCAGAGGCAGGATATTACACTTGACTGATCAGTGTTCTGATCTGGTACAGCAAATTCTACATTTCTTTCAGTTCTGGAATAGAAGCTACTCTCAGAAGAAATCCCAGAGTCTCAGTTAAATCCTTCCAGACTTGTGAGGCCTCTGCCAAGGGCATTATTGGATAATGCAAGGATCTTAAAAAACATAGATTCATTGAATTATTTTTTTTCCACATCCCAGTGAAGAAAATATCAATTTTTTGTTCCTTTGTGGTAGGCATGTCTATTTTGGAAATGTCCAGATATTTTGCTTCCAGTTGTTCCTCCACCTCCTACTCCCCCCTGGAAGTCATGTCTTCCACTTCCTACTTTCTTCCCCAGGGAGCCTGGGGATGGTAGTGGTGTGGTCCATCCCTTGAATCCCTCTTGGGTCCTGGGAATGTTGCTCTGTACTGCCTCTATATTCCTTCACCCCACCCCAGGGACTGGGAGATTACTTCTTATATCACTGTTTTTTTTCTTCTTGTTTGGCAGGGAGGGAATAAGCTGGGAAGCCATTGATTGGATGGACAATGCAGAGTGCTTAGATCTCATTGAGAAGGTGGGCAGTTCTTTATAGAATTCATCTGGTCCCAGGAATCCTGGCAGGCATGACCTGGCATGACACTTAACAATTTTTCCTTCCCCACACTTAGGCATTTGTTTTTATTGTACTTTGCCAATGCATAGGGCTAAATTGCAGGGCTGGCTCCCACATTCTGTTCTGTGGTTGGCTATCACATGGTCTCTGGGATTCTGCTGGTGTTTCCATGTGTTAAAGCATGGGTAGATCAGCAAGACCTTTTTCACATCTTGTTCTCCCAAGAGCATGGGCCTCTTCATCCCCTAGAAAGCCCCTCAGTAAGAATGCAAATCCTCTGCTCATTGTTTGGGATGGACTTAGGTAGGGCTTTAACCTCCAAAATACAGATTTTATAAAGAAATTTCATTTCTACATACTTGGCGACGAGCCAGTGCTCTACTTGTTGAGTCTGTAGATTGGCCACCAGGCGCACTTTACACTCAAGCTTTCTAGGGTGTAATTCGAAGGGTGCCATTCAGCATGACAGTCTCAAACCTTTATTTCTCTAGCCTGAATCCTGTGCAGTTTGTAGTTTTACTGGTTGGTAAAGGCTGTCTCTCATTTGGCTGTAGAAACTAGGTTTGCTGGCACTAGTCAACGAGGAGAGTCGATTTCCCAAGGGCACAGACAGCACCCTCTTGGAAAAACTGCACAGCCAGCATGCGGTAAGTAAGCAAACCATCCCCTAGGCCAGGGGTGGGCAAACTTTTTGGCCCGAGGGCCACATCTGGGTATGGAAATTGTATGGCGGGCCATGAACGCTCACAAAATTGGGGGTGTGGGGTGTGGGAGGGGGTGAGGGCTCCGGCTGGGGGTGCGGACAGAAATGAGGCATTCAGGGTGTTGGATGGGGCTCCGGGCTGGGGTTAGGGTGCAGGAAGGGGTGCAGGCTCTGGCTGGGGGTGCAGGCTCTGGGGTGGGGCTGGGAATGAGGGGTTGGTGGTGCAGGAGGGTGCTCCGGGCTGGGACCAACGGGTATGGAGAGCGGGAGGGGGATCAGGGCTGGGGCAGGGGGTTGGGGCGTGGGAGGGGCAGGGGGGTTGGGGCACATCAGAGGTGCAGGCTCCAGGCAGGGTCCCTTCCAACCTTGATATTCTATGATTCTATGATTCTAATGAAGCAACTTGCAGAATCTCTTCAACTCCCTACAGAGGAGGTACAAGAGTCTCAGGACTTTCTTGTGGACGTTCTACACACCCTCCCCAGAGTAAGATAGCTCTGCCCATTCATGAGGCACTCTTGTCTGCAGCCCATAATTTATGGCAGACTCCTGCCACTCTTGCAGCTACCTGCAAACAGGCAGAAAAAATGTTACATACCAGCAAAAGGGTGGAGTATTTCTTCCCTCCCACCCCCAACTCCCTTGTAGTGGAAGCAGCCGATGAAAGAAAGAGCCAAACTTGCTGAGGAACTGGACCCTTGACAAGAAGGATAAACTGACCCACTGCTCTTCCGTTTTCAGTAGCAAATTTTCTAGTCCTGATGGCAAAATATGATGTTAACCTGATTGCCTTCGATGAGGAAATAACTGGCTCTGTGAATGAGGGGAAAGCAGTGGACGTGTTATTCCTTGACTTGAGCAAAGCTTTTGATATGGTCTCCCACAGTATTCTTGCCAGCAAGTTAAAGAAGTATGGGCTGGATGAATGGACTATAAGGTGGATAGAAAGCTGGCTAGATCGTCGGGCTCAGCGGGTAGTGATCAATGGCTCCATGTCTAGTTCACAGCCAGTTTCAAGTAGAGTGGTCCAAGGATCGGTCCTGGGGCCGGTTTTGTTCAATATCTTCATTAATGATCTGGAGGATGGTGTGGATTGCACCCTCAGCAAGTTTGCAGATGACACTAAACTGGGAGGCGTGGTAGATACGCTGGAGGGTAGGGATCAGATACAGAGGGACCTAGACAAATTGGAGGATTGGGCCAAAAGAAACCTGATGAGGTTCAACAAGGACAAGTGCAGAGTCCTGCACTTAGGACGGAAGAATCCCATTCACTGCTACAGACTAGGGACCGAATTTACTAGGCAGCAGTTCTGCAGAGAAGGACCTAAGGGTTACAGTGGATGAGAAGCTGGATATGAGTCAACAGCCCATGTTGCCAAGAAGGCTAACAGCATTTTGGGCTGTATAAGTAGGGGCATTGCCAGCAGATCGACGGACGTGATCACTCCCCTCTATTCGACATTGGTGAGGCCTCATTTGGAGTACTGTGTCCAGTTTTGAGCCCCACACTACAAGAAGGATGTGGAAAAATTGGAAAGAGTCCAGCGGAGGGCAACAAATATGATTAGGGGGCTGGAGCACAAGAGTTATGAGGAGAGGCTGAGGGAACTGGGATTGTTTAGTCTGCAGAAGAGAAGAATGAGGGGGGATTTGATAGCTGCTTTCAACTACCTGAAAGGGAGTTCCAAAGAGGATGGATCTAGACTGCTCTCAATAGTAGCAGATGACAGAACAAGGAGGAATGGTCTCAAGTTGCAGTGGGGGAGGTTTAGGTTGGATATTAGGAAACACTATTTCACTAGGAGGGTGGTGTAGCACTGGAATGGGTTACCTAGGGAGGTGGTGGAATCTCCTTCCTTAGATATTTTTAAGGTCAGGCTTAATAAAGCCCTGTCTGGGATGATTTAGTTGGGGATTGGTCTTGCTTTGAGCAGGGGATTGGACTAGATGACCTCCTGAGGTCCCTTCCTACCTTGATATTCTATGATTCTATGACTGCAATATCTATTAAAAAATTACTCATTTTATTGATCACATGCCACAGGACAAGAGGAAGCAGTACCAAGCCCTCATTTCGAAAGGCCAATTTATTGCCAAAGCTTCTTTGCAGGCTGCCCTCAATGCTGCTGATGCAGCTTCTTGGTCTTTAGCCACCGCTGTTGTTATGCAACAGGCATCTTGGCTTCAGTCTTCTGGCCTCCCTAGGAAGGTACAAAACATGGTGGAAGACCTCCCCTTCAAAGGGCGTAGGCTGTTCAGTAGCGATACTGACACCTCCCTCCATTTGCTCAAGTAATTAAGAGCAACCTTTAAGTCACTTGGCATTTATGTACCTGGAACGAAGAGGTAAATCACAGACAGCACAACTAACCTGACTGGACCAGTGCCAGCCATATCACACTTATTCCAGACCTACAGAACCTCCCAGAAGGAGGTCCAAACACAGTAAGAAAGGACTACCCCCAAAGGCAACCCCTCTACCTGGGCCTCTCTGTAAACAACCATTTTGACAATCTGGGTGAGAGCCATGGACTTTCCCTCCTCCGGATCTGCAATGCAAACCGTTCCACACCCATTTCGGGGATCACCTATCCCAATTTCTACCTGCTTGGGAACTTATCACCATAGATAAATGGATTCTAGAGGCGGTTTCTATGGGATATTCTGTCCATTTCATAGAATCATAGAACCATAGAATATCAAGGTTGGAAGGGACCTCAGGAGGTCATCTAGTCCAATTCCCTGCTCAAAGCAGGACCAATCCCCAACTAAATCATCCCAGCCAGGGCTTTGTCAAGCCTGACCTTAAAAACCTCTAAGGAAGGAGATTCCACCACCTCCCTAAGTAACCCATTCCAGTGCTTCACCACACTCCTAGTGAAATAGTGTTTCCTAATATCCAACCTAAACCTCCCCCACTGCAACTTGAGACCATTTACTCCTTGTTCTGTCATCTGCTACCACTGAGAACAATCTAGATCCATCCTCTTTGGAACCCCCCTTCAGGTAGTTGAAGGCAGCTATCAAATCCCCCCTCATTCCTCTCTTCTGCAGGCTAAACAATCCCAGTTCCCTCAGCTTTTCCTTATAAATCATGTGCTGCAGCCCCCATAATCATTTCCATGCTATCACCCACTCCCTCCACCCCCTCTTCAGGGATTCTCCTCACATGGACCTCCTAAAGCTGGAGGTTCAATCCCTCCTTCCATCTGGAGATGATAGAGCCAGTTCCCCCAGAAATTGTGGGAAGAGGGTTTTATTCCAAATATTTTCTGGTTCCCAAAAGAAATGGTGACTGGAGGCTAATTCTAGGCCTCAGGAACCTGAACATCTATGTTATTTTGCAGCTCTTCAGGATGGTTACTGACTACCACAATCCCATCCTTAAATCAGGGCAACTGTTTTTTTGCCCTCAGCGTTCAGGATGTGTATTTTCACATCACCGTGCATCCTTCCCACAGACATTTTCTATGTTTCATCATTGGCGCAGAACGCTATCGATACCATGTCCTTCCCTTTGGACTCTCCACAGCCTCATGGGTCTTTACAAAGGTTTTTAGTAGTTGCAGCTCATCTTCCCTATCTGGTCGATTGAGTTTTCAAGGGGCATTCTGCTCTGGAGATCCAATTGGCAACCTGCAAGGCCCTGACCTTGTTTCGCTCCCTGGGTCTTCATATCAACCTGAGAAAGTCCACATGAACACCCGTTCATCGGATAGATTTCATTGGAGCTACCTGGGCTCTCGGACTATCTACTAGAGGACATGTTTTCAGCAATGTCTGGTCTGATCACTAGTCTACAGCAGAGTCCAACAGACAGCAGTAAGGACCTGCCTTCAGCTCCTAGGTCACATGTCAGCCTCACGCGAGATTACATCTGCAGGCCTGGCTCAAAACCGTGTACATGCCGAACAGGCACAACCTTGGCAAATGAGTTTCTGTACCTCTCCATTTTCATCCCCACTGCCAACAAGAATCATCATACTGAATGCTTTCTCCTAGTCTGGGGACCTCACCTACAAAGTTACACAGCACAGAGGAATAGGTCCCACAGGATACATTGCTTCACATCAGTGTCTTAGAACTAAGAGCAGTTTGTTATGCGTGTCAGCACTTTTCCTACAACATTCAGGGTTCTTGGGTCAGAGTAACAGTAGACAACAGGATGGCGATGCACTATGTAAATCAATAAGGGGGAGCAAGATCCCAGTCCTTATGCATAGAATCAAAGAGATTTCTGCAGCTTATCTGCCAGGTCTCCAGAACACGATGGCAGATGCAATAAGCAGAAACTTCCATCAGTACCACAAGTGGGAGCTCAGCAACCTAACTTTCACAACATCTGCGAAACATGGGATCTCCCCACAGTGGATCTTGTTGCAACCCCAACCAATACAAAAAGCCATATTTTCTGTTCCAATGGGGGATGCGGCTGCATATCTTTGGAAGATACCCTGCTAGTCCCTACCCCACACTCTCTTCTACGCCTGCCCTCCGACACCACTAATCCTCCAGATATTAATCAAACTGAGGCAGATGAGGATCATCTTAATAGTGCTGCCTTGGCCCAGACAAGTGTGGGACTCAGACCTGCTTCACCTTTCTGTGGCTATACATTGATGCCGCCTGCTCAGATCAGACCTCGTGGCACAGAATTCAGGTACATGAGCCACTCCTACATTGTATCTCTGATCCTCAAGACCTGATTCCTTTGTGATTCTCGAATTTAGAATTGGACTGCTCAGCTGAGATCCAATCTGTACTTCTAAATAGTAAGAAGCCAGCTTGGCTTAACAGTGAAATCCTTGCTGACCTTAAACGCAAAAAAGAAGCTTACAAGAAGTGGAAGATTGGACAAATGACCATGGAGGAGTATAAAAATATTGCTCAGGCATGCAAGAGTGAAATCAGGAAGGCCAAATCGCACTTGGAGTTGCAGCTAGCAAGAGATGTTAAGAGTAACAAGAAGGGTTTCTTCAGGTATGTTAGCAACAAGAAGAAAGTCAAGGAAAGTGTGGGCCCCTTACTGAATGAGGGAGGCAACCTAATGACAGAGGATGTGGAAAAAGCTGATGTACTCAATGCTTGTTTTGCCTCTGTCTTCACAAACAAGGTCAGCTCCCAGACTGCTGCACTGGGCAGCACAGTATGGGGAGGAGGTGACCAGCCCTCCGTGGAGAAAGAAGTGGTTCGGGACTATTTAGAAAAACTGGATGAGCACAAATCCATGGGGCCGGATGTGCTGCATCCGAGGGTGCTAAAGGAGTTGGTGGATGTGATTGCGGAGCCATTGGCAATCATCTTTGAAAACTCATGGCGATCGGGGGAGGTCCCGGATGACTGGAAAAAGGCTAATGTAGTTCCCATCTTTAAAAAAGGGAAGAAGGAGGATCCGGGGAACTACAGGCCAGTCAGCCTCTCCTCAGTCCCTGGAAAATCATGGAGCAGGTCTTCAAGGAATCAATTATGAAACACTTAGAGGAGAGGAAAGTGATCAGGAACAGTCAGCATGGATTCACCAAGGGGAAGTCGTGCCTGACTAACCTAATTGCCTTCTATGAGGAGATAACTGGCTCTGTGGATGAGGGGAAAGCAGTGGATGTGTTATTCCTTGACTTTAGCAAAGCTTTTGATACGGTCTCCCACAGTATTCTTGCCGCCAAGTTAAAGAAGTATGGGCTGGATGAATGGACTGTAAGGTGGATAGAAAGCTGGCTAGATGGTCGGGCTCAACGGGTATTGATCAATGGCTCCATGTCTAGTTGGCAGCCGGTTTCAAGCGGAGTGCCCCAAGGGTCGGTCCTGGGGCCAGTTTTGTTTAATATCTTTATTAATGATCTGGAGGATGGTGTGGACTGCACTCTCAGCAAGTTTGCAGATGACACTAAACTGGGAGGCGTGGTAGATACGCTGGAGGGTAGGGATCAGATACAGAGGGACCTAGACAAATTGGAGGATTGGGCCAAAAGAAACCTGATGAGGTTCAACAAGGACAAGTGCAGAGTCCTGCACTTAGGACGGAAGAATCCTATGCACTGCTACAGACTAGGGACCGAATGGCTAGGTAGCAGTTCTGCAGAAAAGGACCTAGGGGTCACAGTGGACAAGAAGCTGGATATGGGTCAACAGTGTGCTCTTGTTGCCAAGAAGGCTAACGGCATTTTGGGCTGTATAAGTAGGGGCATTGCCAGCAGATGGAAGGACATGATCGTTCCCCTTTATGCAACATTGGTGAGGCCTCATCTGGAGTACTGTGTCCAGTTTTGCGCCCCACACTACAAGAAGGATGTGGAAATATTGGAAAGAGTCCAGCGGAGGGCAACAAAAATGATTAGGTGTCTGGAGCACATGACTTATGAGGAGAGGCTGAGGGAACTGGGATTGTTTAGTCTGCAGAAGAGAAGAATGAGGGGGGATTTGATAGCTGCTTTCAACTACCTGAGGGGGGCTTCCAAAGAGGATGGAGCTCGGCTGTTCTCAGTGGTGGCAGATGACAGAACAAGGAGCAATGGTCTCAAGTTGCAGTGGGGGAGATCTAGGTTGGATATTAGGAAACACTATTTCACTAGAAGGGTGGTGAAGCACTGGAATGGGTTACCTAGGGAGGTGGTGGAATCTCCTTCCTTGGAGGTTTTTAAGGCCCGGCTTGACAAAGCCCTGGCTGGGATGATTTAGTTGGGAATTGGTCCTGCTTTAAGCAGGGGGTTGGACTAGATGACCTCCTGAGGTCCCTTCCAACCCTGATATTCTATGATTCTAAGCCTTCCACACATAAAACTCAGCTGCAGAAGTTGACACACTTCTTTTCCTTGTGTTCCTGTCACTCTGTATGCGCTTCTGAAGCGCCTCTCTCAACTATTCTCGATTACGTATTGGAATTGAAAACACAGGGACTATGTATGAGTTCTGTTAAAGTCCTCCTGGCAGCCATTACAGCTGTTCATTAACCTATCAAGGGCCTTTTGCTCTTTGCTCACCCTACCACAGCCAGATTCCTTTAAGGTTTATATAATTTGTTTCCTTGTATCTGGAACCCGACACCTCCTTGGGACCTCAGTTTGGTCCTCAGTGCCTTAAGGAACTCACCTTTCAAGCCTATAGGCCCTATTCATTCCTTCATCTCTCCCTTAAGACCTCATTCCTGGTAGCCATCCCTTGGCCAAAAGAGGGGAGACCTCTGGGTGCTCGTGGCCAATTCACCACATAGTACCTTGTACCGTGACAAGGTCATGCTATGTCCCCATCCTTAATTTCACCAAAGGTCTCATTGGACTTTCATCTCAATCAGGATATCCATCTGCCTGTATTCTTTCCCAAACTTTATTCCTCAAGAGGAGAAGCTGCCACACTTTAGATTTTAGAAATGCACTCACCGTCTATCTGGACAGAACAAGAATCTTTAGGATTTCCCTTAGGCTGTTTGTATCCTTCTCTAAAAGAATGAACGGACAATCAATTTCCACACAGATTATCAAAGTGGGTTTCAGTTTGTGTCATAGCCTGCTACGAGGCCAGTGGGGTACAACCTGTCCCCCACCAGGGTGACAGCCCACTCCACCAGGGCTCAGTCCACTTCTGTAGTCCTTTTCTTCATTGTAGAAATTTGCAAGGTCACAACCTGGTCCTCAGCTTACAAGTTCTTCAAACATTGCGCTATCCTATCCATGTCCAAGATGGACACAAAATTGGTGATGCTGTCTTCCAAACCATCTTGATCTGCCTCTTCAGCACCTCCTCCTCGTTGAGTCACTGCTTGGGAGTCAGCTCCTGCCCTCCTTCCCCTCTGCTGCAGAGTCTTTTGGCTCAGTAGTTGAGAAGAAACTGGACCAACAGCAGGTCTGCTCCTCCCTATATACCCTCACTCTGGAGCACAAGGTTGTGTAGGGTGCAGGCACAGACCTGCGGGCACAGCTGATTCAAATCTCCAGTTGAGAGTGCATAGGTCCGCTCATGTCCTGTGGTGGAGCACCCATGGGGACCAAAACATCTCAAAGAACTCAAGTTACCAAAAAGTAGGTAACGTTTTGGAGAGTTTAGGATGAGAAAGAAGCAAGAGACTTAGGAAGACAGTGGGGAATGTGTTAGGGGATGATAAAAAACATGGGCTTTGCAGGAGAGTGGAGAGTTTAATGTTGACAAAAGATTTTGGATACTATTCTGAGAGGGAATGAGGGAAGTCCAGGAAAGGAAGTGGATTGGGAGGGGAGGAGAGAGACATTAATAAACAGGGACAAAACAAAAGTGAAAGGGGAGGCAAAATGAATCAAGAAAAGATTCTTGACATGGAGGCAAGAAGGTGGTAGAGAAATCTGGGTGTACTAAAATCAATAGGAGACACCAAAGGCAAACAGGCTGAACAACATGGACTAGAAGATAAAACAAGATACCCAGTGAAAGAAAGAAAAGGCAGATGTAAAGAAGAACATAAAACAAAGGGAGACAGGAGAAGTATAATTAATTCTTCTAAAAAGGTACAGAACTGCTATGCTAAACAAACTCCCTTGATGTTATATCCTGCGCCGAAAGTTTTGGTCAATGCCAAATCTGTGTAAGTATTAGTATCACGCCAGTAGTGTGCTAGCCTTGTATGTAACATATGCAGGCTTTAGGTCCAATTCTGCAATCCTTTGTTCATAGAGCCTGGGAAGATTGGGCCTTTTTATGGTATTGGAATATATATTTGCAAGGTAGATGTAGGTTACTGTGCAGCCTCTGGGGTCAGGCTATGGGGCAATCGAGGTCCTCATCCACCCCAGTTTAGGAGCCAAAACTGTTCCTTGGATCATAGCTGAGACAGAGCTGTTGTGTGAGCCTGTTTGTTCTTACGGCAGATAACCAGAAACCTTTTTCTTCTTTATTTCAGAGTAACCATTACTATGTGAAGCCGCGGGTGACAGATCACCAGTTTGGGATCAGGCATTATGCTGGAGAGGTAGGTGTGCATGCTGTGTTTTGAAACATGCCCAAGAGGAAGGAGTCAGCAGGTAGAAGGATCTAAGCCACTGACATTCATCTAAGAGTCCTGAGTTATGCAAACTGCTGGGAATGGCAGCTCCACTAAGCTTCCTGCGTTGGATCGTAGCCCAGAGGAATAGACATGGGGTTGAGTTGGGCCCCCTAGGTGTTACTGTAATACAAATAATAAAATGTCCTGAGTTGTGATCTCTCTGCTTCTGCCTTGCTTTGTGTCCTTGGGCAAGTCATTTCCCTTGTTCTGTTCCTCAGTTTTAGCATCTGTAAAATGGGGAGCATGATCTTGACTCACTCCCTAACTAATTAACTAATATATGGGAGTGTTTTGAGCATGTATAGAGCTATATTAATGTTAAGTATTATTAATATGAGCTGCAGCTTTATAACTTCCTCCTCATCTGACCTCATTTTCTTCCTGATGATGGATCTTGATTATGGGAAGATGTAGCAGAACTATGCTGCAGTGTGATGCTCCATCCCTGGAACTGAGCTCTCTGCATGCATCCTGCTATAATGAGAGCTCCCCACTGGAGGGAGAGGAAGGGGGGTGTTGATGGGTCCACTCTAGGGGCAAAAGATGCGGGGGTGGGGGGGAGCTTTCCACTAGGTGGTTCAAGGGACTGGGGAGGACATGGTTGCTAGATAGTGGGGAAGAGTGTGTTCTGTGCCAAGGATGAGCAGCAGGAATGTCATTGCAGGAGCCACTTTAGACCAGCTCCTACCCAAGACTGAATTTAATGAAGCATCTGGGACCCTCAGTCCCACAGAGGAGACTGAATGTGCTCAACACAAACTGAATCTAATTGCTGGCCAGACACAGAATGAGTTTTGGTTACACAGATGCCTTGTTCAGCTAGAGACTCCGTCTCCACTCACACCTATGAGGTCTGCAGCTACCCCCTTCTCGTGGGCCCAGGAAATCCCATTCCTCTCCTCACTGGCTTCATAGCTACCTCCACCCTAACCTTCCCAGCAAGGCACAAGATCTTATCCTGCCTCATTGCTCTTGATAGGTATGGCATGGCTTATATGATATTACATGGTATCATTTGAATAATAGTCAGTGATCACATAGATTGGACTGTGTCACTATAAGGCAGAAGCACAAGATGGCAGAGTCGAAGCTGAATGAGCAATCTTAACTCAGATATTTCCTCACTTTTGAGTGTTTAACTATGCAACATTTGCACTCTTTAAACTTAGTATTTTACCTGAATTTCCCTCCTCCCCCCCACCCAGAAAAGACAAAACAAACGTCACTGTGTGGAAGTATTTGGCTAGGCCCTACTGGATGCTCTGCAGCCTTGCAAGATCGACAGGACTCAGCCTCTCTCTTCCAGACTGGAGACTCTGCACAGCTTTTGCTGTATCCAAACGTTCAGGGACTGAGGCAAGAGCCCCATGGACCTAATATGATGCACAATGAATGTGCACGCTGCTGCACAGATGGGCCTTCGTGGGCTGTACACTTCACCAGCTGAGCATCATGCACTGGGACCTGCATTTGGGGCCAGATTTTAAAAAATGCTCACAACCCTGCTGCTCCCATCAGTACATGTATGGCCAGATTTTCTGCAAACCCAGCTGCTTATTTTGGTGCCTAAGTGGGAGCTGAGCTCTTCTGAACATCTGGTCCCAAATGTGGGCGCTGAGACCTTCTTAACATTTGGTCCATAGTTACAAATGTTCTATACATGCTTCAAATGCCCTTTTCTGTATGTCATAACTCGATGAAATCCGAACACTCGGGATCATATTTTCACATTCTATCCCAGTCACTGTGGTGCTACAGCTATTTGAAAAATAAACTTACCAGAATATTTTAAAATGGGGAAAATATCTTTGTGTCCTAGTGCAGGGGTTTTCAACCTTTTTCTTTCTGAACCCCCCCCCCCCACATGCTATAAAAACTCCATGGCCCACCTGTGTCACAACAACTGCTTTTCTGCATATAAAAGCCAGGGCTGGCATTAGGGGGTACCAAGTAGGGCAGTTGCCCATGACCCCATGCCACAGGGCCCCCCACAAAGCTACATTGCTCAGGCTTCGGCTTCCGCCCTGGAGGGCGGGGCTTAGGGCCCCGGGCTTCAGCCCCATGCAGTGGGGCTTTGTTTTTCTGCCCTGGGCCCCAGTGAGTCTAATGCTGGCCTTGCTTGGCGGACTCCTTGAAACCTGCTCACAGTCCCCCAGGAGGCCCCGGAGTACTGGTTGAGAACCACTGTCCTAGTACCTTGCTGCTTATTCCTTCAGTGATTAAATCTTCCTCTGTCACTCTGCCATTGTACATTACACAGGCCTCTACTCCTGCCTTCTGAATTAGTTGGCCTTTGCTATTTGATGCTGAGTTGAGTGCTGTGTGTGGCGATGTGACAGCAGAACTATCCTCCGTCTTCCTAGGACATTTCTTTCTCTTACAACTGCAGCCTTCTTGGCAGGCCCCTGGAGAAATGTGGGTAAGAGTGCCCTCCTCCAGTGGTCCTGAAATGCTAGGAGACCCTTTTTGTGGCCCTAACAATGTGGCCTCATTAATTTGTTTGTAAATTAAAGTGCACTGCGATCTGATATGTGAGGGATCTGTCTGCTCTGCTTTAGTGTGCACAGGTGCTCTGTGTGTGTGTGTGTTGGTACCCATATGGGAAGGATATTACCTGCCCTGCAAGGTGGCATGTGCCTCTGCGTGTGGAAGGGATTCGGTGCCCTATGCATAGGCTGCTGTGTGTGAGGGGGGCAGAAGGGGTTGGCCACTGTGTGTGTGGTGGTGTGATTGGCAGCTGTGTGTGTATTGTGAGGAGTGGGGGTCAGCTTTCCTCGATCTGTGTGCGTGAATGGAGAAAGACAAGGGTATGCTCTGCTGACAAAATCACCAGGGTAGACACAGCTCTCTCAACAAAGGCATGCTTCCGGTGACATAGCTAAGGCTGGCTGGGGAGGAGATGTTCTACGCTGGCAGGTAGACTCCTTCTGTCCGCATATGCGGCGTCTACACTAGGGGTCTACACCAGCACAGCGATGTCAGCATAGGCTCTGTAGTGCAGACATTCTACCTTTTGAAGGTTTTCTTTGGAACTTTGAGTGCTAGAAACAACTTTTTTTGTAAATGAAAGCCTGGATTCTGACCTCATGGAGAGACTCCTGGAGCCAGGGCTCTAAGCATGTGCCTGTAGTGCCTGGGCATGTAGGAGTTTCCTGCTCTGTTGTCTTGTCATTGGCACGCAGTGGGGCTGCGTGCAGGGTGGCCCTGGATGTTGGCATGTGTGGGGGAGGGGGTGTCACTGTGGCTTGAATTGCTTGCACTATTATGTACTAGTCAGCATGTATTGTCTGTGTCACAGGTATTGTATGATGTGAGAGGGTTTCTGGAGAAGAACAGAGACACCTTTCGGGATGACATTTTAAACATGCTGAAGGACAGCAGGTAAGCAGCCCTTAATGCCCTGCAGGGGAGAATGGAGGCCAGGATGAGGAGAGTCTGTGGGACTAAATTGAGCAGAATTCACATGATAGCAGGGTCATGGAGAAGAAGAGTTACTTTATATGATTACCTAAGTTCCTATCTCTCTGTATATTGGCAGCAGGAGGGGGGGCTGGAGAAGAAGTCAGTTTTACTGCAAAGAAATTGATACAAAGAAACATGCATTGAGTATCAGCATCGCCTTTGTTATGGGATGGACTTTGCTTATTTCTTTCCATGAAGATTTTCTGTGCCAGAAAGGTGACACTTGGGAACTCCCAAGGGATCCTTTGACTCAGGGAGCTGCAGTACTTCACAGGCATAGCCATGCATGTACATACCATCCTCACCCTCACACTGCGGAGAGCGGGGAGGAAGAAGGGGCACGAAAGGAGATGCTGAATGAGTAGCCTGAGAGGGGGAGGAGGGAGAAGCCGACAGGACAATTTTACAGGAGCCGTAGTGGTGAAATCTATGCAACATTCATTTGCTATTTGCTTCTGGGGCTTTCAGATTCTTTATGCCACATTTGCTGCTCCAGTGGCCAGCACAGCCCCCAGCATGAGTTAGAGCAGTCTTAAGGTCCGCTCTAGTTTATGGCAGCTTCCCTACGGATGCCAATGGGCTACTCTGCAGCCTACAATACCAAAAATACAAACCGCTGTGGCCTCTTCCCATTGTGTCCCTGACCAATCCCATGGCGCTCCCCCATGCTGGGGGTTGCATGGGGCGGAGGGTGTAGGGCTAGCCATGGTGGTCCTGTGCCATCACTGTGCTGGGGGAATCCTCCAGGGTGCTGTTATATACCTTTACAGCCCCTTTAAACTGCTAGCAAGGCATAAAGAGCCATACTCAGAATTTTTCTGTCATCTCCCCATTGTCTGTTTTTTCTTGAGGTTCTTGGGCTTGGGAATCTGGATCGGAGAGCTCCAAACTGAGGACCTGCAATGGAGGGGGACTGGACTTGAGGACACAGGAGGCCTCAGTCCTATGTTCCTAGGACCTTCAGAGGTCACCTCATTGCCATCTGAGGTTCCTTCCAAGGGCTTTTGGATACAGGGAGCTCTTGCTATGAAATCATCTAGGGGTAAAGGCCCTAGTGCAGGGTCTCAGACACATGGACCATCAGCAGCTACAGGATCTCACTCCTTTGCTAGAAGGTGGGCTCGGATAGATGATATTACTTTAGGGATGTCACAGGGTGGCTGACCCCTTTAAATGAAGCAGGTCCAGCTCCCCTGTGCCAGTAGTGGTGTTCCCTGTTTGGCCAGTTAAGAGGGTGGGGCAGCACCTGGGGCTATCTATGATCAGGGACAATCTGAGAGGGAGAAGTCACAGAAGGCAGCTGTAGGAGGTTCTGGGGGAAAGGCTGAACTGCACACAGTATTCAAGGTGTGGACATACCATGGATTTATATAGAGGCATTATGATATTTATTGTTTTATTATCTATCCCTTTCCTAATGGTTCCTAACTTTCTGTTAGCTTTTTTGACTGCGGCTACACATTGAGTGGATGTTTTCAGAGAACGATCCACAATGACTCCAAGATCTCTTTCTTGAGTGGTAACAGCTAATTTAGACCCCATCATTTTTTATTTATAGTTGGGTTTATGTTTTCCAATGTGCATCACTTTGCATTCATCAACATTGAATTTCATCTGCCATTTTGTTGCCTAGTCACCCAGTATTGTGAGATCCCTTTGTAGCTCTTCACAGTCTGCTTTGGGCTTAACTATCTTGAGTAATTTTGTATCATCTGCAAACTTTGCCACCTCACTCTTTATCCCTTTTTCCAGATAATTTTTGAATATGTTGAACAGCACTGGTCTCAGTACAGATCCCTGGGGGACACCACTATTTACCTCTCTCCATTCTGAAAAATTGGCCGTTTATTCCTACCCTTTTTTCCCTGTCTTTTTAACCAGTTACTGGTCCATGAGAGGACCTTCCTTGTTATCATATGACTGCTTACTTTGATTAAGAGCCTTTTGTGAGGGATCTTGTCAAAGGCTTTCTGAAAGTCCAAGTACAATGTATCCACTGGATCACCCTTGTCCATGTTATAGACAAACTAAGAAACTTTCAGCCAGATGGAAAAGTAAAAACTGCTAGAAATAACAATAATAATAATTTGGAGATACCAGAGCCAATGAATGCCTCTGCATGAGAAAAGGAAAATCAGCAGAAAGATTGGGAACAGACTGCATATGTTTCAAGGCTTAGAGCCTTCTAGGGTAACATGCTTTCAATGATTCATCTCCAAGGGTGGGTATCTGTGAAGGCAATTACATGACGCGTGACTGGAATACGGTGTGGCTGTGCCATGAGAGAAAGGATGCAGCAATCTGGCTGGAACATGGGCTGCTGTTTGTGCAGTTCCTGCTTGGGGGTCTGTGTAGCAAGAGGGAGATGTGCTGCCTAAGCCAGAATGCAGAACGCTGTCTGTGTAACATCGTGCTTCGAGGTAGTAAGAGACCGGGAATGCAGCTCTGCAGCTGGAGTATGGGCTGCTGTCAGTGTTGCAGCAGTTTGAGGGTCTGTGCATCTAGAGCAGTGGTTCCCAAACTTTAACAACCTGTGAAGCCCTTTCACTGAAATGTCAAGTCTCGCAAACCCCCTCCTAAAAATGAATGTTTCCAGGGATTTTCTCCTTTACCTGAGTATAAATTATAAAAGCAGTGATCTTGGAAATATAAAATTTGTTTTTATGACATGCTTATTACACACTATTTATTAATTATTATTATTATTATTTATCATTACAGTATTTTTATTACATTATGAAAACAGCAACACTCTTTCAAAATCTCACTTTCGTACTTTGTATCACTTTGAATAAGCCTGTTATAAGACAAGGCTCCTATGTTTCATCAAGGAGCATCAGATGTGAAACAGCAGGAAGGTATTTAAGAAGCCAGCTCAAGTCATTCCTCCTACAGAAGCATTCAGGTCTTGAGCAGTCCTGGCAAACAACGCACGTTACAACAAAGCTTAAACTTGTTCTTTATAATAATTTTAAAAACAATACTAGCTGCCTATTTAATTTTAAAAACAGCAAAAAATATCCAGCTCCATTTCCATTTCTTATAAGGAGTCCTGACGTTTAAATCTCCTCAGTGTGATAGATATACTTGCTTTGATCTGCTTAGCTCTTGGAAGTCCAGGGGCTCCGGGCTGCTGGCCCCCTGCTGTCCGAGGTCCCTAGGGACAGCTCTGTCCACCATTAGGGATTTTTTTCCGAAGAACCCCCTGTAACATTTCGCGAACCCCCAGGGGTTCACAAACCCCAGTTTGGGAACCACTGATCTAGAGGGAGGGGATGCCCTGCTGAGCCCTGTGCTGCAGCCACATTGTTGTGTAGTGGTGTTTTGGGAAGGTATAAATAGGATGCCTGGCACAGGGGTAGAGTGGTAAATGAGCACACAAGCTCTGATTCTTTCATAGCTGACCCTAGGATCTGATGTCCTGTGTTTTCTGTGTCTGACCCTCCTCCTCACTGCCAGGCTGGACTTCATCTATGACCTCTTTGAAAGAGTCTCCAGCCGGAGCAGTGAAGAAACTCTGAAGATGGGAACCCAGAGGCGCAGACCAACCGTCAGCTCCCAGTTCAGGGTAAGGAATTCCCCAAGAAAGTGGGCGACTCTTCAGAGTGAAGAGGAGGAACTGGTGAGGGGTTGGCTGAATAAGAAGTTAAGTGAGGGGTGAAGAAAAGAGACAAGAGAATGAGTGATTCCTTCCATTTCTTTTCCAGCCCTGTAAACGTGCTGGGATGTTGCAGATAGATAAGACAATGTCTCTCTCCCATAGTTTACACTGTAATGTAAAACATGCAGTGAGGTGATAAATTGGGAATGGGGAGAGGATGAGGACTACAACAAGAATATGTCTTTGCTTTATTCAGCAATGTCTTGAGTGTCACAGTTTGTTTTTTCAAGTACTGATCCTATGCGGGAGAGAGGGGGCGGGAGTTTAAGCTAAGGATTGATACGTCTTGTGGAGGCAGTAGTTTCTACATGGGCACATAAGAATGGCCATACTGGGTCAGACCAATGGTCCATCTAGCCCAGTATCCTGTCTTGCAACAGTGGCTGGTGCCCCTGTCCCAGACACCTGTCCTTTCTGCGGCGTGAGGGAGACCCTGGCTCACGTTTACTTGGAGTGCGTGTAAACAGCCCCTACACCGGCTCCTCACAGATATTATGTTGCGTTTTTGGTTACACTTTTCCCCTCACCTTCTCATTTATGCACTCCCTATCCGTGGCCCCACAAAGTCACGGGACCTCCTGGTCAACTTCCTCTTGGCCCTGGCTAAACAGGCCATCTATAAAACCAGGGAGAGGAGGTTGGCCAATGGAGGTTCCTGTGACTGTGGGGCCTGTTTCCGATCCTCTGTCCATTCACGTATCCGGGCAGAGTTCCTCTGGGCGGCGTCCACTGGCTCCCTTGACACCTTTGAGGAGCAGTGGGTGCTGTCCGGGGTTCTCTGCTTGGTGTCCCCGTCAGGTTCCCTTCTTTTGACCCTTTGACCGCACTCCTGTCCCTGTTTTTACATTAGTTGTCCCCCGTTATCATTTGGGTTTTAGGCCCTGTGGGTCCTCCCCTTAGGCTGGGGGGGGATCCTTTAGCACTTCCTGGAACCCAATAAAAAAAAACAAAAAACCAGTGGCTGGTGCCAGGTGCTTCAGAGGCAATGAACAGAACAGGGAATCATCAAGTGATCTATCCCATGACCCACTTTACCAGCTTCTGGCAAACAGAGGCTAGGGACACTGCAGAGCATGGTTTTGCATCTCTGCCCATCCTGGTTAATAGCCATTGATGAACCTATCCTCCAGGAACTTACCTAGTTCTTTTTTGAACCCTGTAATAGTCTTGGCCTTCACAACATCCTCTGGTAAAGAGTTCCACAGGTTGATGGTGCAGTGTGTAAAGAAATACTTCCTTGTGTTTGCTTTAAAACTGCTGCCTGTTACTTTCATCGGGTGACCCCTTTTTCTTGTGTTATGTGAAGGGGTAAATAACACTTTTTCTCCACACCAGTCATGATTTTATAGACCTCTATTTTATCCCCCCCCTTAGTTGTCTCTTTTCCAAGCTGAATAGTCCCAGTGTTTTTAATCTCTCCTCATATGGAAGATGTTCCAAACCTGTAATAATTTTTCTTGCCCTTCTCTGTACCTTTTCCATTTCTAATATAATTTTTTTGAGATGGGGCAACCAGAAAGGTGTGGGCATACCATGGATGTATATAGCGGCATTATGATATTTGTCGTCTTATTATCTATCCCTTTCCTAATGTTTCCCAACATTCTGTTCGCTTTTTTGACTGTCGCTGCACATTGAGCGAATGTTTTCTGAGAACTATCCACAATGACTTTCTTGACTGGTATCAGTTAATTTAGACCCTATCATTTTGTATATATAGTTTGGATCTTGTTTTCCAATATGCATTACTTTGCATTTATCAACACTGAATTTCAGCTGCCGTTTTGTTGCCCAGTCACCCTGTTTTGTGAGATCCCTTTGTAACTCTTCGCGGTCTGGTTTGGATTTAACTACATTGAGTAATTTTGTATCATCTGCAAACTTTGCCACCTCACTCTTTACCCCTTTTTTCCAGATAATTTTTTAATATGTTGAACAGCACTGGTCCCAGTACAGACCCGTGGGGGATACCACTATTTACCTCTTCATTCTGAAAACTGACCTTTTATTCTTACCCTTTGTTTCCTGTGTTTTAACTATGAGAGGTCCTTCTCTCTTATTCCATAACTGAGTACTTTGTTTAAGAGCCTTTGGTGAGGGACCTTGTGAAAAGCTTTCTGAAAATCCAAGTACACTATATCCACTGGATTACCCTTGCCCATGTTCGTTGGCTCCCTCAAAGAATTCTAATACATTGGTGAGGCATGATTTCCCTTTACAAAAGCCGTGTAGACTTTTCCCCACAAATCCTGTTAATTTATATGTCTGATAATTCTGTTCTTTACTATAGTTTCAACCAATTTGCCTGGTACAGCAGTTAGGCTTGCTGACCTGTAATTGCCAGGATCCTCTCTGGAGCCTTTTTAAAATTTGTCATCACATTAGCTATCCTTTTGTCATCTGGTCCAGAAGCTGATTTAAGTGATAGGTTACATACCACAGTTAGTAGTTCTGCAATTTCATATTTGAGTTATTTCAGAGCTCTTGGGTGAATACCACCTGATCCTGGTGACTTATTACTGTTAATTTATCAATTTGTTCCAAGTTTCCTTGGCACGGTCATTTATTTCTAGCATGCGGGCTTGAACTCCTTTATTCTTTCCTCTCATATTTGCGCCGTTATCATAAGCTTGGCCTCTCATGTCAGCAATGTCTATTCCTAAGTTGTTTGCCTTTTCAAGAAACGCTTCCAATAAGCCCTCACCAGTTGTATCATGAACATTAAGAAAACCAACAAACGCTTCACGAATATTGACACCATCTTCACCGTTGCATTCAACAAAGCATAACACCACAGACATCTGTTCTTCATGTGACACGTCGGGAGTACAGTCCAAAATAACTGAATAATATTTTGCTTTTTTAAGCTGCGCTATGTTGGCCTCTTGAATGTTACTGGCAACAAGTTGAATCAGCTCGTTTTGGATCTGTGGACTGAGGTACTGAACATGTGTCTCTGCCTTCTTAATCCTCTGTAAAAGTTCGTTGAGGACAGTATCATACTTTGCAAGCAATTCAAACAGTCCCAAAAAGTTGCCATTCGAAGGATCGCCGAGCTTTTCATTACTTCCTCGAAATGCCAAGTTTCTTTCGGACAAGAAAATAACGACATCAACCATGCGTTTGACAACATTTCTCCAGAAATCTCTTTCTTTCAGAAAAGCCTGCAATTTGAGTTGGTCAATAGATGTATGGTTTACTATGCCTGACCGAAGGTCAAACCATTTCACCATACAGTCTTGATGACCTTTGCCTGTTTCATGCTGCTGAAGTCTTTTTGACAGTGCTTTCCAAGCAGATGTTCCACGACGTAGCGGTATGTCGCCAGTGCCAAATAATTTACAACAAAAACAAAAAATGGCATCTTTCTGAACTGAGTACATTAACCATGAATGTCTTATTTTCTCGCCATTTGCCATGGTTCGATAGAAATGAGTACTTGTGAACCTCCGTCTTTCCTCATTAAATGGAAATTCATGACTTTCATTCTGCTGCGGTGGGCCACGTGCAACAATGTCACACACTTGCCTGTCCGATATTATAGACGGCCAATCTCCTGGATCATCAGTCAGTGGTTCAGCTTCAGATACTTCTTTCCCGGCAGCAGCTGGAATATCTGTCACAGTTTGTTTGGTAGAACAACTGGCTTCACCTTCTGCCTCACTTGAAGCACTTCTGGATACTTCTGGATATGATTCGTCGCTGCTAGCGCTGTCCGTTTCATGTGCCTGTACCTGTACGTTGGATTGCAGCACAAAATACGTTGATAACTTTGGAATTTTCTCAAGTTCCTTCTCGGCATCTTTTGCTGCCTTTCGTTTACTAGCTCCGCTCTTATACGTTCTCTTAGACATCACAAAGCATGCTTCTGCGTTGGAAACTAATCGTTTCAAACGATAAAAAATTAAACAACTAAATTAATAACATTTATCCGCCGACCGCCATTATGAACACAAATACACATTCTTTGAATGGGTCCAACTAAAATTCGAAACTGACCGACAGACAACTGATGTAGCCAATAGCATTATGATATATCATAATAACTTCACGGTTTTGTCAGTAAAACCGACATGGATTGTGCAATAGCGTCAATAAATGTCACTTACCTAGTTATACCTTACATTTTTTTTGCCACTTTTAGGGGCCCCCTTCCTTGCGGGGTCCCCTCCGGTCGGAGGGTATGGAGGGCACTCGCTACGCCTCTGGTCCAACACAATTGCTCTTTTACTTGATCTGTATTTTCTTGTGCTTTATATCATTATTTAGAAAACAATGAATGTCCTAACCACAGTGGTGATTGCTTGCCCACCCTTCCCTTACCAGTTCTTGGGGGGCTATCTGGGCTCAGGGAAGTAGCCCCTTGCCTCATGCAGACCCCTATATGCTGGGTTGCTTCTCCCTCATGCACACTTCCTCCCTGGCTTCTGTGATCTTTCTCTCTTATTTCCAAAGCTTCTTGTTCTGGGGTGGCCCTCTCTCCAGTTCCCCGTGTGACTCCTTATTTAATCCTGAGGATGGTCTCCTGTCAGTCTTTCTTCTGTGTTTGGTAACTTTTAATTGCTTCAGACTTTCCCCCTTCCTTCACAAAAGACATGTTTTTCAGGCTGGTAAGACTTGGGGGATAAACAGGCAATAGGCATTCATGGTACAGCAGTTTCCATAGTAACAGTTCATAATAACTTTGCAGTAGCAACCAGAATTCATAAGTTGTATAGCCAGAGCCCCGATATCATCACACAGGGTTCTCCATTCTCTTCCCCCACCATGCCAGGGACTCTGCATATCCCATTTTCCCCCTTCCTCCCCATACCAAGGTCTCCCATCCCTTCCAGCAGGAGCTCTGTATGTGCCCCTATTCTGCCTTCCTCCCCATGTCAGGGCCCTGTGTGCCCCCCATTTCCTCTCATGCCCGCCCCTTCTCCCCCATGCCACGATTCCCCATTTTCCTCCCATGCAGGGGTCTCTGCATCCCCATGCTCTTCCATTTCCCCATGCCTGCCATACCAGCATCTCCCATTTCTTCTTCGAGTGCTAGCACATCCTTTCCAGTGTAGGTGTGTGCACACCCCGAGCACAGTTACCGGAAATTTTCCTACAGTGGTATCGGTCAGGTTGGCTCTGGCACCCTCTGGTGCCGTGTGCTCATAGCGCTGGTATAAAGGGCCCTCCCAACCTTGAACCCCCTCAGTTCCTTCTTACTGCCCATGATGGTCACTGGAGCTGCTCTCTTTGCTTCAGGAAACTTTCCCAGTGGTATTCGCTGTTTTTTTGTAGTGTGTATCATTGTATATAGTTTAGTCAGTTTTAGTCTATTAGGGTTGGGTCTTTTCTCCTTCAGTTGGTGAAGTTCATCCGTTCCCTGGTGCCAGGGCATGCCTCGTTCACTAGGCTTCAGGCCCTGTGCCTCCTGCAGCATGTCAGTGCCCCTGAGCGACCTGCACTCGAGTTGTCTCAAGTGCTTGGGAGAGACTCACAGGAAGGACCGCTGCCAGATCTGTAAGGGCTTCAAATCTCGCACAAAAAAGGACCAAGAGGCGAGATTAAAAGTCCTTCTTATGAAGGCAGCTTTGGGACCTGCTTCAGAGCCGAGTTGCTCAGACTCGGCACTGAGTACCTCGGTGATGGTGCAGAGTGCTCCTCCCACTGTATGAGTCTTGGCATCATTCCCCATCCCTCGTGCCTAAGAAGAAGCACAAGAGGCAGCTAGACGAGAGGGGTCAATTCCTGGCGCCAAAGTCGGCCAGGCCTGGGGACAGGGATAAAGTGAGACCTGTATCAGGCCACTCTTCTACTTTGGCACCGCAACAGCTGATACCAGTGACTCAGGAGCCTACACAGGTCCTGCTAACTCCTGCCCCTTGGTACTGTCTTCAGGCAGGCAGCCTGTTACCAGTATGTTTACAGTGCTGTCAACTCTGGAGGCGTTTGCAGCAGTCAGGGACCTGCTCTCATTGCTGCTGTCTATATCTCCAGCGGTGCAGGAATTGGTGCTACTGGTATCATCGGCCAGGGAACCATCTTCTCCCAGCCTCTGCCTGGAATCACGACCGTGGTACCATCCAGGGGAAAACCCTCCATGCTAGCCTCGGTGCAGGCTTCACTATCACTGCACTGATCTCCGGCACTGATGGGGTCCACACCTCCCTAGTCGCCTTGCCAGGACTCTGTCTTCGGAGTCAGAAGTAGGGTCATACTCTGTTTGCAGCCACCTGCACTACTCCCCGAGGCACTCCTACCCCACCAAACCAAACACAAGCGTATCACGGAGTGCTTGCCCTCTGGTCCTTGGAGGCTGGTGCCATTGCAATGGCCCTCTGGAACCTGTGGGGTTTCCCCCCAGCCCAGGGTCCCCTCTCAAGGCACTCCTATTTGGTGGCCTCCGAGAGTAGAGCACCACCAGTGGCTCGATGGGAGACTCCTGATCCAGACTCCGGTACCGAGCATCAAGAGGAGGGCCCATGGGTCTCGGCCGATACGGAAGGAGGGGTGGAGGGCCCTCAGTCGATGCTGGCTTCCTCCTCCCCAGAGCAGATGGTATTGGCAGCTGGCATGTCTCCTTCCTAAGATGACCACAAGGCTCTCCAGGACTTGTTAAAGCAGGTGGCATCAAATTTGGGCATCCAGGCAGAGGTGGTCAAGGAGTCTTCTCATAGCCTGCTGGACATTTTGACACCAGCGGGCCCCTCGAGGGTGGCCCTGCCACTCAGTGAGGCTATCATGGACTCGGTTACGATTCTGTGGCAGACCCCTGTTTCCCTTCCCCCTATATCAAAGCGTACGGAGCAGAAGTATTATGTGCCAGCCCAAGGTTACGAGTTCTTATACTCACATCTCCCTCCAGGGTCCCTGGTAGCATTGGCCACCAACGAAAGAGATTGCCAAGGGCAATTGGGGGCAACGCCTAAGGCAAAAGACTCCAAAAAGTTGGATTTATTTTGCAGAAAGGTCTACTCTACTGGAGGGTTGCAACTTAGGATGGCAAACCAGCAGGCACTGCTGGGTTGCTATGTTTTAATATGTGGGATGGCACGCACAAGTTTAAGGATCTGCTCCCTCAAGAAGCCAGGCAGGAAGTCTCCTCGCTGGTTGATGCAGGGAAAACCATAGCGGCCCTTGACATGACTGATTCTGTGGCCAGATCCATGGCCTTCGTGGTAACCATGCACCGGAGCTCTTGTTTACAGTCTTCTGGTCTTCCTCAGAGGTCCAGCAAACCCTCCAGTATCACCCCTTTGAAGGATCCTCATTCTTCTCAGAGAAGATCAGTGCTAAGCTCCACAAGCTTAAGGATTCCAGGACAATCATGAAGTCCCTAGGGTTATGTACCCCAGCGGCTTCTAGGAATCATTACAGGCCCCAGCAGTGTGCCCAGTACTTTGCTTTTGCCAGCTTCTGCCTTGGGACTGACGCATGCTGCTCTCAGGCACTCAGGGAGCTTGAAGCTCCCCTTTTGACACGATGCTCAAGGTCCCTATCCCAGTATCCCTTATATCAGATGCAGTTGCACCTCTGTTTTTGGACCATCTGTCCCACTTCATCATTATCACCTCGGACCACTGGGTGCTGTGCACAGTGGAAGTGGGATACACTAGTCTCCAGTTTGTTTCTACTCCCCTTTCCTCTTCGGGGACCCTTTTTACAAGCGATTCTTGGACCAATAAGCCCAATCCCTTCTTCGGATGGGAGCCATGGAAGAGGTTCCACAAAACTTGAGAGGAAAGGGGTTCTACTCCCATTTTCCCTACCTTAAGGGCGAGCAATGGGAGGAGGGGGCAGAGAGGAGCAAACGGGGGCACTGGGCCTCTGGGGGAAGAGGTGACCATGGTCCCAGTAAGTTCCCTCAAGACCCACCTGGTTACAGCAGTGTAGAGCTGCCGGAGACTTCTGGGCCACTTGGCATCATGCACTTACGTCGTGCAACACGCAAGGATGCACCTCAGACCTCGTCAAGGATGGCTGGCCGTGGTGTACTCAGCTACCTGTCACCATCTGGACTCAGTTCTCACCATACCTTTTTGAGTCCTTGCTTCCCTGGATTGGTGGCTGGACCATCGCACGGTTCATGCAGGAATACCCTTTTTGCGGCCCAAAACTTCAACGTCCCCAGTTTCAGATGCGACGGCACTGGGCTGCGGAGCCCATTTAGGGCCCCTCAGGACTCAAGGCCTCTGGTCACTAGAAAAGCTCTCTCTTCATATCAACGTCAGAGAGCTCAGGGCAGTCATCCAAGCCTGCCAGGCGTTCCTGCCTCATACTGCAAACCAGGACATATGGATTCTCATGGATAACACAACAGCCGTTTTTACATCAATAGGCAGGGTGGGGCATGTTCTTCCCTGCTGTGCAGGGAAGCAAGCTATCTGTGGGAATTCTGCATCGTGCATTCAATCCACCTCAAGCCTTCTCACCACCCGGGAGCACAGAACCAGCTGGTGGATCGCCTCAGCAGGTCTTTCTTCACTGACCACAAGTGGTCTCTTTGGCCGGGCATCACAAAGAACATTTTCCAATGGTGGGGGACTCCTCAGATAAATCTGTTTGCTACCCAAATCAACAGGATATGTGACCAGTTCTGCTCCCTACAAAAGCAGAGCCCAGGGTCTCTCATGGACTCTTTTCTGCTACCGTGGATAGATTACCTGTATTACGCCTTTTCTCCTATCCTGCTAATGCACAAGGTTCTGATTAAGATCAAGCGGGACTGGGACTTGGGTCATTCTCATAGCCCCGGCCTGGCCCAGGCAACATTGGTTCACCACCCTATTAGGCCTCTCAGTGGAGGCCCCGCTCCCGCTTCCTTTATATCCAGACCTGATCTCTCGGGACCACAGTTGGTTGCTCCATCTGAACCTCAGCTCTCTTCATCTGACAGCCTGCAAGCTTCGTGGCTGAATTCTGAAGAGCAGGCTTGCTCGGAACAGGTTTGTCAGGTCCTGCTAGGTAGTAGGAAGCCCTCCATCAGAGCTACTTACTTTGCAAAATGGAAGCGTTTCTCCCATCTTCCCAGCGTGGAGTTCCACCCCCAAGTTCTTCATTGCAGGTTATATTGGAATACTTGTTGCTTCTGAAACAGCAAGGCTTGGCTGTTTCTTCCATCAAGGCTGACGTTGCAGTGATGTTGGCCTCCCATCCCCCGGTCGACAATCAGTCCATCTTCCATCATGAGATGGTTATCTGTTTCCTTAAAGGCCTAGAGAGGATATACCCCCCAGGTTAGAGATCCCATTCCTCTCTGGGACCTAAACTGCGTCTTATCAAAGCTTATGGGTCCCATTCAAGCCACTGGCAATGTATTCGTTAACTCACCTCTCCCGGAAGGTGGCCTTTTTAGTGGCCATCCCTTTGGCTAGAAGAATTTTGGAGATTTGTGCCCTCACATTGGAGCCCCTGTATATGATTTTCTTTAAGGATAAGGTGCAGTTGTGTCCGCACCCTGTTTTCCTCCTGAAAGTGGTTTCACCGTTCCATTGCAGTCACCTGGTCATTGGCACACATGTTCTTGGCACACTACGCCATCACCCAACAGGCCAGGGATGATGCCATCTTTGGCTGAGCGGTTTTGCAGTCGGCATGTCCATGAACTCCAAGCCCACCTCCTATACAACTGCTTGGGAGTCACCTACATTAGAGTAGACATGATCAAGAATTTGAAGAAGAAAAAATGATTATTAACCTTCCATAACTGTTCTTCGAGATGTGTTGCATATGTCCATTCCAAGACCCTCCCTGTCGGAGTTAGCCGAAAAGAAGGAACTGGGGTGGGGGGGGGGCAGGGTCAGCAAGGCCCTTTATATTGGCACTTTGAGCACACGGTACCTGAGGGCACCAGAGCCAACCTGACAGATACCACTAGGGAAAAGTTTCTAGTGACTGTGCTCGGGCTGTGCACACACCTACATTGGAATGGACATGTGCAACGGATCTTGAAGAACAACAGTTACGGGAGGTTAGTAACTGTTTTTTCCCCTCCCACCAGAGGTTCTGTGTGCACCCTCATTGCCCCTCCTCCTTCTTTCTTCTTTTTTTTCTCGTTTAGGGTGCCAGTGTTTTAAACTGTATTGGGAGGACTGGTAATTATAAAATGGGGGTATTGTTGTGTTGGAAGATGTTAATGGCCACCATCAACTGGTTCTTTGCTCTCTACTTACCTTGCTGATTGAAGCTGCTGCTTCTGGTAACTGGGTGCTAGGTGCTCTGTGTCTCCCTTATTTCCCCCTTTTGGTTTTTCCAATTTTCACCAAAATCAGTAGGGTTCTGTTCATTGATGCCTAAAATATTTCCTGAAATTTTGGAATCAATTGGTTGAAATGTTGAAAAGTTACCACATTACAGACAAAAAAATGCCGTTAAGTGTAAGGCCTTGCAAGGTTAGTCAATAACAGCAGGTAAACATTTTTCACTGACATGTGATTTTTAAATTTTTTATTAAACTGACTATGTGACTTCAAGGAGAAGCATGGCGGAAGAGAGGGTGGAGTCAAGGCGAGAGTTTAGGAATAGGGGGCTGCTTAAGAGTCCCCTGTACTCAGACAGGAGCCCAGAGACCCCCAGGCCCTGCTGGAATGACTGCTTTTCTAGTTTTATCTTGGTGTTTTCAGGACTCTCTCCATTCCCTGATGGCCACACTCAGCACTTCCAATCCATTCTTCATTCGCTGCATCAAACCAAACACGGAAAAGGTGAGTCCCACCCCTCGGGGGGAGGGAGGAGGGACATCTTCCTGAGCCCATGATGAGGATATGGGGAGAGAAATTCTGCCTCTTGCCCCTCTCTTGTGAGTTTTTTTTAAACTGAAGAAAAATGCATCCCACCCTTCGTATTGGCACGGCGTGTAAGAACTGTTCCCACCGTTCTTTGTGCTAACACAGCTCGGAAGCAGGACCCTGTGCATCGCCTGCAGTGGGACAAAGGTGGCGAGTGATTCCTGTTTGTTTTGGGAGTGGGAATCTGCTCTGGGATTTGGGGCATGTGTAGTAGACTAAGGGGGTTGCACACTTCATAGCTTCCGTAGGCCAAGTGCATTGCACACATCAGGGGCTCCTTGAATATTCCATTTCCTCCCTCCCCATGTCCCTCCCCCTCTATTTCACGGACTCCCTGGGACTGCCCTCATCCCCTCCCTCATGCCAGGGACTCTAGTGTGTTCCTGGTTCCCCCATTGTCACCCTTATGCCAGGAGCTGTGTGTGCACTCCCATTGCCTCCCATACCAAGGTCCTCCATTTTGCCACCATGCCAGGTTTTCTGTATGTCCCTGCTACCCCTTCCTTCCGTTCCAGGGTCCCCCATTCTCTCCTCTTGCCAGAGATTTGTATGATCCCTAATTTCTCCCCCTGCCAAGGGTTCTGTGTGCCTTCCATTTCTCCCATCTCCAGACCAGGGTTCCCGTTGTCGCTCTCCACCCCCACCATTATTATCTCTCTTCTCTCTGTCTGGGAGAGAAGTCATTCTAGGTGTCAGCATATTAAAAGTGGGAGGATGGGCAGAGGTGGGTTTTATTATGCTGGAAGGTGTTAATTTGTGTCATCTGCCATTTCTTTGATCTATAGATAATTGCAGAGGTGCTTGAAGTTGTGGCTCTGCTAAACAAATGTCAAGGGTTCTTTGTGTCCCCCATTTCCCACTTCTGTTTTTTTTAACTATCCCAAAATCAAAGGCCTTGCAAGCTGGGCCAGTAAACTTCTCATTCACCTGTGACTTGTACAGCAGCACCCCTGAATGGGGATTTCTCTGCAGCATGTTGCACTGTGGCCATGCTCCAGGGTATCAGCTAGATTTGCTTTCACATTGCAATGATCTTTGTGCCTCTTTCTAATTTCCTGGACTCAGAAAATCCATCAGTGTTGATTCCTTGTCTCTTAGAGATGGGGGTAGCGAGAGAACAGACCAGTTTCTCCAGGTCTGGAGCCCCACATAGGAAGTGGGGGCGGGAGGGGGAGAGAAGGAGACAAACCTGTCGAAATGGGCCTTTTCCAAAGAGGGCCTTGTTGCAGGAAAAGTCCCCCTGCAGAGCTCTTTCCTGAAACAGAGAGGAGGATAAAGCTTCGTTCCATTAACAGGGCAGGAGTGAAGATGCTTCAGATTAGCTCTCTGGAAAGTTTCACCTTGACACTCAGAAAAGTGGCAGCAAGGAGGAGTCTTGACCAGACTAGATGGAGAACTTGGAGAAGGGCAGAATCTCTGTGTTGTGATGTCCATCAGTCAGTGTCCTAGAGATAGTGTTTCTCTTTAGGAGCAGGGCCTGTTGCAAGCTCCTGCCCCAGGATAGAAGCTCCTTCCTGCCTTTTAGCTCCGTTCTTTCAGGGATTCATTGGGCTCTCATTTGGATTCTCACTCATCCAGTTGAGCTGTGAAGGCAGCAGGCATGTCTGCAGTTTTGCCTCTGGGCTGCTGGACACTACTGTTACATTTGATGAGCAGGAAGCCAGGTGCCCTCTCTCTTGCTGATCCCCCAGCTGCATCAGAGCCCACAGTTGAGAACAGTGTAATTTTCTGCATGAATGGGCTGCAGTGGGAGTGGAGGGAGCAGTGGCTCAGCACAGTTCATTGCCCACTTCCCTGCTAGACTCTGAGCTATGGAAGATGTTGCAGTTTGCTCTTGATATGGGTGCACCCAGCTCCCTCCTACCTCTGTTCCAGTGCTGAGTGTCTTTTTGTGGCAGCTGCTTGCCATTTGTGTCAAACTGACCCATCTTTCAGCTGGGGCCCTTAACATTCAGGGTTAACTTCCCAGGGAGCTGTGGGTATGTGTCTGTGTGCCTCTTACAACGTTCAGATAAAGAGACACCATGCCAGCAAGCAAAGGGTTAAGTCTGGTATTACTACTTGCTTAGATGTCTCTCTTTCTCTTGGTTGGTTTCTGATCTTGGTCTTCTAGGCACCAAACCTCTTTAACCCGGATGTAGTTCTAAACCAGCTCCGGTACTCTGGGATGCTGGAGACAGTGAAAATTCGAAGAGCAGGCTTCCCCATACGGCGTCTCTTCCCGGATTTCCTCAGCAGGTAATGGGTAACATGGAGGTGGGTGGTGATATGTTCCTTTTCTCTATAATTTTAGTCACTGGCACTGTTCCCAAATTTTGGATGTCTTTTGTGTTGTCTCCATGTCAACCATATTATGGGGGTAGCTGCAAGTCGGAGGTGAAAGTTTCTGGACTGGAGGTCAGTCCAACCGCAGTTGGATAAAGAACATGAAAAAGAGAAGTTCCCAGATGGGCAGATAAGACAACCTTGTGGGAGGATGAATGGGAAGAGGAAGGTTTTGAAGCATGTTAGAAATGGAGAGGATAGTATCATACATACTTTTATGTCAAGAGATTGTGTTTGGTTCTCAGGTACAAGATGCTCATGAAGAATCTGAGTGTCCCAGACAACACCAAGGCTGTGTGTGCACATTTCCTACAGACATATGACAGCACCAGGAAAGAGTGGCAGCTGGGTAAAAACAAGGTATTACCTCAGTGTAGAAAAAGGTCCATTGGGTGAGGGGAAGGAAGTAATTCCTGATGCAAGAGAGTTTAATTGAAAGGTGATATACAGAGGAGCACTCCAATAAACAGCAGGTGGAAGTAAACTAATGGCACTGAGTAGTCGTACCACTGAAGGTCACTGACTGAGCTATGCTGCTGACCTGTAATGTCTCAAATGCTTCCCGAATTATATATTTGGAGATAGATTAGATGAGACCCAACAGCCCTTTTCTTTCTCCCATTGGACAGCACAGGATTGTTCCCTACTGTACGTTTACTATTGCTTAGTCAAGTCTAGTTTTAAAGGACCCAAGCAGAACTAGCTTTGGATTTTTGGATGGACCTGCAAAACAATACTTTGCTCCCTTCTCGTGTCCAGTCTAACTAACTCCTGCCCGCTGTGATCATGTCACTATGTACAGAGCCAACTCAAGGATTTTGAGGTGGGTTAGTGAGGTGCTGCTTTGGTGTATATAAAAAATGTGTGGAGGAGGTCAGCTGGATCTTCAGGTTTGCATCAATCTCCTGCTACAGGAGCTTAGCTGCTGGAGTCTATGTAGTCATCAACATTTTTCAGGGAAATCTATCCATATGCTGAGCCTCCAACTCCGACAGAGGTTTGTTTCTGTTTTGGTGAATCTTAGCTCTTCTGTCTTGTCTTGGTGCTGATGTCTTCCAGGCACCGAGAGAGCTGGAAATAGTGCTGTTTGCATTAGATGTAAAGGAGAGAGAGCTGGGTGCTCTCTATGGGTTGTTGCCAACAATAATTATGTTGTCTGTCTGTCTGTCTTCCTAGCAGCTCCTCAAAGAAGTGGACTAGAATGTTGGAGCGGGTGGTTCCCTGTGGAACTCCACCTGTGAGGGATCTGATTGGAGAAGAGGGTTATCAATAACATGGCTCTGGGTATAGTCTGAGTGGAAAGATTGGAGACACCTCAGCATATTCCCACTAAACTCTGATACATCTTTAAGTCAGGACAGCATGGCCGTATGGTACTTTTCCATTCATAGAATCATAGAATATCAGGGTTGGAAGGGACCTCAGGAGGTCATCTAGTCCAACCCCCTGCTCAAAGCAGGACCAATCCCCAACTAAATCATCCCAGCCAGGGCTTTGTCAAGCCTGACCTTAAAAACCTCTAAGGAAGGAGATTCCACCACCTCCCTAGGTAACCCATTCCAGTGCTTCACCACCCTCCTAGTGAAAAAGTTTTTCCTAATATCCAACCTAAACCTCCCCCACTGCAACTTGAGACCATTACTCCTTGTTCTGTCATCTGCTACCACTAAGAACAGTCTAGATCCATCCTCTTTGGAACCCCCTTTCAGGTAGTTGAAAGCAGCTATCAAATCCCCCCTCATTCTTCTCTTCTGCAGACTAAATAATCCCAGTTCCCTCAGCCTCTCCTCATAAGTCATGTGCTCCAGCCCCCTAATCATTTTTGTTGCCCTCTGCTGGACTCTTTCCAATTTTTCCACATCCTTCTTGTAGTGTGGGGCTCAAAACTGGACACAGTACTCCAGATGAGGCCTCACCAATGTCGAATAGAGGGGAATGATCACGTCCCTCGATCTGCTAGCAGTGCCCCTACTTATATAGCCCAAAATGCAGTTAGCCTTCTTGGCAACAAGGGCACACTGTTGACTCATATCCAGCTTCTTGTCCACTGTAACCCTTAGGTCCTTTTCTGCAGAACTGCTGCCTAGCCATTCAGTCCCTAGTCTGTAGCAGTGCATGGGATTCTTCAGTCCTAAGTGCAGGACTCTGCACTTGTCCTTGTTGAACCTCATCAGATTTCTTTTGGCCCAATCCTCTAATATATCTAGGTCCCTCTGTATCCTATCCCTACCCTCCAGTGTATCTACCACTCCTCCCAGTTTAGTGTCATCTGCAAACTTGCTGAGGGTGCAGTCCACGCCATCCTCCAGATCATTAATGAAGATATGGAACAAAACCAGCCCCAGGACCGACCCTTGGGGCACTCTGCTTGATACTGGCTGCCAACTAGACGTGGAGCCATTGATCACTACCCATTGAGCCCGACGATCTAGCCAGCTTTCTATCCACCTTACAGTCCATTCATCCAGCCCATACTTCTTTAACTTGGCGGCAAGAATACTGTGGGAGACCGTATCAAAAGCTTTGCTAAAGTCAAGGAATAACACATCCACTGCTTTCCCCACATCCACAGAGCCAGTTATCTCCTCATAGAAGGCAATTAGGTTAGTCAGGCACGACTTGCCATTGGTGAATCCATGCTGACTGTTCCTGATCATTCACAGAATCACAGAATATCAGGGTTGGAAGGGACCTCACGAGATCATCTAATCCAACCCCCTGCTCAAAGCAGGACCAATCCCCAGACAGATTTTTGCCCCAGATCCCTAAATGGCCCCCTCAAGGATTGAACTCACAACCTGGGGTTTAACAGGCCAATACTGAAACCACTGAGCTATCCCTCCCCCTCTCCTGTGCGGCACGGAGAGAACGAGGAGGGGAAACGGCTCCTCTGCCGGCGGGCTCCGTGCACGCGAGATAGCGGGAGCCAGGTTTCCCAATGACTGGATCATGATGAACATACTTTAGGGACTTGCCATAGTATGGCTGCTTCTCGATCTACTCGTGTTACAAGATCAACAGTGGGGTTAAATGGTTTGGATGAAAACTTTTGTGGTCAAACCTTAAGAAACCGTAGTATCGCTCATCCAGAAGAATTATCTCCTCGTTCTCAAGTACGATCAAGATCACCAAAGAAGAGACTAGAGTCTGTGCAAACTCAAAAAGGAAGTAATAGTGGAAGAACTACTGACTTGAAACAGCAAAATGCTCGGGAATCATGGGTGAGCCCTAGAAAGAGAGGACTGTCTACTTCTGAAAAAGATAATGTTGAGAAACAAATTGTGGAAAACTGTGAGAAAAGACAAGCAGAATCTGTATCATTGAAGCACAAGATCATCAAACGGTGCCACCAGCTATGTTTTGCTTCTGTGTCCTGGTCTGAAGCTTGAATAGAAAAAAATCCAGGATTTTGGTAGTGTCTAGGTGCACCTAAGGGTCTTCTCATTTTTCTTGCTCAGGAAGTTAGATAGTGGGTGGTAGGTCATTAGGTTAGTTGCTTTGAGCAGTGGTTGGAGTATAACAACCATGGTTGGAAGGATTCGATTTTTATCAGTAAATGTTGATAATCGTCAATTTTACTGTAAGCACACAAACTGATGAAAAAATCTTTCCATAGATGATGATTAAAATGTGCAGATAGGCAAAGTAAGAAAAATGCTGCTTGAAAGCTTATTAGAGTTTGATTTATGGAGGTATAGAAGGGAACAGCTTATTCAAGAAGGACAGGCAGGGGGGAAAGAGAGGAGGTGTTGCCTTGTATCTCAAAGATGTATACACTTGCACTGAGCTTGAGATAGAAGTGGGAGGCAGACCTGTTGAAAGCCTCTGGGTAAAGATAAAAGGGTGATCTACTATAGACCACCTAACCAGGAAGCAGAGGTGGATGAGTTTAAAAAAAAAACTAACAAAATCATCCAAAGGACAAGATTTGGTGGTGATGGGGGACTTCAACTTCCCAGACATCTGTTGGGAAAATAACACAGCAGGGCACAGATTATCCAGCAAGTTCTTGGAATGCATTGGAGACAACTTTTTATTACAGAAGGTGGAGAAAGTGACTAGGGGAGAGGCTGTTCTAGATTTGATTGTGACAAATAGGGAGGAACTGGTTGAGAATTTGAAAGTGGAAGGCAGCTTGGGTGAAATTGATCATGAAATGGGAGAGTTCATTCTAAGGAATGGTAGGAAGGAAAACAGCAGAATAAAGGAAATTGGACTTCAAGAAGGCAGACTTTAGCAAACTCAGGCAATTGGTAGGTAAGATCCTGTGGGAAGCAAGTCTAAGGAAAAAAGAGTTGGCAGTTTTTTAAAGAGCTATTATTAAGGGCTCAAGAACAAAATATTTTTTTAAATGGTGGAGACTAAAGCATGTTTGCATTGTGAGAAGAAAGAACCAGAGGAGAATGAGAAGTTAAGGAGCTGTGTAAGGGCGGGGATGAGCGTGAACATGAGGGAGATGGGGAGGTGGGATGGGAGGCAAGTGGAGGGGTTGGAGAAAGAGACAATAGAAGAAACTCTTGCATCTGTGACCAGTGAGAAGGAAAAGAGAGTTGCAGGAGGGGAAGGCAGGAGGGAAGGCAAGCGAAGGGGGTGGTAAGGACAGGTTGTTATATTTTGTCAATTTCTCTTGAAAGAAATCAGTGAGATAGGAGGAGGCTGGAAGGTTTGAGGAGTGAGTCAAAGGAAGTGAAAAGGTGGCTGAGGTTGCATGTGTGAAATTCAATTAAATTGAAGAAGCAGAGTTGTTTAGCTAGGAAGATGGCAGAACTGAAGGAGGAGAGAACGAATGTGTAGTGGAGGAAGTTGGCCTGGTCACGGAATTTTCACCAGAGATGCATTGTGGCGCGAGAGCAGGAGTGGAGGAAGTGGATGATCAGGGTGATCCAGGGCTGGGGGTTGGCAGGGTGGACCTTGTGATGGGGAGAGGGGCAAAAAAGTCAGTAGTGGAGGAGAGTGAAGCATGGAGAGACTCAACAACTATCTCAATGGAAGACAGGGCCGGTGTGAAGAGGGCTGAGACTGGACAAGAAGTCCTCAGAACTGATGGACTGAAGTTGTGGAAAGGTGAAGTGACAGGGTCTGAGGGAGGGGTCTGAGGGGCAATGTTGAAAGAGACTAGGTGATGGCTGGAGAGAGGGAATTTAGCAACAGAGAGATCAGAGAGAGAGCAGTGCTTGGTGAAGACCAAGTCAAGTAAATGACCCTTGTGATGAGTGGGAGAGTTGAAGCAGGGCTGCAGGTCGAACGAATAGGTCAGAGTGAGGAAACACGCAGCTAAGGGGTCAGATGCATTATCAGCATAGATTGAAGCTTGAAGTGACAGGGGAAGAGTGTGGGGGAGTGTGAGTTCGTTCCACCCTCCCTGAGCAAAATAATAAGCATGCAGTTTTACCAGTATGACTGCGTCTATGCTAGGGTCTTTTATCAGAACATCGCTGTGTCCACCAGCAATCACACCTCTTCACACCACTGATCGACATTGCTAGGCCAGCTGAAGTTTGTAGTGTTGACATTGCTGGACAGAAGGTGGAATCCTAGTCTGGACAAGGCAGTCTTCACATTAGCAAGTCGAGGTAAACACTAAGTGGGAGCCTAAGGGTTTACATGACCTGCTAACGTACGTTATACCTACAAACTGCCTTGTCTTCACCAGGAGGTTGCTTCATGTTGGCTAACACAAGTTAAAAACGTACCTTTTTTCCTAGTTTCAGAGTAGCAGCCGTGTTAGTCTGTATCCGCAAAAAGAACAGGAGTACTTGTGGCACCTTAGAGACTAACAAATTTATTAGAGCATAAGCTTGATGCATCCGAAGAAGTGGATTGTAGCCCACGAAAGCTTATGCTCTAATAAATTTGTTAGTCTCTAAGGTGCCACAAGTACTCCTGTTCTTTTTTCCTAGTGAAGACTTGATTTATTTTCTGTCTTTTGAGTGAAAGTGAAGTGAACAGGATGGGGATCAGTTGCCCTGGAGAGAGAACAGTGGCCCCATGTGTACCCTCTGTACCAGTTACACTAACTATGAAGGCAGAAGTATTACCTCATGCCGAGAGTCACCCAGTTAGAACTAAACGATGACTCTTTTAGGGGGAGAGGGGGTTTGAGGGGAGAGCATGGCATGGAAGGATGTAACCTAGGAAGGAGTTTGGGGGGCAGAAGGGAGGGGGTGACATGGAGAAGGGGGAATACTTCCTGCAAAATGAATTGGAGGATAATCTTATCCCTAGTGATTGTTTGGAAGAGGAAGGAAAAGACTCTGAATTAATATAGTGGATTGTGTAGGTCAGGAAAGGAAATGAGGAAGGGAGGGCAGGATGGGCTTTGTGTTTCTCATTAATACTAGTGCAGCTGTCCTGCTGGCAATAGCCAAGCTTTTGTTTATAAGAGGAGACTCAGGCTCTGTCCTGATGTATGCTAGAGGTTAGGGCCTGGCAGAGTGAAACAGACAGAATGTTAGCAACAGTTTGTTCTTCTTCGAGTGCTTGTTCATGTCTGTTCCATGTAGGTGTGTGGGCGCCCACATGTACGGTAGCCGAAGATTTTTCCCTTAGCAGTATCCATAGGGCCGGCTCTGGTGCCCCCTGGAGCCCCGCGCTCATGTGCCGGTATATGGGGCGCCACTGGCCCCGCACCCTGTCAGTTCCTTCTGACCACCAGTGACAGTGGCTGGAACACTGCTTGCTCTTGCAAGTGCCCTTAGCTTCTCAGACCATGAGTTTTGTTTACTATAACTAGTTCCTTAGTGTTAAGTGCTAAGTGTTTGAGCGTTAGTTAGTTAGAGTCCCAGGGATGGGGCATGCCCCACTGCCTGGGGTTTAAGCTGTGTGCCACCTGCTCGAAACCGATGCCAGTTAGTGAGCCACACACAAGCTCTCTCAGGTGCCTGGGTGAGGCACGTGTAAAGGGAAGGTGCCAAATCTGTAAAAATTTTAGGCCCCGTACCTGAAAGGATAGGGACATACACCTGAAGGCATTTCTAATGGAAACTGCCCTGTGCCCGGCGTCGGAACCATACAACTTGGCGCCCAGCACGTCCACGTCAGTGCGGAGCACATCATCGGCACTGGGACGGTCCCGGCACCAATCCACCTCGCCGGCCAGAAAGCAGCACAAGAAGATGTGTCCAGTTAGGAGCGGCTCTCCAACGCTGAGTGAAGCAATTGATCCAAGACCTGCGCAGGGCCACTCACCACCTCCAAAGCTGTCCTCCGGTGCGGGTTTGCCACCCAGCGTATCCAGCCCCGATACTCACCACCGACTCCAGGGAGCGATCGGGACTCTATGCACTTCTTAGTGCCATCAATGCTTGAGACCTTCCAGGCTGCGAAGGACCTAATGGCGCTTCCCGGGCCACTTGCAGCCAGAGACTTATATAAGGCCCTTGCGGACCCACCAGAGTGGCCCACTCCATGGGAAAGCCTGTGCTGACAGCACCCCCGCTGTCACCAGCGCAGTTCCACTTGCCATGTTGCCACTCACCCCTTGATTTAAGTCAGCCATGTTTGCGGAGCCGCTCGCCTGCAAGTCAAAGATTGCTGGCACGATGCTTGTCGATGTCCTGGCACTGGTCAATATCCCGGCGCCGATTGATGTCCCAGCACCACTCATCATCGAGGCACTGGTCACCACCCTGGCACCTGTCGACGTCCCAGTACCGTTCGAGGTCCAGACATCCCCGATCGTGATCTCGTTCACAGCACCGTGGGCGATTGCCTTCTCCAGACATGCGCACTTAGGCCTGGTCTACACTAACCCCCCAAGTCGAAATAAGGTACGCAACTTCAGCTACGTGAATAACGTAGCTGAAGTCGACATACCTTACTTCGAACTTACCGCGCTTCAGACGCGGTCCACACGGGGCAGGCAGGCTCCCCCGTCGACTCCGCGGTACTCCTCTCGTTGAGATGGAGTACCGCAGTCGACGGCGAGCACTTCCTGGTTCGATTTATCGCGTCCAGACCAAACACGATAAATCGAACCCGGAAGTTCGATCCCCAGCCGCCGAACTAGCGGCTAAGTATAGACCAGCCCTTAGTCATCGGCTCCGGCACACTCTCGAGACCGTGGACAGAGAGGAGTACTTGGGATCAGGGAGTGACCAGGGCTCCTACCATCACCAGCATCGGTGCCCTGACTATGGGCCAGTTTTCTCTGCGGGCCCATGGCCACGTGCCCAGTGACCCCAGCAGTGGCAAATCTGGAATCCTTGGGGGCTTCCCACGGTACCCAGGGCCCAATCGTACCAGGCACTCTCGTCGGGGTCTGAGGCCCAAACCAGAGCAGGGGCCCAGCAGGCACCGGTAACAGAACTGCATCAAGAAGAGGACACTGAGACCCCAGCTGCCTCAGAGCAAATGGCTCCTGAGCCTGAGGAGGAGCCATCTGTGCAGCCTGTTGCCACATCCTCTTCCTCGTCCCTGGACAATGCGGTGGCGGGGACTGCCAGTGTATCCCTTGATGATTTCCGAGCCCATCAGGAGCTGCTCAAGCAAGTAGCCTCCAATTTGGGACTCAAAATTGAGGAGTTTAAGTAGTAGTCGGACGATCTCCTTGACATTCTAGGTGCCTCTGCTCCTTCAAAGGTGGCCCGTCCTCCTTGGCCCAACAGCAGGCAACCGTCCGCTGCTCCAGTGGGCAGAGGCAGGCGTTTTGAGGTTGCCCCCAAGGGCAACACACCAGATTTGTCTCTGGATCCAACCCCTGCTTTGTTTTTGGATCGGCTAGCCAGCTTCCTACCATCATTGGCGCCATATCACGTTGGAACATTGGGTGCTCAACACCATCGAGTCCAGTTACACCCTTCAGTTTTCCTGTACCTCACCCTCCTTTCCCGTCCCTTTCAGGGACCCTTCTCATGAGCAGCTCCCTATCCAGAAGGTAGAATCTCCACTATGGCTGGGGGTCGTGGAGGAGTTTCCTCTGCATATGAGACGGAAGGGCTTCTATTCCCGGTACTTCCTAATACCAAAAGCCAAGGGGGGCCTATCACCCATTCTCGATCTGTCTCTCCTCCACAAGTATCTCAAGAAGTTGAAGTTTCGCATGGTCTCCCTAGCCTCCATCATTCCCTCTTTGGATCCAGGAGACTGGTATGCCGCCCTCGACTTGAAGGACGCCTACTTCCACAGTTCCATTTTCCATGGCCATAGGCACTTCCTTCGCTTCATAGTAAGTGAGTGCCACTTCCAGTTTATGGTGCTTCCCTTCAGTCTTGCGACAGTGCCAAAGACCTTCACAAAATGCAAAGATGTCAAGGGATGCAAATTTACCCATCTCGATGACTGAGCCAACAGAGGCAGCTCCTGGGAACAGGCCCACAGCAGTCTCGAGCTGGTACAAAACACTTGTCAGAACCGGGGGCTGATCATAAATGAGCAGAAATCTGCCCTGGTTCCAGTGCAGTCAATAGAGTTTATAAGAGCGGTCCTGGACTCTACCCTAGTCAGAGCTTTCCTGCCAGAGTCCCGTTTTCAGACCATGTCATATCTCATCAGTTGGGTAAGGGCATATTTCCTCACCACTGCTCGAGTCTGCCTCAAACTATTGGACCATATGGTAGCGTGTACATACATGGTCAGACACGTGAGACTTCGCCTTCGACCGCTGTAGGCCTGGCTGGTGACAGTCTACAAACCCATCAGACACAGGCTAGATCATCTGGTGACGATCCCATCACAGGTCCTGGCATCCCTCATCTGGTGGACAGACCCTGGCTATATGCTGGATGGAATTCCCTTCATGACTTTGCCTCCTTCGGCGACCCTGATTTTTGATGCCTCTGATCAAGGTTGGGGAGCTTACCGAGGCAGCTTCAGTATGCAAGGCCTCAGGTCGCAAAGCGATTGTCACCAGCACATAAACGTCAAAGAGCTCAAGGCCATATGTCTAGCCTGCCAGGCTTGACTTCCATACCTACAGGGCGAGGTGGTTCGCATTCTTATGGACAATGCCACACCGATGGTCTCCATCAACAAACAAAGTGGCGCTCACTCATCATCCCTATGTCAGGAGGCTATCCAGTTTTGGGATCTTTGTGTACAGCACAACGTCCTCCCAGTAGCTTCACACCTCCCAGGAGTCAACAACTCATTAGTAGATCTCCTCAGCAGGTCCTTCCCATCTCACCACAAGTGGTCCCTTCACCTGGAAGTGTCCGATATGATTTTCCAAAGGTGGGGGTGTCCCCAGATAGATCTGTTTGCGTCCAAGCTGAACAAGAAGTGCTGGGAGTTCTGCTCAATCCAAGGGTCCGAGGAGGGCTCCCTGTCTGATGCCTTTCTTCTCCAGTGG
>NW_020664594.1:63454-109163 GCF_002925995.2 Terrapene triunguis | reverse complement strand
GCAGGTTCAGCAAATCCTGTTGGGTAGCAGGAAGCCTTCCACCAGAGCATCTTACCTAGCCAAATTAATGTGTTTCACCTGCTGGATTTCAGAGAAAGGAATCTCCCCCTCCGAGTCCCCGATTCAATCTATTCTGGATTACTTGCTCCACCTTAAGCAGCAAAGCCTAGCCCTTTCATCGATTAAAGTGCATCTAGCGGCCATCTCGGCTTTCCACCCGCCATGCAGGGTAAATCAGTATTTTCTCATGAAATGACAATCTGGTTCTTGAAGGGCCTGGAGAGGCTCTTCCCTCAGGTGCCTCAGTGGGATTTAAATCTAGCCCTCTTGCAACTCATGGGTCCTCCCTTAGAGCTGATGGCATCCTACTCCTTGCTTCTACTTTCATGGAAGGTTGCCTTTCTGGTTGCAGTCACCTTGACCTCAAGAGATCAGAGCCCTAACTTTGGAACCTCCGTACATGGTATTTTACAAGGACAAGGTCCAGCTGCGTCCTCACCCGGCGTTTCTACCAAAGGTGGTGTCACAGTTTCACTGCAACCAAGACATATTCTTACCTGTTTTCTTCCTGAAACCTCACAAGTCCAACGAGGAACGCAGGCTACAGTCTCTGGACGTTAGGTGGGTCTTAGCCTTTTATATCGAAAGGACCAGACCCTTTCGTAGAACCACTCAGCTCTTTGTGGCTATAGCAGATAGAATGAAGGACCTACTGGTTTCCTCCCAGAGATTTCCTCTTAGATAACAGTGTGCATTAGGTTTTGTTATGTACAAGCGGGTGTGTTGCCACCAGCCATAGTCACCCACTCATTCCACCAGAGTGCAGGCTTCCTCAGCGGCATTCCTTGCACATATTCCAATTCAAGATATCTGCAAAGCCGCTACTCAGTTCTCAGTCCATACCTTTACATCCCACTACACTATCGCTCAGCAAGCCCGGGACAACGCCAGCTTCGGCAAAGCAGTATTGCAAGCCACATGAAAGTGAACTCCAAACCCACCACCAAGGGGTACTGCTTGTGAGTCACCTACATGGAATGGACATGAGCAAGCACTTGAAGAAAAAATGGTTGCTTACCTTTCCTAACTGTTGCTCTTCAAGATGAGTTGCTCACGTCCATTCCACAACCCACCCTCCATCCCCACTGTCAGAGTAGATGGCAAGAAGAACTGAGAGGGCACAGGGCCAGCGGCACCCCACATACCGCCACATGAGTGCGGGGCTCCAGGAAGCACCATAGCAAGCCCTACAGATACCGCTAAGGAAAAAAAACTCTGGCTACCATTCACATGGGCATGCACACACCTACATGGAATGGACTTGAGCAACACATCTCGAAGAACAATGGTTACAAAAGGTAAGCAACTGTTTTTTCCAGTGCACCATGGCCTTAATTTGTGATGCCATGACAAGCAGCAGCTATACCAAGTCTCCAAACTCTTGTGTTCCCTTTGCTTCTCGCTCTAGCACTGCCCATCACATCTGTCTTCAGTGAGGACACAGTTCTCCCCATCTCTTTCCCACTCTAATCAAGTTTTTCTTGATGTCCAGAGTGACATTTTATGTGGTCCTGTTGGAAAAAAGAGGAAATTGGTTTAACATTGCAGGAGGTTTCTTCTTACCATCTGGAATCCAAGGCACAGCAATACAATTTCTCCTTCACCAATGTTCTCTACAGGCGAATTTACAGATTTGGCACTTAAGATGAAAAGTGTATGCTAAAAGGAGCAAAAATTTTTGCAGATATCTCTGTAATAGACCTTCTCCAGGGAGGGGCTGAATGGATTCTGTACATTGTGCAATGTAGACACTGTACACAGCGTGCGCACAAATATATGAACATCCATGTGTGAACAGAGACCTTTTTATGTACACATGTGCATAGCCCTCACATATGTATGCTTCCACTTGCAAGTGTTCACTGTTATGTGCAGTCAACATTCACACATATATTCTTAAATATATATTGACTAACACCATCTTGCTGTGTGTCTGACTTACCATACGCTTCTGTCAGTTTCTAATATGAACAGAAACAATGGCAAAAATAACCCCTATATTTCTGAATCTAGTCACTCTTTCCTCAGATGAAGATGGGCTTAAACTTTTGAGAGTGGCTATGAATTAAATGACAGAGAAACAGATGATTTGTTTACGGTTTTCCTGACAAGGGAGATTTCTCTACCTGTAGTTTGAATTCATTTTAATCTTTCCTATCTGCTTCCTGCAAAATGCTATCATTTCACAGCTCGCTAGTACTGGCAAACCCCATGTTGTTTGGGGATCAAAACGCCCTGTCTTGGATGGATATTACTTAGAGTTACCTGAGTGTTCTCTGGGTTTTTAATACTTTAGCAACACTTGTGAGGCTTGTATTGCCAATGAAGTCTCTGTGAATTGGATACTTCTGCTGCATGGTGGAGTTGCATCCCTGGCCCAACTCTCAGGGACAGCTCCCTCCCTGCCTAAACATTTGTAAGGTGTCTATCACTGTAGGCACTGTCCCTATTAATTAATTTGTTCTGGTACCACCCCACAACATACTAGGTTCAGCGTAAATCTGATGGAAAGAACAGTCCCAAGAAGTTCATAATTTTAAAAGACCAACAAACTGACACAGACTGTGGAAAGGGACACAACATACAAGGAAAGGGGTCATGGTGGTGACTTTCTTTATAGACTGTCCTCAATTCCTTGACCATTATTAATCAGCTAATTTCTTGTGGGCATTGTGATGGAAGCTGTTCTTCAGGAGAGATTTAAATGAAGAGAAAGCAATGAGGGAGGGGGATGTTCCATGCAGATGGGGCAATGTGGAAGAAAGAACAGAGTCGGTTATGGGAGAAGTGGAGAAATAGGACAGCAAGGCTAGTATCACTGATGGAGGGGAGGAGTTGGAGGCAGTGATGTGAAGAGGCATGGTAGATAAGTAGAAAGAGGTAGCCTCGAGGGTGCTGCCTAGTGATTAGAACAGGGAAATTTGTTTTGATTCTAGCTCTGCTGCTGATTTGATATTGGATATGTGGCTTTTAGTCTCTCTGTGACCCAGTTCCTGCATCTGTAAAATGTGGATAGTGCTGCCCTGTGTCACAGGGCTGTGAGCATTAATCAGTTAAAGTTTGTAAAGTGCTCGGAGGCCCTTGGATGGTAGATGCTAGACAAGAACAAACTATTATTAGCTATTATAAAATGCAGCCTCCAGTACAGCAGCACATCTCTGGCAAGGACACCTCTCTCTTTGGGGTGCATGTCCCCCTTCGTATGCTGCAGTACAGGAGCACATTCAGCATGGAGAACCCTCTCCTCAGGATTCCTTTAGATCCTGCAGTGATCAGATTCCTTTGGAATGGCCAGGCGATGTTTGATTGGGGATGGCCAATTTCTTTATGCATTTTTCTCACCATTGGAGATTTCTGATTCTTCCATTAATCTTCACTTTTCAGAGTGCAAACTGCTGCCAGGGTCCTGGAAATGTAAATGCTCACCTCTGCACCCAAAATGTGGTGTGATCTCTTTATGAAATATTTAATGTCACATATTGGTAGCCAGGGGCCAACGCAGTGAGAAAATAGATTTGTGTGAAGAAAAGATACCAGCTGAGAACGGGTTAATAACTAGCTTGCACACTCTCCTCCTCCTTCCTTATTTTTCCTTCCCTCCCCCTTCTCTCTTTCTTTAAAGCCTTGACCACAGAGTGAAAGGAGGCGGGGGATGGGCTTAGAGTTTGGCTCATGTCCTGCACAACTTTTCCTTGTAATACCAGGAAAGGCACCCCAGCCGAAAGTGAGGGGTGGCTCTGGAGAGGCTGCAGCTCTTGAGCAGAGATCACAGGGCAGCAGCATAAAGAGAGCACTCTGTGCTTGTCACCAAGGGAATGAAACCTCCTGACTCTCCCCCGAGGCTGATTTCTTTCCTCTCTTTGTGTTTGTTGAAACTCCTCCCCATGGTGTCAGGTTTTCCTGAAGGAAGCTCTTGAACAGAACCTGGAGAAGGATCGGGAAGAGGAGTTGAGGAAAGCAGCTATAGTCATCCAAGCCCACGTCTTGGGCTACATGGCAAGGTCAGTGTTCTGGGCTGTCTTTGCGTTTTCTCCACCTGTCTGCTTGCAGTCTCCCCCATCCTCTCCTCTGCTCTAGGGTATTCTCATCAGCACTTCCACTCTTCTGTTCCCCCCACCCTCCAAATCCATGGGCTAGCCTCAAAATCTGTGTTTCTGCTGAAATCCTTGTCTGTGCTGTAGTCATTTCTTTGACCACTGCAGCCTCCTCTACCCCCTGCTTCTTACATCCCCTTCTCCCCCATCCCCACCCCCTAGTGTGTTAAACATGCCGCTGCAATGACCAGGTCTCTCCACTGACTCTCTGCCTCTTCAGACTCCTCATCCTCACCTTCAAGGGTCTCCAGAACTCTGCCCCCTCTACCTCTTGGCTCTCAGCTCCCACTCCTCCACCCTTAACCTACCAGCTTCACCTAATGCTCCCTTCATCTCTCTTCTTCCCCTCTCCCAACTCTGCCTTTATTAGCACTGTCCCCAAGGCCTGGAGCAGCTTCCCTTCTCCTATTTTCCCAGGGGCCTCTCTCTCCTTCTTTAAGTCACTCTTAAGAACTTACTACTTTGGGCTAGCCTTTCACCACTGGTCTCCTCTCAGCTGCTCCCTTTTGCCACTACTGCTCCTAATCATAGTAGTGTTAAAGAAAAGCTATTACAGAAGAGCCATCCCCTCTCCTGCCCCTTGAAGTTAATGTAACAGCTGACTCTTTAATGATTGTAGCACATGCTGCTTGCCAAAATAAAGCAAAATGCTATCTCCGTGCCTTCCCCTCTCCCCTTGTCTGGGTGCCTTTACTTGCTGTGCAGTCTGTGTAAATTAGAGTGTAAGTTCCTCATGGCAGGGACATTTAAATAATAATAATAATCAGAAACCTCCAGATATTTTGGGGAAGGAGGGGAGTTATCACATTGTAAAACATAATTTCTAGGCAGCATTGCTAAGGGAAAACTGCAGTGTCTCTTCTGTGACTTTCCTGGAAAGGAAAGTACCCAGCTAGTGGACTGGGAGATTGGGATGCACACTATTCATCTAAGTTTAGTCTTCAAATCAAGCAGTGCTGCTATGGTCAAAAGGAAAAATCCTTATACAGCGGCTGGTGGCAAATGAGGCATTGCAGAGGGAGGTAAAGAAGCAGAAAACAGGGAAGATGAAGGTTGGAGAAAGTGAAGTTGGAAAACCTTTTTTGTGATAATTTCAGTGTTGCACTGCATCAACATTAGAGAGGCTCCAATAGAAAGGAATTAGTATGGGACAAGTCCAGAAAAGGTTCTGAGTGAGTAAGGCAAAACTAGAGAGTGCTGCCATGCAGCACTTAGAGCTTATCAGTCACCAAGATTATGTAAATTAAGCAGAGTAAGCCTGCCATGAAGAGTTAGATGTTCCAGGATTTTACTGTCATCTTTATCCATATCTTCAGGGACTTGTTCTGAGAATTGGGGAAAGAGGCCTAAGGGATGAAAGGTTACATGGTTGGCTGTACACTCTGCTTTACTTTCCCAGAAGCTCAGGGTGTCTGAATGGTCACTAAAGTGAAATATCTGAATCAGAAAATAAACCAAAGTGAAAATGCCCCGTTTGTTTAGCAGACCTGCTCCCTGTGGGACTCCTAGTCACAGCTGCTGACTCCACCAACTAAAATAAGTTTTTACTTTTCTTAGCCCTGCAGGACCTGTGGAGAACTGGTGCTGTAAACTGGGCTGTGTCCCTGTTAGCCTCACAGGACCTGCATGGGTTTGGGGGAGGGAGCCACACTCCGTCCCCATGTGGCTTCTCTGACTCTTGGAGGGGGAGCCAAGCTTTAGCCCAGTACCTTGCAGCATCAACAGAATAGGTAACTAAATTCCAGTTGCCAAATCAGGGCCCCTGTCCCCTCTGTGTTTTATATATGAGTAAGGGTGAAGTGCAGGATCACTGTATTTCACGGCCCTCCTGCATTGGCTGCAAAAGTTGGCTTTACCTAGGGTTACCATATTTTAAAAAAACAAAAAGAGGACACTCCACGGGGCCCCACCCCCGCCCCAACTCCGCCCCCTCCCCTTAATGCTCCGCCCCCTGCTCCTCCCCCTCACCTGATTCGCGGGAAGCCTGAAACAGGCAGGCAGCAGGTAAGCTGGGGCTGGAGCTGGGGCGGTGGCGGGGGGGCGCGAGGAGGCACGGTTCAGTCCAGCCTCCCCGGCCGAGCGGCTCTGGCCCCGGCGTCTCCAGCCCGGCTCGGGCCCTGGGGCGCCGGCCCCGGTTCCGGCCGAGCGGCTCCAGCCTGCCCCAGCCCCGGCGGCTCCGGCCCGGCCCAGCTCGGCTTGGGCCCCGGTTCCGGCCGAGCGGCTCTGGCCCGGCCCTGGTCCTGGCCCTGGGCGAGTGGCGCCGGCCAAGCACCCCCAGCCCCAGTCCCAGCGGCTCCAGCCCGGCTCGGCTCCAGCCCCGGTTCCGGCTGAGCGGCTCCGGCCCGGCCCTGGCCAAGCGCCGGCCCCAGCGGCTCCGGCCCCAGCGGCTCCAGCCCGGATCCAAGCCCCACGACCCCTCCCTATTTTCCCGGACATGCCCGGCTTTTTGGAATTTCCTCCCGGATAGGAATTTGAGGACCAAAAATCCAGACATGTCTGGGAAAATCCGGACGTATGGTAACCCTACTTTACCTTGGGAAGTGGAGGAAGGTGAGCAGAAGGCTCCAGATGGGGTTACATTCTATTGCCTGTGTATACCTGAGGTCAAGTTAGATTATCATAATGGTCCCTTCTGGCCTTAACCTCTGACAGCAGAACTCATAGATATTATCAGGAAGAGCACCATGGAGCTGAGTAGGGCTTTGGCATGGTACTCTCAGTGGAGCTTTTGCCAGATGTCTTTTGTAAAAGTCTGTGCCCCTTGTCCATATGCTTTGTCCACCTTAGCGGAGGCTGAGTGTGCAGCTGGGCACCCTCTGTATGAGGAGAGGCACTGGGGAGAGAAGCGGGGGGAAGAGACAGCCCCCGGCTTCTGTCGCCCTTTTTCCTTCCTCCCCTCTCTGTAGCCTGCACCCAGCTGCTGCTGCTGCTGGCAGAGTCGTCCCTTGGGTACGGCGAATCAGGGGGACTGCTCCAGGCCCCGCGCTTTGCGGGGGCCAGCTCTTCGTGAGGAGGTGGGCGGGGAGGTGAGGCAGGAGGGCGAGCAGGATGAGGAGGCGAACAGGGAGGTGGGCGGGGGGGGAGCAAGGAGGAGCCCCCCTACCAGAACCTCCCCCTCCCCCCAGTGCCTCCTGCCCACCGGCAGGCCCCACCAATCAGCGCCTTCCTTTCCCTCTCAGTGCCTGCTTCCTGCCGCGGAGCACATGTTTCGCAGCATCAGGAGATGCTGGGGGGGAGAGGAGCGAGGGTGCAGGGTGCTTGGGGGAGGAGGCGGAACTGGACGGGGGATGGGCGGGAAGAGGTGGGGTGGGGGCGAAGCAGGAGTGGGAAGAAGCAGGGCAGGGGTGGGGCCTTGGGGGAAGGGGTGGAGGGGCAGTGGGGCCAGGGCGGAGCCAGGGGGAGCACCCCCTGGCAGATTAGAAACTCGGTGCTTATGTCCTGTGTCGTGTCCCCCTTCCTCCCCCCCCACGGGACGGCCCTGGCTGCTGGAGCCCTGGTTTCATTGTTGTTAATGTAGCACAGTCTCAGATGCTTATGCTGGCCCTAGGGGATCATTCTCGGGTTGTGTTTGAAATTTCAAGGTGGTTCAGTGACCAGCGAAGTGGATGCTAGGGGTGTTTTCCTCTATAAAGATTCCAGGGGGTCTGTGTGAAGGGCATACAAGTGTGCTAGGCTGGTAGCTTCCCAGAGATGTGCATGTAAGATTTGAGGCGCATGAAACTTCCTTTCTAGTGGGTGACAATCTGTCCTTCATCCCCTGGGGATCTCATGCTCATTTTCCCTTTCAACAAAGGCAGACATATTAAAGCAGCTCAAGAAGGGTCACTTTGGAGACAGGAATAAGGTGGCAGATGCAGGAAAGAGGGCAGCAAGGAAAAGAATCTTCGCGTGGTAGAAAGGGAGGGAGAGACTTGTGCCCCCCATGGGCACTGGAATGCTCTCGTCATTTGTTCAGCACTTTGGTACCCTGGGGAGCCATTCCTTAGAAACGCGAGAGACATGACTGTCATAGAAGTGGTCAGTGACTCATGGCCCTTTAACTGTTTGGTTTTGTTTGTAGGAAGAAGTACCGAAAGGCCCTAGTCAGTATTGTGACAATCCAGAAGAACTATCGAGCGCACTTCTGGAAGAAAGCCCTCCTGCGACTGAAGGCGTCGGCTGTTGTCCTGCAGAAGCATTGGCGTGGCCAGCTGGCTCGCAGCCTCTATCGGCACCTACTGCAGCAGGAACAGAGACGGAAACAGGAAGTGGAGGAGAGGAGAAGGCAAGAAGAGGAAGAGCAGATCAGAAGGGAGGAAGAGGAAAGACAATGGCAAGAAGAGGAGGAGCTTAGGAGGAAACAGGAGGAGGAAGAAGAGAAGAAAAGGTACTGGATTCTTTTTTACAGCTTTAGTTACATGGCTGGCCCCTAGTAGTGAATCTGCCAAGGTGTATGACTAGGTCTGAGGCCCTGGCATGACAACAGTGCCTTCAGGCCATAAGGAAGCAGTCACGTGAGACATCATTGCAGTAATTTGGATACATGCACAAGTCTCCTTAGGACAGGATTTACTCCTGGGAGCATTCTACACCAAAAAATTAAAAATTCTGTGCACAATATTTTAAAATTCTACTAATTTTCTTTGTCAAAATAACACTACATAATCACTCCAGTTGCAATTAATTTGGTAATTTATTTCAAAATACCTGTCAGCGAGTATGTCTGTAATAATACGGACACACACAAAAGTTCCCCCAGGAGTAGAGAGTTAAAAAACCCCAATGACAACCTGGTTCCTCTTTCTCTGCCCCCTTCCCACCCCTCTCCCCGAGCCCAGCTGAGGGGACAGATACCCACAAACCCTCCTCCCCAGAGCCCACCTGCAGCCCCCCCCGTCCCATACCCCCGACCCCCCCGAATCCCCCCCTCACAGCCCAGCTGTGGCCCCCCCCTTGTCCAGACGCCCGTCTCCAACCTCCCCTCCCTCCCCAGAGCCCAGGGATCCAGAGGGCGAAACAGCCTGATGCTCGGTCCCAGGTTTGCACGGCGTTTCCTGTGTGCTGCCCTCTCTTCCCTCAGGGCATGCTGGGAACTGCAGCTGCTAGGAACCCTCTAGCTCCCTGTCCCTCTCCCCAGCAGTGTCTTCTATGTGCAAGCTGGTTTCTGCCGAGTCCAGTGGCCCCTAGTGGTAGCTAGCAGCCCTGCAGCCCATTTCTGTGGAGGAAAGGAAATTCTGCATGCACAAGATTAATTTCTGCAAAATTCTGCATTGCGCAGTGGTGCAGAATTCCCCCAGGAGTAAGGATTGGAGTGGGGTCAGGTGGCTCAGAGTAGAAAAGCTGGGTAGGTATGGGCTATCCCGCATTCATTTGGAGAGTTAATTTACTGATTCCCCTCCCTCAATGCCCCTTCAACATTGTTCCTCTTTGTTAATATGAGGAGTGGATTTTAGTCACTGGGCCAGGAATAAATATTTTCCTCCTACCTTCCCAATGTTTCGTGACCTCTGAAACATCTAAGATCAGCCAGTGTCTGAGACAGGGTACCAGCCTTTATCAGTCATTGGTCTGTTCAGTATGACCAGTTATTCAGTGAGATGGATGATTGATCTCTGTTCTGGTTGATCTACTTAAAAAGGCAATATACTTAGAGTGGGGTCAGCGTACTTAAAGGGGCAATGTGCATCTCTCTCTCTAACACACACACACATGTTGTGTGTGTCTGTCTCTCTCTGCCGTGCTGTCTCCCCTCCCTCCATTCATGCTGCCTTGTAGAATGTGAGGCTACATGAACAACGTGTTAACCCTTGAGGGCTCAGCCAAGTGCGAGTTCATCATTTAGCAGTACAGCATTCCCTGGGAAATATCCCACCCTCTTCCACCCTCTAACTTGGCCACCCCAACCAAGCTTCACAATCATCATTGCTGTGTACAATATTAAATTGTTTGTTTAAAACTTATACTGTGTATATGTGTGTGTATATATATGTGTCTGGTGAAAAAAATTTCCCTGGAACCTAAGCCCCCCCTATTTACATTAATTCTTATGGGGAAATTGGATTCACTTAACATTATTTCGTTTAAAGTAGCATTTTTCAGGAACATAACTACAACGTTAAGCGAGGAGTTACTGTACTCCACAATAGCCCAGTCACCAGTGCTAAGCCTGCCCAGTGAGGTCTCGACATATTTAAGATGCTAATGCTTGGTTTACGGAATCACTTTTCTGTCAAATGCTGCCTGTGTGGTCTCCGATTAGGGACCTTTATAACTAAGCATACTCACCCCTGCATGGTATTGATCAGGAGGAGCCATCTAGCTAATATCCTTCCTGCCTGTGGCTGGAGAAGTCTTCTAGCTAATGTCTCTCCTGGATGGCGAAAGCCAGTGGAAAGGTGTTGAGACCATTATAGTGGATTGTCAGTGCCTCCTCGAGGGTTGGCAAACTGCTGATTTCTCTTTTTAAAAGGCCTTTGCTGACTCTCTAATTATCACTCTGTTTTGAATTTCCCTTTTCAACACCTTGGCACTTCACGATTGCCAGGAGAGATTTAAAGCCGGCTTTCCACGCGACCCGCAACCTCGGCAGTCACTTGGCATCCTGAATGACAGCCAAGGCTGTCATTGTAAATCGGATGAGGACATCCTCTCATGCTGGGTGGAACATTATCACAGCTCCCTGTACCACCCTCCAGCAGCCACTTGCTGAGAACTGGATGATTTGGCAGCTACTGTGGTTTCGGACCCAGACACTTGTACTGATGCACCAACGTTGGATGAAGTGAAGCATGCCAGCTGTAAACTGAAAAACGGACTTGGGACCGGCACTGATGGCATCCCTCCAGAACTGCTAAAATGCACTATTGATCCTATAGCGGAATCACTTCTGGCCCTCTTTTGCCTGGTGTGGAGAACTGGAACCTTGCCAGCCGCCTGGATGGACGGTATTGTGATCTCACTTTATACGGGCAAGGAACCGTGCAGCAAATGTAAGAGCTACAGGCTGATGACCTTGTTGTCCGTGCCAGGGAAGGTGATTGCGCGTGTTCTGCTGGCATTTGGAGCCCCTGCTGCATCGGAAGCGTCACCCCCAACTGTCATGTTTTATGAGGAACAGGTCCACATTAGACACCATTTTGGCCCTCCGCTTGTTGTCGGAGATACACCACGAGTTCAAGAAGTCTCTGCACGTGGTGTATGTCAGTCTTAAGGCTGTGTTTGATTCAGTTGATCAAGTCGCACTATTTAAGTCCTAAAAGGGTGTAGGTGTCCCTACCACTCTGCTGGACTTGATTAGTGAGCTGCATAATGGAACCACTGTCTCTGTACATCTGGGGAACTGGATGTCAGCAGCTTTTAAATCAGTATCTGGTGTCAGGCAGGGCTGTGTCTTGGCCCCTGCACTCTTTTGTCAGGCAATGGATTTCATAATGCAGCATTCTGTCAGGTCCATAGGCATTAAGATTGGTGATCTCTCACTCTCAGATCTTGACTATGCTGCTGATGATGTTCTAATACAGAGCCTCAACAGGTTTTGCGAGGCACTCCAGCAAATGGAGGCGGAATTGGCTGAGGTTGGCCTCTGTGTTTTGTGGTCAAAGACAAAGCTGCAAAATCTAGACTCAGGACCATCCGTGACGCCAGTCTCTTTGAATAATGAAACTATTGAAGCAGTCTCCAACTTTTGCTATTTGGGTTCTATACTCACCAATTCCTCCAACTCTCACACAGAGGTTCTCAACTGGATTGACATCGAAGCGTCTGCCATGGGTCGTTTACAATCAATATGGAATCAGTATCATCTCGGCACAACAACCAAGTTCAGGATCTATCTGAGCTGTATCCTCTTCGTAATGCTGTACGGTTGCGAAACATGGCCACTATGCCGCTCAGACTGGGCAAAGCTGGAGGCTTTCCGCACAAAATGCCAGCGTCGTATATTGGGCATAAAGTGGAATGACTTCATCTGTAATGCCGATGTGTACAGTCGTTCTGGTCTACAGTCTACTGGGGCCATTGTCCACAGACGGCAACTTATGCTTTTCGGACATGTCGTGAGAATGCCACAAGACATTCCGGCAAACACTTTTCTCCAGGTGGCTTGTAACATCCGGGATAAAATTCTACCAGCTGAGGGGTGGAGGCAGCCCAGAGGCAGACCCCCATTACATCGGTGCATCAAGTCTGTTCTGACATTGGACAGCCTGTCAAGCCCTTGTGGCCACACAGGAACAGACCAAATGGTGAACGGAGGCTTAGCCGACCATTTGGCTAAGCATTGAAGAAGAAGGGAATATTGTTGGGAAGGTGGTGGCATGACCTCTCCAATATTATCTATGTTTCTCAGGTCTCTTTGATCCCAGCTGGTTCTCTTCTGTCAGCCTGAGGGTGGAGTGTGTGTATGACTGAGGCCTGGTCTACACTGGGGGGGCGGGAATCGATCTAAGTTACACAACTTCAGCTACATGAATAATGTAGCTGAAGTCGACGTACTTAAATCTACTTACCGCGGTGTCTTCACTGAGGTAGGTCGACTGCTAACGTTCCCCTGTCAACTCTGCCTGCGCCTCTCGCTCCAGTGGAGTACTGGAGTCAACGGGAGAGCGCTGGGTGGTCGATTTATTGCATCTTCACTAGACGCGATAAATTGACCCCCGCTGGATCGATTGCTCCGGAGGTAAGTGTAGACATGCCCTAACACACTTCTCCTAATGATGGATGTTGTCCATGCTGATTATTTTAGACTATTAGCTGCCTTCAGTACTATCACATTTGAAGAGCTGTTGATGTGCCAGTGGACTGTAGCAGGGATTCTGAGAGTTGTTTTAAACGGCTCTGCTCTTTGCCCCTTGAGACAGCCTTTGGACAACTAGCTAACTCAGCATCACCACCAGGGTGCTCTCAAGTGAGCTCCCAGATGGTTCTGATTCGTTAGTCTTCCTACTTAGTTATATCTCAACTGCTTAACACTTTCCATTATACAGATTTTGACTTTTTTTTTAAAGAACGTTAAGTTCTTTGAGTAATGGTTCCTATGTGTAGTCCATAGATGGGTGCGCATGCACACCATGCGCCTGAGTCTGGAAGTTTTTCTTAGCAATGTCCGTTGACCCACATGTTTGTTATGTGTCACCTCGTGTTCCCTGTCGAGGGTATAATAGATAGCGTGGTTTGACACCTCTCCAGTTCCCTCTTACCGCCATGTGGCCTGAGTCAGAAACCCCTGTTCCTTTGCTCTCTTAGGGCTCGTCTAAGCTAGAAATGCTACAGCGGTACAGCTGCACAGATGCTCTCTTATCGGCTTAATAATTCCACCTCCGTGAGACGTAGAAGCTATGTCAGCAGGAGAAGCGGCACACACCGGCCTTGTGCACCTACACCTAAGTGGGTGGAGAGACAATACTTTGTGCCAACTAGGGGGGCAGATTTCCTGTTCACCCACCCGCCCCAAGCCTCCCTTGTTGTCCAAGTGGGCTGTGGAATGGGCAAGGCAGCAGCCACAAATATCCACTCCTCTGGACAAGATGGCTAAGCGGCTAGACTTGCTGGGAAGATTGATTCCTCTGCAGGACTGTAGTTCCACATTGCAAATTATCAGTCTCTGCTAGCAAGTACGACTTTAATAACTATGGTAGGCTAGCAGAGTTCACAGACAAGCTCCATCCAATTCCATGCGCTCGTAGACAAAAAGAGACTGATCACCAGGGTGGCCGGCCCTGCGGGCAGCAGTGGACACACCTGACACATCCTCTCAATCTCTAGCCACCAGAATAGTTATGTGAAGAGACTCGGGGCTACAATCTTTCTGCTTCCCTAGGGGTCCGAAATGCGATCGAGGACCTATTTTTTGACGAGAATAATCTCTTCAACAAAAAGATGAACGAATCCTTGCACTTTTTCAAGAATTCCAGATCGATGCTACAGGCCCTTGGCATATATATTCTGGCCCCTAGACTCAGGCAGCAGAAACAACCCTTCCACCCGCGACCGTGCACACCCTACCCTGCCTACTATCAACAAGAGCCCCCACACCAACAGTAGTCTCGGAGACCTTACTTTCCTGTCTCTGCCACAACCACTTCCTTGAACCTCTCCCAACCAACAGCCAAAGGACAGTTATGACGCAAACCTCCCTCAGTGCCAGGTGTGCAGAGGCAGATTAAGATTTATTGGGGCCCTAGGCGCAAAGAACTTTTCGGCCCCCCACACCGCCCTTGCCATGGGCCCCCCCACCCCCTGTTCCTCCTCTCTCCATTCCCCTTTCCTTCCCCCCACCCTCCCTCCCTTACCCACTGCATCTCTCTCCCATTCACCCCTTCCCCTCCCCCCAGTGCCTCTTCCCGCCATCCCACCCCCTTTCCCCACTGCTTCTTCCCTCCCCGTTCAACCCTCTTCCCCATTGCTTCTTCCTCACACCCCTTCCTCCATTCCCCTCCCTCCGCTCCCTCATTCCCCTTCTTTTTCCTCATTCCCCTTCCCCATTGCCTCTTCCCCCCACCCTCCTTTTCTCATCTCCCCTTCCCCCTACCTCATTCCCCTTCTTTCCCCCATTCCCCTCCCTCATTCCCCTTCTTTCCCCCATTCCCCTCCCCCCACTCCCTCATTCCTCTTCTCTTCCCCCCACCCCACCTCCCTTCCCCACTGCCTCTCCCCCCCACCCCACTGAGCTACTCAGCACTGGCAGAAATGAGAGGGGGCAATGGTATGTGATCCCACATGCATCCCCCACACTTCACCCCTGTTTGGGGGGGCATTGCCCTCCCCAAACTACATCCATCTCCTCCCCGTCTCCCGACACTGCAACCTCCACCTCCCCTGAGCTGGGCTCCCTCTGCCCAGAACGGGACTCATCTGCCCAGTGGGGGCTGGGAGCTGCAGCCACACACAGAGGCTGCCGGCATAGGTGCTGGAACTAGGGTGCAGGGGGTGCTGCAGCACCCCCTGACTTGAAATTGTTTCCATTAGATACAGGATTTACGGTTTGGTTCAAAGGCTCACATCATCCCCACTATAAATATTGATCTTGAATACTTATGGCTCAGTGTCCTAACAGATAACGCACAAGACGCGGTATTAGTTGCTGTCAGCTCCATACTGAGAAGCAGGGATTCTGAAAAAGATTTGGGGGTCATGAATAAGGGGCTACGTTTTAGTCACGGGTATTTTTAATAAAAGTCATGGACAGGTCATGGGCAGCAAACAAAAATTCACAGCCCATGACCTGTCCATGACTTGTACTATATACCCTGACTAAATCTTGGGGAGGGGGCGGCCCGGGGGTGCCGCGGGTGCTCGGGGGGACAGCCTGGGGGGTGCCATGGGTGCTCAGAGGGATGGCCCAGGGAGGCGCCGAGGGTACTGGGGGGGCCTGGGACACCCGTTGGTGCTGGGGGAGTGTTGGCGGGGCTGGCAGGCTCCCTACCCGGCTCCATGCTTCCCCGGAAGCAGCAATATCCCTCAGCTCCTAGGCGGAGCACGGCCAGGCAGCTCTGTGCACTGCCTCCTCCCCGAGTGCCGGCTCTGCAGCTCCCATATTGGCTGGGAACTGCGGCCAATGGGAGCTGCGGGGCGGTGCCTGCCAGCGGAAGCAGCGCGCAGACCCCCCTGGCCACGTCTCCCCCTATGAGCCGAGGGCTGTTGCCGCTTCTGGGGAGCCCCCCCCTCCCCGAGGTAAGCGCTGCCCAGAGCCCTCACCCCCTCCAGCACCCCAATCCTCAGCCCTGAGCCCTGCACCCAAACTCCTGCTGCTGCTGGGGGGGGGGGGGAAGGGGAGGGGACGGTGGCCGCTGCAGAAGTCACGGCGGTCAAGGAAAGTCACGGAATCTGTGACTTCCGTGACAAACTCGCAGCATTAGTCATGAACAATAATCATCTGAACATGCGCTCCCAGTGGGATCCTGTGGCCAAAAGAGCTAGTGGGATCCTGGGATGCAAAAACAAGGGAATCCTGAGTAGAAATCGTGCCCACAGTTCAAGAAGGATGTAGATAAATTGGAGAGGATTCAGAGAAGAGCCACAAGCATGCTTAAAGGATTACAAAAATGCCTTATAGTGACAGACTCAAAGAGCTCAATCTATTTGGCTTAACAAAGAGAAGGTTAAGGGGGTGACTTGGTCATAGTCTATAAGTATTTACATGGGGAACAAATATTTAATAATGGTCTCTTCAATCTAGCAGAGAGAGGTATAACACAATCCACTGGCTGGAAGCTGAAGCTATACAAATTCAGACTGGAAATAAGGCATACATTTTTAACTATGAGGGTAGTTAATGAATGGAACAATTTACTGAGGGTTGTGGTGGGTTCTGCATCACTGACAATTTTTAAAGCAAGATTGGATGTTTTTCTAAAAATTTGTTAGTCTCTAAGGTGCCACAAGTACTCCTGTTATTTTTGCGGATACAGACTAACACGGCTGCTACTCTGAAACCTTTCTAAAAGATAGGAATTCTTTTGGGGACATTCTATGGCTTGTGCTATACAGGAGATCACACTAGATGATTCCAATGCTCCCTTCTGTCCTTGGAATCTGTGATCAAATTTACAGGGAGATTAAAAATCATGCAGATGAGGAGGTTACTTACCTACAATTGGAAGTTCTTAGAGATATGTGGTCCCTATCTTATTCCACACATGGGAGCGCATGCGCACCAAGCACCTGAGTCTAGAAGTGTTTCTTAGCAGTGTCCGTTGACCCGCATGTGTGTTGTGCATCTCGTCATGTTCCCCGCCGAGGATATAATAGGTAGTGTGGGTCAACACCTCTCCACTTTCAGTAGCAGGCTCTGGTGGATTCTCTCCTGCTTTGCCGAACCGAGGCAGAGTATGCACAGTCCATACTTGGTGCCCATCCAAATACCAGATTGTGATGTGAAGAGGGTCTGGATTGGGATGACTGAGTCTCCCTTGATCTTGTGTGAGGAGATCTAGGAGTGTGCGGAAGCCAGAATCTGAGGATGTCCGCGAACCAGAACTGCTGGGCCAGAAAGTGGCTATGAGGATGATGTTGGCTCTGTCCTGGCGAATCTTGTGTAGCACTTGAAGGAGGAGGGAATGAGGGGAAGGCAAAGTGGAGGTCGCCCGTACAGGGGAGGAGAAGAGCATCCCTCCAAAGATGACATAGGGCGGGGGGCTGGGGTGCCCGAGAACAGCCTTGTCCCCGTCCCCGCCCCCCAGGGCAGCTGGAGGGTCTGGGAGCCCAGGAGCGCTGAAACTGCAGGAAGAGGGTCAGGGTGGCCATGGTCCCTCCACTTTTAAAAGTGAGAGGGCATAGCCCTTTTAACAAAAGAAACCTGCCTTGGGGGTAGGTGAGAGCAGGGAGCAAGGCATGGTCACCGCTAGCTTCTGCTCAGCCAGGGCAGATAACTCTTTTGAGTTATTAGTGACTTGGAAACAGGTAATGCCATTTTTGACATAGTGTGCCACTTCCCCTCGATCCTTTCTAAATAGGTCAGAACCATTTATTTTAACATTCCAGTCATGCAAATAAACCCACTAGCTTTCAGCAATACCAACTAGATTTAATTTATGCTCATGAATAAGCAATTTCATTTCTTGTTTGTTACCCAGGCTCCTAGCATTGGTATATAGGCAATTAAAGAATTGCTTCTCTTTGTGTCCTTTGGTTTTCAGATTGGGCTAAGTTTTATAAATCACCATTTCCTGTCTGTGTTTTGCTCAGTAGAAGTTGTTGTGGGAAGACTGCTGAAATCCTCCATACCCATTACATCAGCACTACGCATGCAATGCCACATGCAGCTGAACCTCCAGATAGACACATGCGCAATGGCTGTGGTGGCTGCTTTCTCCCAACAAAGTACTGTCTGGCTCAGGAGAAGGTGCACCGGGCTGGGAACCAGGAGATTGACACTTTGGGTTTCACTTTTTGAGCTCCCTGGTATTAATAATTCAATGTAATTTACAATCTTTATTATTGAGAAAGGTCTCATATGCCACTGAGCGGTTATGCAGGCTGAAAATATAACCCAGATCACTAGCGTGGAAGGGTCTAGTCTCAGCCACTTAGCAAAGTGCTTAGATTTGGCAGGTTCTTTCTGAGACACAGTGTAGCTATGTCAAGTGCTAAACAGAACACAAGCTTAACTATGGTGTTGCCATGGCTCTGTCATAATTTAAAAAAAAAGAGAACTTCCTCAAAACTGAAATTGTGCACATAGAGCCTGATCCAGTGGTCTTGGAAATCAGTGGAAAAGCCTCCCATTGACCACAATGGGCTTTACAAGACCATAATGAGTTTATGTAATCCTGCCTTCTTGTCCTTTCAGCCCCACTCCATTTGATCCAATTTCCTGATTTACCTCAAAGTAAAGGATGCATGTGCGAGGATGGTCCATGCCAAGCGTGAAGGAGCTTGGTGGTTTTAATAAATCAGCTTTATAACAGGAGCCTTACTTCACCCTTAACCATGGAGAGAGAATTCTCCATAATTTCTATTAAAATACTCAGATGATCTGGGTTTGTCACTTACTATTGTCTTCTTTTGAACAGAGAAAAAGAGCAGCTGAATGCTGAACTCCAGGTGGCTCAGGTAAGTTTAATTGTTGATTCCTTTGCTGCGTCTCCTCTTTGGACCTTCTGTAGCTCAGGCCTCTCTGCTGGTTGCCTTCACTGACTATGCTTTTTCCTGAAATATGCATCTTTATTTTATTGTGATAAAGCATGTTAGAAAAACTCCCTATGAAAGCATTATTTTCCTTCTTAATCTGCAGGTGCCTGACCGCAGCAGAACGGTTGTCTAGTTAACCTGGCATGTTCATGGTTTTAGTATCCTCTTGCATAGTTCCTATCTAGAGATTTCAGGGTTAGACAGGTTGCATCCTATTTTATCTCTGACGGTGAGCTTATTGCACATGACCCTTTGATGAGCTGCATTGTGTGACACAGTCCTTTTTGCTATATTGTTGCCTGCAACAATCAAAACAAAGGAAGCGTGGAAAGGAGTTAGAAGGGCTATGAATCTCCACCTTATGATTGCCAATCTAACCATTCAAGGTTCTAGCAACATAACTGAGCATGTTGAACAAGCTGATTGTAAAAACAACTTGTTATTTTCTGGTCTCCCTTCCTTTATCTTCTTCATCTAATCCTGGTTCGTCAGCTCAGGTAGATGAGAGATCCAAATGAAATAACTTTTTAATGCACATACTGAACTAGCAAAAAATAGGATCTAAACAACAGTTTGAGTCTTAACCCAAGCAGGCACTGATCACTGTGGAAGGAAGAGACCACCTAGTTGGCTGCACTGTCATATTTGTGTGGAGTTACATGATACCTTTAATATTTATTGTAGGACCATCAATAATCATTTTCCAGCTCATGGGGGGGGGGCAAGAGGGGGCCCCTGTTTATCTCCAAACTGTGATAATGTTTTCCAGTCTCCTTCATCATCTGTATATTGTGGTGCATTTCCTGGAATTTTCCTTCATCTCTACCATACTTCAGTGTGGATAGCAGGTGAACAGGCCTGGTCCTCTAATAAAGCAGCTAGCCTTCCAGTGAGGCTACAAAGTAGCTGAGAAATTCAGAGCTATATGCCTTGACTGGAGATACCATAGCTGTGTGTTGAAGTGGGAGGGAGAAGTGCATCCCCACCTGCCTGCAAATGACTTTGACAGAGACCTGACACTAATATTAGAATCGCCAACCTAGAAAGCAGGTGACTGGAAGAAAGAGGATAAGTAAAGATGTGGTAATTACCCCTGTGGCTTTTGGCCCACAGATGCCCAAGGGATGCAGAGTGGGAAAAGCAGAAAGGATGCACGCAGTGGCTTTTTATAGAGGGAAAGTGAGAATACACAACAGCCGTGTTCCTGTGGGGAAGAGAAATTGGAGGACCCAGGAAGGCAGCCCCTCTGTAGGTTGGGGCTCTTTAATTTGATATTGGCACAATTTCTTTAAGGTGGAGGTGTTAAGAACCCAGGAGGAGGAGATCCCACTTCAGGAAGAGGAGAGAAGGCAGATGGAGGAAATCCTAAGGCTGGAAAAGGAGATTGAGAAGTTACAGCAGCAGCAGAAGGCAGATCACATGTCCATTGCCTGCGAAAACACCAAGAATGAGATTAACCGGCAGCGAGAAGAGGCGATCCAGAGGCTAGAGAAGGAAGCATCCAGGGTCGCTCAAGAGTTCTTGGAACTACTGGATTTTGGAAACCTGGATGAAAGCGTGCAAAGCCTAGAACATTCACTCTCCAATGACGGAACCCTCAACATTGACTGCAGCCTTGTGGCGCCTCTGGCTGAGGAAGAAGTAGATGAAGGCTTTCATGCTGATGATGAGGGGCTCTCTGTCCCCAGCCTGGTTGTTCTGGATCAACATGGCACCAGAACCAGCAACAACTCCACTGAGGAAGACACATATATGAATCTACCATTTCTGAGAAGGGGTGAAGTGGAGGTAGACAGCACTACAGATCATCTTGTGGAAAGCCCCGAGGAGCACAGTGCCCCATCTGACACCACAGAAAGTATTTACAACACAGTCTCAGAAACCCTGAGGAGTAACAGTGGGGAGATGGGAGAGCCAATTTACAGCTTCCCACCAGATGTGGAGTCTGACTATGACCACGAGGAGTTTGATGGTTTTGGAGATACTGGCAGCACCTTGGCTGAGCCCCTAAATGGTGAGGAGGTCTTGAGGCGTTCCCATGGTACCAGCATGGACTCCAATCGTGGCAGCCTAGACTCGGTAAGAATTTTTGCCTTTAGCTGAAAGCCAGTTTTGCTTTATTGGTATTTGTGACCTTTGCCTTTTTAATACATATCAGACCGATGCTTTCATTCTCTGGTGTCTCACTTTGAGTGCAGTTATTAGTAGATAATACTCTCTTAGTCCATCTCCTGTTATATAGGAGGTCAGAGTAAATGATCACAGTGATCAGTTCTGGCCTTAGAGTCTATGAATCTTTGCTGGCCAATACTAGAACACTAATAATGGTCATGAGAGAGAGAGAGAGGACCTGATGTGTTGGCAGTAAGCAATTAGCAAAAAGGCAGAGGGGATGAGTTTCTCCATCATTACTGGCCCCCACACAAGCCAGGAGACTTCCGTGTTCTGTACAGGTGCTTGTACTGTGCTCATCACCATGTTATCTGAGCACCTTCCAGCAGTGTGATTAACATCTGCCATGTGTTCTCTCATCAGAGACTTTATATTAATAGAAGACCTAATGGGTAACAATGAGAGGAAACCAAATGTAAGAACATTAGATAGAATTGATCTCATCACCAAAACCCCTATTGGTCTTGCTTAGGCAAGAGTTTCAGAGTAGATGCTTAACTCCTAAATCATCTACTCGTGATTTCAGCTGCCACCTACTGTGTATAGAATATATGAATAGATTTTAAAGCCTGAAGAGACCATTGTGATAATCTAGTCTGACCTCTACAGAATTTCACATAGTAATTCCCTCCCCTGTGAGAATTACAGGAAGGGTGAGACTAGGGGTCTGGGACTCTGAAGACCCAGGTTCAATTCCCAGCTCCACCACAGACTTCTTGTGCCCTTGGGCAAATCACATAGGCCCAGATTTTTAAAGGTATTTAGGTGTTGTGGTGCTGAACGTTGCAATGTCTAACTGATTTAGGAGCCTAAATATAATTTACAAAATGGATTTAGGCACTTAGGAGCTTGTCCATGGGATTTAGGCTCCTAAGTGCCTAAATCCATTTTGAAAATGAGATTTAGGCTCCTTCGTCAGCACCACAACTCCTACATACTTGGGCCTTAGTTGTCTGTAAAATGGTGATGTTACTTCCCTACCTCCCATGGGTACTGTGAGGAGGATAAATACATTAAAAATGCCTTAGATAGATAAGTGACACTGTTGAGACCAGTGTCTTGTGATTGAACTACATCATATCTGTTAGAAAGATATTCAGTCTCTATTTAAGGACTCCAGATGAAGATTGATTTACCACTTCCCATGCTATTCTGTTCCAGTGAACGGGGTGGGGGAGGGATAGCTCAGTGATTTGAGCATTGGCCTGCTAAACCCAGGGTTGTGAGTTCAATCCTTGAGGGGGCCATTTAGGGAACTGGGGTAAAAATCTGTCTGGGGATTGGTCCTGCTTTGAGCAGGGGGTTGGACTAGATGACCTCCTGAGGTCCCTTCCAACCTTGATATTCTATGATTACATACGCTTTTTAAACATTGCATCATATTTCCAGTTTGAATTTTTCCAAATTCAACTTCCAGCCCTTGGACCTTGTTATGCTGTTTTTATTAAAGGACCCCATTATGTCAGATAACTTCTCTTTGTGTAGGTTCTTAAATCGTGATCAAATTGCTACTTACCTACTCTGCAATACACTAGTTTTAGTTCTTTAAGCCTTTTATTGTAACGTGGGTTTTCCAGATCTTCAATAATTCTTGCAGCTTTTACTTGAGCCCTCTCTATTCTTTAACATCCTTGTTAAAATGAAGACAGTAGAACTGGTCACAGTTTTCTAGCAAAAAGAACAGGAGTACTTGTGGCACCTTAGAGACTAACAAATTTATTAGAGCATAAGCTTTCGTGGGCTACAACCCAAAGCTTATGCTCTAATAAATTTGTTAGTCTCTAAGGTGTCACAAGTACTCCTGTTCTTTTTGCGGATACAGACTAACACGGCTGCTACTCTGAAACCAGTTTTCTAGCAGGGGCTTTACCAGTGCTGTATACAGAGGCAGTTTCACCTCCCTACTACTTCTTGGTAGTTCCCTGTTTATAATCCAACCCTTTTTACAACAGCACCACACTGGAGTTTATGTTCAGTTGGTTATCCACAAAGACCCCTAAGTCCTTTCCAGAATAAATTCCCTCATCCTCCAATTACAGCCTATGTTCTTTGTTCCTTAAGAACATAAGAACGGCCATACTGGGTCAGACAAAGGTCCATCTAGCCCAGTATCCTGTCTTCCGACAGTGGCCAATGCCAGGTGCCCCAGAGGGAAAGAACAGAACTGGTAATCATTGAGTGATCCATTCCCTGTCACCCATTCCCATGTATCACCTTGCATTTGGCTGTATTGAAACACTCTTGGTCATGCTCATGTTACCATAACCCTCTGACCCAGAGGTTGCAGAGGTGCTTGCTGTCACTCACTGAAAGTTCTGGCCTTGGGCTCTTAAAAAAGGTTAGTACTACAGTGGGCCTCGAGCCCACTCAAGTGCTATATTTCATTTTCATAGAGTCAGAGTTTAAGGTGAGAAGGAACCTTAGGTCATCTAGTGTGATGTCCTGTATAGCACAGGCCAATAATTTTCACCCAGATACCCATCTATTAAATCCAGGTACTTTAGATTAAAGCATTTCAGGCCTCAGGAGATTTAACTGTGCCACAGGGAGAGAATGGGAGAAACCAAGGTACCATCAATGCCCAAGACTTCTTCAATGGCAGGGAATTGATTAGGTGAAAGGTGCCCAGATGATCCTAGCAGTGAACCATGTCTCGTGTTGCAGAGGAAGGGGGAAAAAATCCCAAGGTCCCAGTCAGTCTGAGCTGAGGGGAAATTCCTTCCCGAGCCCAGATCTGGTGATCATCATGACTCTGAGCATATGAGCAAGAAATATCAGTCAGACATCTAGAAAGAGAATTCCCTACCACCTCAGAGCTCTGGTCTAGCTTGTCCAGTGTCTCCTCTCTAGTGATGGCCAATCTGTGATGCTTAAGAGGAAGGCAAAACAAAACAAAAATCCCCAACCCCATCCCCCAAAATAAAAACGACACCTCACAACAACAAAACACATCTAGCCAACTGTGCATCAGATCCTTTCCTCCTTGTTTCCCCCAGGTCTTTCTGTGTCCTACCTATCCACAGGCCTTTTTTCCACAGTCCCATTCCTGGGCTGAGTGTTCTGTACCCCAGACCTCCCCCTGTAGAGGTCTGCAGGTCTCTACCTCCAGAGCAGATCTTGCTATCTATATATAGTCCCTACTCTAGTCACATTGCTCCTCTGTCACATGATGTGGGACTATACCTCCCATCAATCCCTCTGGGGCCCAAATCTCTCAGAATTCTCTTGTCTTAAAGTGCTGAGCTCCAATAAAAGGCATGCTAGCAGTACCTTCCCTTAAAAGGGGATCACATACTCTGTTATAACCAGGATATCCTTAAAATTACTTTCTTCTGTTTTTGCCCTTCTTTAATACTAACCTGGCACCCAAGTTTCTAAACTGCCTTAGCTTTCCCCTCAGTATTGCCATCCCCACTTTCCTTACCCCTCAACCTCCTCCTGCTTTCAACACTACCAAATTTGAGTTCTGGCAGCACTGCATACCTGGTTATAAAGTTGCACAGTACTCCATGAATTTGTCATTGATGTCCATCAGTTTTAGGATAGATGTAATGTTAAAAGTGTTACATCTTCCCACCGCACCTGAGTGGCAGCAGCAGCTGCTCAAGCTTCTAGGACCTTGGTTCCTTCTGGTGACCCTGCTGGTTGACCCTGTGCTGCATTTTTCCAGTAGTGCTCAGCAGAGCCAGTCTTCTGGTGCAGCTGCTGGGCAGAAGCTTTAATCTGGACTCCCCTCGCCCTCCATGCTGCAGTTTTAGAGCAAGAGTGAAGGTACACTAGGTCAGCGCTATAGATCCTAAACTTGAAGCAGTGTGCCAAGCAGACCCCCCACCCATCCCTAGGCCTGGGGGGGGGGGCATGAAGATCCCAGTTCAATCCCCCCTCCCAAGGGCATGGGAGCAAAGATCCCAGTAGCTATCCTCTGGCTTGATGGGGAAGGGTGGTGCTTGCCCCCACCAGCCTGAGGGCCTTCTAGAGCCCAGGAGACCAGCAGGAGCTGGGCAACAGCGGCAGATGCAGGGGCCCACAAAGAGGTGAAGGTGCAGCAATAATTGATTTTGAATGCAGTGAGCAAGCAGGAGAGTGAATGAGAGGGGAAAGGGTGAGAATGAAGATCAGGGAGAGTGAATGGCAATGGCAGAGAGCGAGAAGAGGAGAAGAGTGAATAGAGAGCACATGCAGTTTGTGCGGGGATGAAGGGGCTGCCTTCATCAGTATTAAACTCACATCTTGTCAGAGTGAACATTATTCAAAACATAGCAATCAGGATTTGAAAGTGTGTAGCACTTTATTCTGGCTGAGGTTCCACTGGTAGCCAATTGGACCATAGACTTGAATAAACAGTGACCTGTTATTTCTCAGTAGCTGTCCAATGATTGTACAGATCCCTGTGTACTAACAAGCTACTGCCTTTGAAATTGTCTATGCACAGACCCGTCAGAAATTGAGGCAACTATCTTTGTTGTGGGCACAGGGCCGGCTCTGGCTTTTTTGCCGCCCCAGGCAAAAAAGCCTCCGGCCGCCCCCCCCCCCCCCCGGGGGGAGGAGGGTGGCCGGAGCCCCGGGGGGAGGGCGCTGGGGGGGAGGGCGGCCAGAGCGCCGGGGTGAGGGTGGTGAGCCCGGCCGTGGCCCCGCTCTCCCCGGTGGTGGGCTGGTGCCTGGAGCCGGCCCTGTGTGGGCATATGGTTGTAGTTCTGAGGACAATTCCCACAGAAAGCAGAAAGACTTACAGTAGCCAATCAGTGTGCTGGGAAAGAGGCTAAATAGCATATTTTAATATTCTGTGTTTTTGGCCTTCGAGTTCATTTAGCCCAGGATATGCTTATTACCTGATAATCAGGAAGCAATTATAGTAATTTAGGAACTGCCATACTGGATAAGACCAGTGCTACACCTAGTCCGGTATCCTGTCTCTGGCAGCAGCCAGTAGGAGAGGCTTTGGAGGAAGGAGCATGGAATCCTGCAATAGTCAGTTATGGAAGAACCTTCCCAAAGGGAAAATATCTTTCTAACCCTACTAAGTAAATTTTGGATTATGCCCAGAAGCAGGAGGGTTTATCACTTTAGGTAACTGCTCTCTTTCTGTTTAATAACTCATTGCTAGCTGAGTATGTTGGCTTTAGGAACTAGTGAGTGAGGTGTCAAGCCCCTATTTTAATTGTTTGCTTTGTGTAAAAGGGACATAAGGGAGCATCTGACTCAAGTTTTACATCTGGTTATGTGGCTGCTGGATCCTTGTTGTTCTGTACCCATCTGCCCTAGACTTAGAGAAGTTGATCTTTTTCTTTGTTTCTAGTTTCTGGACAGTGAGGAGGAAGTGGATGTTTATATAGACACAGACGAAGAATTCTGCAATGGCCGGGTCACAATCTTCAATGGCTCAGGACCACCCTATTTTCACAGTTATCTCTATATGAAGGGTAAGTGGCTGTAGTCTATACCATGAAAGCTTTGAGAGTATCTTGTTCTCCCAGCCTCTTCTCCCTTCCTTTCTCCACACATTTTTCCTGTTTATTTCTCTACTTACATTTTTTCTGTTTCTTTATTTTATCCAAACCAGCAAAGAAAAAATGGGAAATCTCTGTAGAAGAGAGATTTAGAAGGGATTAGAGTGGATGTCCCTGTTAGTGAAACCCTTTTATACGCACCAGATTAGGGTGTCCACTGAGGTGTTTGCAGTTCAGATGAGCAAAACTAAACTACAGCATTGGGGAGATAAGACAGCACAAAGTATTGGGTAGAACATGTAAAGACTGGATGATCTCTAGGATGCTTGTATGACTACAGAGGAGGTAATGCCAGGGAGGAAGGAGGATTTCAGGTTGCTAGGAGATAGCACCAGGTAGAGACCCTTCGGAAAAGCAAGTTCACACCCATGCTGCTTCCCCCTGCCAGAACATAGGCACTAAATCCCTGTAGTCAGAATTTAAGTGGCCTTAATTTGGTTTAGTTTAATTCACTTCCAGAGTGAATTGAGTGGAACCAAATTAAGGTCACTTTAATTCTGAATGAGTGTGGTCCCACAGGGGTTTAATGCAGTTTAACTAATCCACTTCAAATGCACTCTTTCAGTTCATTCAGATTAATTTTCTTGGATGTCGCTGTGTAGATGAGCCCTAAAACAATGGCCAGTACCAGCTGCTTCTGAGGAAGGTGCAAGAAACACCCAAGTGGATAGTTATGGAATAACATGCCTAGAGGGGAAGTTTTTTTTCTAATCCCCTCAATTAGTGAATGTTTTATACCTTGAAACTGGAGGATTAATGACTCTTCTACATTCGTAGTCCTTTCTATTGTAACTTTGGATGTTGCCATGATCAATAAAAATTCACACTCTTTGAGGCTGGGACTTTCAAGGAAGCCTAAGGGAGATAGGGACATAACTTTCGACTGGAATTGCAAATACCTTCCAGTTGGCATTGGGTGCCTATTTCCCTTAGGCAGCTTTGAGAATTTCTCCCTTATTGAATTCCACCAAGGTGTTGGTCTCAACAGTATCTAGTGGCAGTCAGATGCACAGGTAATCATCCATTGTGTTAAAAGTATTTCCTTTTTTCTGTTTTAAGTTTGCTGCCTTTCAGTTTCATTCACTGTCCCCTTGTTCTGACTTACTTCCACTATACTTTTTTATTATAGAGAGAGCTGATAGTGATAGAAATACAATCAAGACCAGTGCAAAGTAGTACGTTTAGGAAGGAAAAATCAGATGAATGAGTACAAAATGGGAAATAACTGGATAGGCAGCGGTACAGCAGAAAAGGACTGGGAGGTTATAGTGGCTCACAAGTTGAATACGAGTCAACAGTATGAAAAGGGCAAATGTCACTCTGGAATGTATTAACAGGAGTGGTGTAAGTAAGACAAGGACGGTAATTGTTCCTCTTGGCATTAGTGAGGCCTCAGCTAGAGTACAGTGTTCAGTTTCGGACACCACACTTTAAAGATGTGAACAATTGGAGAGGGAGCAACAAAAATAAGAGGTGTAGAAACATGACCTATGAGGAAAGGTTAAAAGAATTGGGCATGTTTAATCTAGAGAACAGAACACTGAGGGGCAACATAGTAACAGCCTTCAAATATGTAAAAGATTGTTATAAAGAGGATTAGTTGTTCTGTTTGCTGAGGGTAGGACAAGAAGTAATTGGCTTAGCTTGCAGCAAGGGAGATTTAGTCTGGATATTAGGAAAATCTTTCTAACTGTAAGGATACTTAAGCACTGGAACAGGTTACCTAGGGAGGTTGTGGAATCCACATCCTTAGAGGTTTTTAAAAACAGATTAGACAAACACCTGTCGGGGTGGCCTAGGTATACTTAATCCTGCTTCAGTGTAGGGGGATGAACTAGATGACCCCTTGAGATCCTTCCATCCCTGCATTTCTATGATTCTATTTTTCCTTATTTGAGTTACCTAACAATTTCCATTATAAAAGTTTTTTGTAAACTTTTGTGAGAGGTCTGACACTACCATTGTTTGCATCAGGGCCTTGAAATTTGGCAGAGAAAGCCTCGGGATGAGAGAAGTGCTTTTTCCTTGTCCAGTGAAATTCCGTTCTGGTTTGACCAAGATATAAACGTATTTGAAAACTTCCATTTTTTCATCATGGTTAACAGTGGATGCCCTGGTGTTCTGTACTAGAATTGGTGGTGTTTAATATACACCTCTACCCCGATCTAACGCGGTCCTTGGGAGACAAAAGATCTCACCGCGTTATAGGTGAGACCACGTTATATCAAACTTGCTTTGGCCCCCCCCCGTTCCTTGTTCCCTGACTGCCCCCTCCAGAGACCCCTGTCCCTAATCATCCCCAGGACCCTACCCTCTACCCAACCCCCCTGCTCCCTGTCCCGTGACTGCTCCGACCCCTATCCACACACCCCACCCACTGACAGGCACTCACCGGCAGCGGTGGGAAGTGGAGCAACGCAGCCCCAGCCCGCTCCACTATGCCACCTCCCAGCCGCGGCGCTCTGCTTCCCGCCGCCGGTGAGTGCGGGGAGGTTGGGGAAAGGACGTCCCCCCATACTCACCTGGAAGTGGAGCGCCGCAGCTGGGAGCTGGCAGAGTAGAGCAGGCTGGGGCTGGGCTGCTCCACTTCCCGCCGCTGGTGAGTGCGGGGAGGTTGGGGAAAGGATGCCCGCCACACTCACCGGTGGTGGGAAGCGGAGCAACGCGGCCCCAACCCGCTCTGCTTTCCTTGCCCTGGCCCCAGCCGTGTCGCTGGGAGGAGGGGGGAGGGGGTTGGGGAAAGGTCCCGCACACACCTGCGGTGGGAAGCAGAGCGCCGTGGCTGGGAGCTGGTGGAGTGGAGCGTGCTGGGGCCGGGCTGCTCTGCTTCCGCCACTGCTGGTGAGTGCAGTGGGGATCCCTTCCCCCAAACCCCCTCCCCCTGAGCGACACGGCTGGGGCTGGGACGAGGGAAGCGGAGCGGGCTGCTCCCGGCCCCCCGCTAATCCCCCGGGCCACTCTGGGACTGTGGGGCCCCCAAAATTGCCCCCCCCACAGCTCCTGCCTCCTAAACCCTGGGTGGGGGGAGCCCCTGACTGCCCCCAAGACCCTCTGCTCCTTATCCAACCCCTCGGCCCCAGCCCGGCACCCTTAACACGCTGCTCAGAGCAGCGTGTCAGAGCTTTACCGCGTTGTATGCGAACCCGTGTTATATTGAGTCGCGTTATATCGGGGTAGAGGTGTATTTACTCATGAATCTAAAATGGGGTGAACCATCAATCTACACAAGATGCAGCACTATTTACATTAGTCAGAAGTACAGAAGACTGTGAGAAACATCAGAGGTCCTACTCAAGTGAGGTGAATCTACAACACCTTGGCAGATGAAATGTAGTGCTAATAAATGCAAGGTAATGCATGGGAATAATTTTAGCTACTCATGGGCATTGCTGGGTTCAATATTAACTGTTAGAGATAGAAAAGAGACCTAGGCATCATTGTAAACAGTCCAACAAAAACTTCTGTTTAATTTGGGGTGGAGAATAATACTGAAAATATTATGATACTGTTCTATAAATCACCAGGATGCTGGCATCTAAAATACTTGGTAAAATTTTTAATGCTGATGCAGAAAAGTTAGAAGTGTTCCAAAATAAGTCCATACTGGAAAAAAACAGGATGATTACATACTTTCCAGTTCATTAGTAACGGACAAAGTTAAATAGCATCTACTGTGGACAAACATTTTAAAATCAGCAGGCCTGGATAACTTGCACCCAGAAGTCCTAAAAGAACTGGCCAAAGAGCTCTCTGGCCCACTGATGTTAATTTTTAATAAATCTTGGAAGACCAAGGAATTTTTAGAAGAGTGCTAATGTTGTGCCAATAGTCAAAAAAGGCAAGCGGGATGACCTGAGTAACTATAGGCTGGTAGACTGACATTAATCTTGGGCAAAATAATGGAAAAGCTGGTATGGGATTCAATTAATAAAGAATGGGAATATAGTTAATTGTTAGCCAAAACATATATGTTGAATGTATTAATGGGTATTGTGTGCATTCTCTAAAGATAAAGCAGTATAATATGAAAAAGAGACATATATACCCTCCTTCTAGGGACCAAATTCTCGTAGCATGTTCACCTTATACAGGAAGTGTCCTTCCAAGATACGCATTTCAGCTAGTAGTATTTATAGTATGACTTTAGAAGTTACAAAATTCTTTGCATGTCACTTAAAGTTTACGTTTAACCCACTTGCTTGTGCCAGTTTTGTCCTTCATACCTTGTTACTTTCCCATAGCCATTTTGAATCCTACATTCCCAGTGTTGGTAATTCGGCACGTTTCCTATTCTCTAATGCCAGAGCTGACTGCAGCTTTGCACAGCGTTGTGGGAAGCCTGACGTGGGTGAATTGTGGGAAGAGGAAACTGCCCGTATTATGCATAACTGCCCAACAGGAAACATGTCAAAGTGCGGATAGGGAGTATTGTCATGGTTAGCAACACTGGGAATGTAGTTCTTTGATCTCTTGAATGTTTTTAAGACCAAACTGCGTGTGAAGTCAAACAATTGGCTGCATCCTTGAGTCAATATAATACTAATCACACGTGTTTGTGGAAAACAGGTATTGTCAAACGAGCCTGATTTCATTCACTGATGAGGTTACAAGTTTGGTTCATAAAGGAACTTTGTAGATGTAATATATCTAGGACATGTCTACACAGAGACTTAGTGTTTGGCAAGCTAATGTAGATTTACAGGCATATATCAAAGCACACCCTGAAACTTACAGGGTCCACATGGTCACTTACTGCATGGCAAGCTGGTGAGGTGTACATTTACACCATGACGTGCTGTGCACTGAGTCTTTGTGTGGACAAGCCCTTAGACTTTTGTAAGGTGTTTGAGTGAGTACCACCCAACTTTCTGATTAAAAAATTGGCACTATGCAGTATCAATAGAGCACAAGTTAAATGGATTAAGAACTGGCTAACTGACTGATCTCAAAGTAGTTGTCGATGGGAAATCTTTGTCGAGTGAGGTTGTGTAGGGATTGGCCCAATGCTATTCAGCATTTTTTATCAATCATCTGGAAGTAAATCTAAAATCACTGCTGATAAAATTTGCAGAAAACACAAAGATTGGTGGAATATAAATAACAATGTCAGGGCAGTCATACACAGCAATCTGGAACACTTGGTAAACTGGGCCCATTGAAACAAAATACATTTTAGTGCAGCCAAATTCAAAGCTGTGCATCTATAAACAAGGAATGCAGGCCATACCTACAGAATGGGGGCCTGTATCCTGGAAATCAGTGACTCTGAAACGGATTTAGGGGTAATAGTGGACAAGTAACACAACATGAGCACCCACTGCAATGCTGTGGCAAAAACGGTAAATTATCTCTTTGGGTGTATAAACTGAGGAGAAAGAGTAAGGAGGTAATTTCATCTCTGTATGTGGCATTGATGAGACAGTACTAGAATACTGCATACAGTTCTGGTCTGTGCTTTTTAAAAAGGACGTTGAAAAAATGAACATGGTGCAGAAAAGAACCAAAAACGTGATTTGAGGATGAGAGAAAATGCCTTACAATGAGATATTTGAAGAGCTCAATCTGTTTCACTTATCAAAAAGGAAGATTGAGAAGTGACTAGATTATAGTGTAAAAGTCTCTTCACAGGGAGAAAATACTGGATACTAGAGGGCTTTCTAATCTTGTGAGGAAAGGCATAACAAGAACCAGTGTCTGGAAACTGAATCCAGACAAATTTAAATTAGAAATTAGACACACCATTTTAATAGTGAAGGTGATTAACCATTGGAACAAACTACCAAGAGAAGTGGTGGATTCTCCATTTCTTGATGTCTTCAGATCCAGACGGGATGCCTTTCTGGGAAGATGCTTTAATCCAGGGGTTCTCAAACTTCATAGCACCGCAACCCCCTTCAGACAACAAAAATTACTACCTGACCCCAGGAGTTGGGGCCAAAACTAAAGCCCGAGCCCCACCACCCTGGGCAGGGGGACCAAAGCCGAAGCCTAAGGGCTTCAGCCCCAGGCAGGGGGGCCTGTAACCTGAGCCCCGCCACCCATGGCTAAAGCCATCAGGCTTCGGTTTCAGCCCCAAGCGGTGGGGCTCGGGCTTTGGCCCCGAGTAGTGGGGCTCAGACTCCGGTTTCATCCCCAGGCCCCAGCAAGTCTAATGCCAGCCCTGGCAACCCCATTAAAATGGGGTCACGACCCACTTTGGGGTCACGACCCACAGTGTGAGAACCGCTGCTTTAATCTAACCCAATTTATTAGTCTCAATATAAAGGTAACATGGTGAAATTTAATTTCCTGTGACATATAGGATGTCAAACTAGATAATCTAATGGTTCTTTCTGGCCTTTAACTCTCTGAATCAATTAATACTGTGATCTTGTGTGTTGTCTCTAACTCAGAAATGATATAGCAGAAATAGAAGGGCTCCACAAATAAATAAAGAAAATAATAATCAGAGTAACAGATTTTCACATAAAGAGAGACAGGAAAGATTGGGAATGTTCAGTTTAGAAAAGAGACTATGCAGAATCCCACAGCTACAGGACTATCTATGTTAGTTAACAACAGCAGATGGTTGTTATCCGAGTGGGTGGTGAGGATACCTATGGAAGCCCTCTCTTCCCTTTTCTCCCGATAAGGTGTGGGGAGCTCCTTCCCCATGTGGTGCTTCGGGGTGGATACTGGGGCCATGGGGTGAGTCCAGGGGCAGTAGCTGTTAGGAGCTCAGCTGAGTTCTGCCTCCCCTTCCCATCCTTGATAAGCTTTGTGTTCCAGGGGTTCCCAGTGCAGTGGGTATTGCTGCCAACTGGTGTTCTGTGGAGGCTGTGATGGCCTATGGGTCCCTCTCTCCGGTCTGGTCAGGATCTCTCAGGATCAGGATGAGAAAGGCCCAACAGAGTAACAGTGGATTCTGGGTCCCAGGAGATGGTGATGCTGACAGCCTTGGTGGTGAAGCTTGCTCCTTCTGGTCCACCCATCTCCCAGCCAGCAGTTGTTGCCAGACAGCCCAATTCGCCCTACAAAGTCTTTTATTTGAGGATTCCAAAAGGGGAGTGATGGGCTAATCTCCTCATTATTTTGTTTATCAATTCGGCCTAATTTCCAGGTTGATGCACCAATTTGGATTCATTGATTTCCAGTCCCACACTCCTTTTGTTTACAGACATGATCTTAACACAATCCTTGAGTTATATCAGTAGGCCTTTTTGTTTGGATTAATTTAGTTATTCTGTCTCCCTTTTGCACCTTTTCCCACTGACATTTTTTGATATTTTATGGATTTTCACTCACTTGTCACAGTTGAGCTTACAATTGTAATAAATGGATCTACACATTCACCCTAAGATGTCCTTAGTGGCTCCCATGCTAGTGGAGGACTGCCATAGCAGAACCTGGGTAGTTCATTGCTTGGCATTTACTGCTGTGTTACAATCCTTCTGCACTATCTGAGTGTCCCAAAGATGATGTAACTCAGCTTCAGAATGTGGCCCAAAGTCTTTAAATTCAGATAGAATATTTCTTTCTAAAGGACATGCCTGTAGCTCAGTCACAAGGTATTGTGCTCATTGTAGGATATGGCGGCCCGTGTTCTGCAGAATGCCAGACTAAATAATTGTAGTGGTCCCTTCTGGTTTTAAAATCTGTGTATAGAGCAGCCTCTGTTCTGCAAGAGGCAGTGTAAACAACAGAGCAAGAGCATAGTGTGGTGAACATCCATCTGTTTTGCAAATTTGGGAAAGCAGCATGTGCGCTCTGGAGCAGAAATATGAAGGAGTGAAGGAGGAACCTCTGTTTGTATTGCATGCATGCAGAGGAGTTGTCATTGTTGTTGCTGGTCTTCACTTCGCAGGAATTCTTGAATCGGTGATTTGGCTATGTGCTGATGGGAGGAACCTCAGAAGGTGCCAAGGTTTGGATTACATAAAGTCCTGCTTCTCTGCAGATTATTCAGCCATCTTTAAGATGAAAATTTTGTGAAGTCTGTTCTTTTTCTCTAGCTTTTCAGTGTTTCCTGGTTTCAGGCGGGCCACAAAAACTTCAGAATGCACATTTGTAACAGCATCTTGGTGCTTCAGACAAACAGTGAACCAAAAAATGAGAAGCAAGTGAGAATTTCCACAAATTCTACAAGAAAACAAAAGCAGAGTGCACTTTTCACTTCTCAGAAACTGTTCGTGTTTGGTTGAATGTCTGATTCTGTTCTTTCTTTGGCCAAACTCTAATCCCAGCCTTATTTCTATTCCAGTCCTCAATTCCTGCTATGTGTGGCCAGGCACGGATCTGAAATGGTGCCCAGATGTCTAATTGAGACACAAGGATTAGACTAGGGAGATGCTTGATGCTGCAGATTTAATAATGTCTTGCGCTCTCTCCTTTCTGCAGGGGGTCTGATGAACCCATGGAGACGGCGATGGTGTGTTCTGAAGAATGAGGCCTTCATGTGGTTCCGAACTAAGCAAGAGGCCCTGAAGTCAGGCTGGCTCTATAAAAAAGGAGGCGGCATGTCAACTCTGTCTCGCCGTAACTGGAAGCGCCGCTGGTTTGTTCTTCGAGAATCTAAGTTGATGTACTTTGAGAATGACAGTGAGGAAAAACTGAAGGGGACGATAGACATCAGAAGGGCAAAGTGAGTGAGAAGAACGAACCCAATAAAACTCCAACATTCTCTGTCCATATCACTAGTGATAAAGGCTGCTGCACTAGCCTAGAAATATTGTTTAGGGTTAGAGGAATCTGAGGGTAGAGAAGGAAAATCCTATTGGATCATCCAGTCGATCTCTGGGGGAGCAGGATTGCTCCCTATTGGACATTTTCTAGTTCCTTGTCCAGTGTAGGGAGCAGCTTCAGACTCCAGCTGAGGCTGCATAGTAGCCACTGACAGAGGTTGTCCAGGAGAGGCACTAATTCAGCACATCGCCCATGTGCTCTGCCCCACCCGACTCCATCTGCCTCAGCGCTATTCCAGACAACTCCAGGGTTCCTAGTGGAGTTTGATTGTCGGTGTGTTATAGTGCTGTGCCTTCCGCCAACCTGTGGGCAGATTTTTGGCTGCAAGAGCCAGGCATCCTGTCTTTCAATGGTAGAACCCAGAGGTTGAATCAGACCCTCATACTGTCTCCACCTAGAGTACCAAGAAATAGGGCTGCCAAACTATTTTAAAAATTAATCGCGCAATAAAAAAAAACCCCACCATTAATTGCAGATTTAATCATACTGTTAAACAATAATAGAATGCTATTTATTTAAATATTTTTGGATGTTTTCTACATTTTCAAATATATTGATTTCACTTACAACACAGAATACAAAGTGTACAGTGCTCACTTTATATTATTTTTTTATTACAAATATTTGCACCGTAAAAAAGATAAACAAAAGAAATAGTATTTTTAACTCACCTCATACAATTACTGTAGTGCAATCTCTATCGTGAAAGTGCAACTTACAAATGTAGAATTATTTTTTTACGTAACTGCACTAAAAAATAAAACAATGTAAAATTTTAGAGCCTACAAGTCCATTCAGTCCTATTTTGCTCGGCCAATTGCTAAGACAAACATGTTTGTTTACATTTATGGAAAATAATGCTGCCCAATTCTTATTTACAATGTCACCTGAAAGTGAGACAGGCGATAGGGGATGGATCTTGTGAGAATAGGCATTTGTATGGCACTGTTGTAGTCGGCATTGGATGGTATTTACATCCAAACATCCAAAAATATTTAAATAAATGGTACAGTAACTCCTCACTTAGTGTTGTAATTATGTTCCTGAAAAATGCAACTTTAAGTGAAACAATGTTAAACGAATCCAATTTTCCCATAAGATTTAATGTAAATGCGGGAGGTTAGGTTCCAAGGAAATATTTTTTGGGCAGACAAAAGGCATTATATACTGTACAGTACTGTACTGTACTGTGGTTGGGAAGTGCCCCTGGCTTACCTCACACAGGCAAAGCTCACTGCAGGCAAGGATGCTAGGAAGCACCTTCGCCAGCAGCAGCAACAGCTTCCCCGGAGAAGAACAGGCGCCGACTTTGCCGGAGGATGCTCCAGGCCCGCCTCTTCCCGTCCCCGCTCCACTCCAGGTCCACCTCTTCCCACCCCCACTCCACCTCCTCTCCAGAGCATGTCACATCCCTGCTCCTTCCCTCCCCCCCCAAAAAAGTCCTAAACGCCGCCAAACAGCATGTTCCCTAATTGAGCAGCAATGTAACTTTGAAATAACGTTAAGCGGGAGGACATTAAGTGAGGAGTTACTGTATTCTATTATTGTTTAACAGTGCAATTAAAACTGTGATTAATCACAATTAATTTTTTTAATCGAGTTAATTTGTTTTGAGTTAATCACTTGAGTTAACTGCAATTGACAGCCCTACCAAGAAACAAAACGAATGAGCAGTCATGGCTGGTGTAAATAGCTCCACCTGTCCACCTTCCCGTTTTATTTTTTGGCCATTCAAATCTCTGTTTGCTGATCGGTTTAAAGAAAGTATTAAATTGGTATGCGTGCCTTCTGCTTTTGTATAGGTTAGCTGTACAGCCGTTTTAAGGGGGATTCAGAAATTCTTGCTATTGACCAGTGGAATTCCTGTGTTTCAACGAAAGTGTTGACATGCCAGACACCATTCATTTCATTTGCTACAGTGAGTGGTACAGCATGAAAAATCAGGCATATGGAGTAAATGTGATGCTTATGGAAGTTTTTCAGCTTGCTGCGTCTCACCATTCACTGTGTTACAGGGAGATTGTGGATATTCATGAGAAGGAGAATGCTCTGGATATTGTGACCGAGGACAGAATTTACCACATTGTGGCAGAGTCACCAGAAGATGCCAGGTACAAGAGGGAATTTATTATCCATCTTCATTCATTACTGGGTTTCTCCCATGCTGCTCCTGCAATGAATCTCAACTCTGCCCTGGAAAGTCCATTAACTTTCCTCTGCTGGGATGAGAAGGGATTCGTTTCTGAGCTTCATTACATATTTCTCTAACAACAAATATCATCTGTGGACTCCCCATCCCCAGAAATGAGACGGAAATTTAGTCTGTGTTCATGTAGTCATGGGACTTCCTTCCTTCTGCCCACTGTTCCACCACTGCTCTCTTTCTTGAGAGTATACATTACCTTTTGCTTCTGTAATATGGCCTAAGTTAAGCATGACTTTGATAAGAACAGTTTTTCATGCAACACTTATAACTGGAACATCTATTAGCTGATTTATTTATTAAATAAAATCCAAGGTGAACAATGCCAGCCATTCATGGTTTCTGTAAATGACTGAGGCAACCTGCAGAGGGAATTTGTTTTACCCAGGAGTCGGCGTGAAAGCTGTAGTTTATCAGAGTCTGCAGAGTCATCTAATAAAACCTCAGCAATGTAAACGCAGAGAATGACTCTTATCCTTCCCTTCTGGCACCCTGGCCAGATGGCAGAAATAAGTATTAAATGTCAGCCCCTGGCCTCACCATAGCAGCATCCATTCCGAGGAAGAGGAAAGCACCTGCACTAGAAATGGCAAACCACTGCCGTTTTAGTGCTTCTGTTAGTGACACTCTACAAAACCCAGATGCTTCTTATCTGAAGTTTAGAGTGGGATGAGTTCTCTGCTGGTTCTCCAGGACTGATTCACTCTCAAGCCTTGTGTCTGGAACAAGAATCCCTGTCACAGCCAAGTAACTTCATATCCTTCCCTTTCCATTAAGTCATAAAACTGACCAGTTGGAAACGGTCTGATTTTAGGGTTTATACACAGGTCAGTTAAGGGAGCTAGTCCAAGAAGGTTTCTGGGAGTTGAGGCAGGTCAGAACTCTTTTCTGGAATGAGTCCCAACCCATCTTACCTTCTCATTGCTGAAACCTCTCCCAGGTCCACTGACAGCTGTGTATTATATAACTCACTTCTGCTTCCTCATACTGGCACTGGGGAGCTGGATTGTGTAGGAGCAGTTGCCAAGGGGTTGGTGAGGCCAGGGAGCATATGTAGATATTCCAGGGATAAATGGACAGTTGGGAAAAAGTTGAGCTTCCCATCAGGGTCAGAGGACTGAGGCGCTTTTGGAGAGTTATAGGAAAGAAGTGAGTGAAATAATTCTTTCATCAGATGGTGGGTTTCTGTTTCCTTCTCAATCTGATCATCTTCTGGAGTCTAGTTTCACTGCATAAATCCTAATCTTGGTTTTGTTCTGATTGTCAGTGGTTGGTTTAATGTCCTGAGCCGAGTGCACAGTGCCACAGCCCAACAGCTGAGGGAAATGCAAGATGAACAGGCAAATCCGAAGAATGCCGTGGTGAGTTACTAGTGGACCAGGTTCCTGGCAAGTTGGATGTTTAGAGCCATTATTGTTCAGTCAATCTTGTGCAGGTATTTCCAACTCAGCATTGATATAGTTCCTGAACAGTGTAAGTAAGCTATGCACAGTTACCATGGGCAGAACAGTTAATGATTTACACACAGGCAGTCTTCAAAACTGGTTTAAGAAAGGACAGAGCAGGGATGAATCGTTCAGAGACCAGGAATCTTTGGCAGTTTGAGTGGGGCAAAGTGAGTTGCATCATTGATGGTGGTCTTGGTTGGTTTGGGGAGGCCATACAGGGTTTGGAGTACAATAAATACAGGGGCAGGAGATTTGTATGAAGAGAATACCAATATATTTTGTTTGTTCTGAGACCGGGAGGTGGAGACGCAGTTTTCCCAGAGCTTCATAATGCTGACTGACCATCACAGCTCCTGTGTGGAGTTCTGCACCACCTTTCTGTCTGCAGAACATAGAAGTCTGTCTCATATCCCCCTTCCTCTCTCTCATTGACTTGCTTGTATTAAAGCTGATAGAATTTAGAAGCAAAGCTTTGGTTCTTGATTTTTATGAGGAAGGAAAATGTTTCTGCTTTAGGATGTACATGGTTGATAAATGTCTGTCTCTCCCCCTGTGAAGGGAACCCTGGATGTGGGGCTCATCGACTCTGTCTGTGCCTCAGACAATCCTGACAGGTAGGAATAAGCTGCATTGTAACTACATCATTGCCTTTTGGACTGGTAGCTTTTTGGGGCAGGGCCTGGCTTCAGTTTGTTTTTGCACATGGATGAGCACATCATCAGCACCAAACTTGTTTTAAATAATAATAAGTTTGCCCCATGGGGTAGCTCAGCCTCCTGCTTTATGCTGCTTCAGTCTATACATTGTTCCAATTTGGTTTTCTTCATAGCCATGAGGTCTAGAAATATACTTTTTTTTAAATGAAAGTTTGTTCCCCTTTCCATCTCATAGGTGGAAACAGCTTAGTCTGAATGTCAAGATTAGATGACTTTGTAAAAGATTCTCTCTCATTCAACCAGAACTTATGGGCTCGATGCAGCTATCATTTGATGGAATTCTGTGGCCTGTGAGAAGTCAGATTTGAGTATCATAATGGTCTCTTCTTGCCTTAAAATCTGTGAATCTATTAATGTAACCTGTTTTGAGAAGTGAAGGTTGAAACACTGTGTGTGTGTGATCTCTGCCCCACTGAATTAAATTCTCCTTAACTCAAAGCATTTCAAGCAAAGATAAACAAATGGGGAAAAAGAGGAAAAGTGAGGAATAATCAAAACAAATCTACAGGGCTCAGTTGCACACTCTGCGTGGTGCTCCGTGTAGGGTAGAGCAGCTGTATCACCCTTGGAGGAGCACTGGGACAGATGGTGCCTCTTATGGGACTATTCAGTGCACACGGGTGCGGGAGCACACGTTAAGATGACAGGGTGCTTTCCCTGGTATGCGTGCCCCACTTCGCAGGCTGGTATGTTGAAGGGTGGGGCTATGGCATTGTCCCTTTCTTGCTGAGCTGTTACCAGGCGGGAGCAAGGACTGAGTGGTCCCTGATCGTAGATTCCAAGGCCACAAGGGACCACGCTGATCAACAAGTCTGACCTCCTGCAGAACACAGGTCACAGATTTTCACCCAGTGATTCTTTCATCCATCACAATTACTCATGGTTGAGCTGGAGCATAACTTTAAGAAAGACATACAGTTTCAAGTAAAGGCTCCAAGTGGTGGAGAATCTCCTAAATATATTAGGAAGCTATTCCAGTTAATAATTACCCTCACTGTTAAAACACTGCATCTTCATTCCAGTTTGACTTTTTCTAACTTCAACTGCCAGCTAATGGATCTCGTTATGCCTCAGTCAGTCTGATAAATGAAAGAGTCTTCCATTATCTGATACCTTCTTCCTGTGTAGGTACTCACAGGAATGGTTGTTGTGCCCTGTCCTTTTGTGGGCCACATGATATAGGGAATCTCCATTTGCACTTCCCCACCAGAGAGGAAGGATGATCCAGTGGTTAGAGCACTTAGCCTGGCCTGTCGGAGACACAGGTTCAATTCTGGCTCTTCCACAAACATCCTATAAGATACTGGATGCTCAGTGCTTCAATTTCCCATCTGTAAAATGGGGATGATAGTGAGGCAACTACCTAGAATGTCTCTGAAGAATCACCTGGGGATGATTGGCCAGGATAGGCAGGGATGGTGTCCCTGGCCTCTGTTTGCCAGAAGCTGGGAATGAGCAACAGGGGATGGATCACTTGAAGATTACCTGTTCTGTTCATTCCCTCTGGGGCATTTGGCACTGGCCACTGTCAGAAGACGGGATACTGGGCTAGATGGACCTTTGGTCTGACCCAGTCTGGCCGTTCTTATGAGAATGGAACAGAAAACTATAGGGGATTGCTGCTTGCTTTATACCCCAAAGATGCCTAAGATGACAAGCAATTGTCAGTGGTGAGTCTGTGTTAAGAAGAGTGGACAGAGGCTTTAGAAAGGGACACAAGGACAACAGGAGCTAGGATGTGAAATGTTACTGCAAGATTGGATGGGATTCTGAAGTCACCTGGCAAATCTCTGCTGTTGAAGACACACATTGAAACCAGTGTTACAGCATCATGTGAGACTACACAGATTGTTGAAGACTTCAGAGATCTTGGAAGGGAGCTGAAGAAGAAGAAGAAAGTCCAATCTTCTCAGAGGTCCTGCCAGTCCTACGAGCAAGAAAAGGTAGAAAATACTGGTGGTGAATCACTGGCTATGTGACTGGCGTGAAGTTGAAGTTTTGATGATGTGGAACGTTGGGCCACATTCCAGTGGGAGATGAGTCTATGTGAATGGGATGCCCTGCATCTTATGGATAGGAAAGCTTATCATCTGGGGTGGAGACTAGCAGGAGCAGCCAGGACAGCTTAATTAATGATGCAAGGGGAGGGTGTAAAGGGCAAAGGCACTACAGACTCAAACTCAAGGTTTAGAGAGGGAGTGTGAGACCAAGAAATACCTAACAAATATACTCTAAGCTTAGGACAATAACCTGCCCCGCCAAAGAACACAAATACACCCTGCAAGAGTGAACTTGACTCTCCCACATCCCAGTTGACTGTCTTAACCCCCAGGCTATAGGGTCAGTTTCAGTGAGGTAGTTTTGCACATATCCATTGATGGAAACTTAGGCACCTTGGGAATTTAGGTGTCTACAGAGTTAAGTTGTAGCTGAGCTGGTTCTGAGGATCTCAATGGCACTTAAATATTGTACGTAGGCACCTAAAGTGGTGAGTTAATACTGCATCCACTTCTTATGTCCAAATTTTTAAAAGGATGCAGAAAAATTGGAGAGGGTGCAGAAAAGAGCTACAGAAATTCTTTTGAGGGCTGGAGTACCAGGTTCTAAAGGATTCTTTGACCTACTGGAGAAAAGCAAAAGAATCAATGGCTGGAATCTGAAGCCTGACAAATTCAAATTAGGAATAAGGCACACATTTTTAACAGTGAAGGTAATAAACAATTGGAACAAACAGCCAAGGGAAGTGGTGGGTCCCATTTTCCATCTGTGATGTCTTCAGAGTGGATGCTGGAAGATATGCTTTAGTCAAACACAAGTTGATGGGCTCCATACAGAGAGAATTGGGTGAAATCCGATGGTCTGGATTGTAAAGGAGATCAGAGTAGATCGGGGTTCTCAGACTTGATTGCACTGCAACCCCCTTCTGACAATAAACATTATTACATGACCCCAGAAGTGGGGACTGAAGCTTGAACCAGCCCGAGCCTCACCACCCTGTGTTAAAATTACTTTGGCTGCAAGATCTTAATCTTGTAGATTTAGCAAAAACAGCCTTGCTAAAAAGAAGACATTAAGATCAGGAATGTTATTCCCTGCTTGAACATAAGAACGGCCCTACTGGGTCAGATCAAAGGTCCATCTAGCCCAGTATTCTGTCTTCCGACAGTGGCCAGTGCCAGGTTCCCCAGGGGGAATGAACAGAACAGGCAATCATCAAGTGATCCATCCTCTGTCGCTCATTCCCAGCTTCTGGCAAACAGAGGCTAGGGACACCATTCCTGCCCATCCTGGCTAGACCTATCCTCCATGAATTTATCTAGTTTTTTTTTTAACCCTGTTATATTGATGTAATTGTAATATGGCTGGTCACTCCATCCATCTTCTTGGTTCAAAATCTGTTCAGAATTGGATTTGTGAACCATATACCAAAATGTTAATCAAGTTATTATGCTACCGGCATAATATCCTCCAATAATTAATGATATGAACAATAACAATACATGAAAAGTTCCATGACAGTATGTGATCACTAATATTTCAGTAGATCAGTTATTCTCAAGCCGAGGTTCACAGAACATTAGTAATCCACCAAACTCTTCCTAATGATAGAGCCTATTAGTCACTTGGGCCCAGACCCACATAGGGACTCATGCTTTGTGGAGCAGAGTGTTCCACCTGTGATTTTCTTGGCACCTATAGTTAGGTGCTGTGATGCTCAGTGTCGTGAAGCCTGAGTTAGGCACCTAGGCTCCTGTATGATGAATGGGGAGAGAGAGAGGCGCCTTAAACTGCGAACCACAAAGTCAGCACCCTAGGTAGGGAGCCACCTAAGCTAGCCAGTGCTAAGTCCCTCCCCATCTCAGAGACAGGCACCTATCTCTGCTTGTGATCCACAAACGAGGGGGGGGGGCAAGAGGCATTTGGCCACCTAAGTCACATGTGGGGCCAGAAACAAAACACCTGGGGGGCAGGAGGGGAAAGGCAGACCTCCTTTAGACCAGTGGTTAGGGTAGTCACTTAGGATGTGGGAGACCTTCAGTTCATAGTCCCCCTTCTGAACAGGGCTCTGCCATCCCTCAGGTGAGTACCCTAACCAATAGACTAAAGATTCAGTCTAACTCTTTCTCTAGCCCAGTTAATATTTAATTAGTCAATTATTTGAAGTGGAACAACTTCAGTAGGAGAGTGTGAGGGAGACTCACATCGGAATATCCCATAGCGTAGTGGTTAGGGCAGTCACTTGAGAAGTTGCAGACTCTTGTTCAAATCCCTTCTCCCCCTCAGGTGGAGGGGGACTTGAGCTGAGGGTCTCTGACATCCTGGGTCAGTATTCTAACCACAAGACTAAAAGTTGTGAGGGAGCTCTGCCTCCTCAGTTGTTCTGTGTGGACTCTCCTAAATGGCCCAATCTGGCAGGTAGCATCTGAGCATGCCTACCAGACTGTGCTCCTGCATGTCACTTAGGCAGACGAATGCCTGTCTTCCCCAGTTTGTGAATCGTCCTGGGGCCTAGGCAGGAGATTGGCCCCTGGGAACCTAGAGCGAGGCTGCAATGCACATGTTCAGAGGCAGAAACATAGGTGCTGAGCAACTTTAGGCACCTACAGGGTTAGGCGGCAACTGAGCAGGAGTTTAGTGGATCGCAGCGATGCCTAAAAAGAGGAATTAGGTGCCGAAGTATCTTTGTGGTTCACAGCCTTGGAACCCAAGTTAAATAAAAACTTACACTTTTGAAAGCTTTATTAGAAGACAGACATTTTCAGCAGAAAAAGCCCAAATTAATAAGTAGATGCTCTAGCCTGAGGAAGGCCTCCCCAACATCATAAACTAAACTCTACTCTTACCGCTCCCTAACAAAAGCAAGAAAGGTCTATTAAAACACAGGACAGTTCTGTAGTTCATACATTGTGCTATGAAACCAATCAGAATACAAAACAGGGAGCATTTCACATTTTATTCAGTTGAAAGTGTACACTGTCAGCTACAAAAACAATGGGCTCATCCTACTTAAGTTTCTTATTGCATTACTTTGCTTTAAAGTATTTTTTTCTCCTGCAGGCTGCAGGGGCTTTCACAGTACAGTTATGGAATTTTTGTATTTTAAGGGATTCTTAGCTGGGTATTTAGGTGGAAAGTTTTAGACATTACTTCAGCTAGGCTCTTTATACTGAAGAAGTGTAGAGTAATACTTGGGTCTGGTCTTACACTACAGACCTATATCGGTATAACTATGTCACTCGGGTGGATTAATTCGGTTTAGAGGATCTTCGATAAAACGCTACAGTGGTACAGCTGCGCCTATGCAGCATTTTGAGTGTAGACTTGCCCTTAGTCTCTATCCCATTGTAATCCCAGGTGCAAAGTGAGGTGGCTGGCTAGAGATGTAGGACTGGAACTTCTGTTTCCTAAGTCTTGCTTGACTCTCTTCTGCTCCACAGCACTGTGTCTCAGATACAGAGGCTCCCCTCCCCCGCCACCTCCAGATTCAGTTCTGACTCCTTAGAAATTAGTGAATGCTCTCAATTAGAGGCCATGCTCCTCTTGAACCGTTGCTCACAAACAAGGAAGAATTGGTAGGGGAAGTAGAAGTAGAAGTGGGAGGCAACCTGGGCAGCAGTGACCATGAAATAGTCGAGTTCAGGATCCTGACACAAGGAAGAAAGGAGAGCAGCAGAATATGGACCCTGGACTTCAGAAAAGCAGACTTTGACTCCCTCAGGGAACTGATAGGCAGGATCCCCTGGGAGGCTAATATGAGGGGGAAAGGAGTCCAGGAGAACTGGCTGTATTTTAAAGAAGTGGGCGCAGGAACAAACCATCCCAATGTGCAGAAAGAATAGCAAATATGGCAGGCAACCAGCTTGGCTTAACAGAGAAATCTTCAGTGAGCTTAAACACAAAAAGGAAGCTTACAAGAAGTGGAAACTTGGACAGATGACTAGGGAAGAGTATAAAAATATTGCTCAAGCATGCAGGGGTGTAATCAGGAAGGCCAAAGCACAATTGGAGTTGCAGCTAGCAAGAGATGTGAAGGGTAACCAGAAGGGTTTCTACAGGTATGTTAGCAACAAGAAGGTGGTCAGAGAAAGTGTGGGACCCTTATTGAATAGGGGAGGCAACCTAGTGACAGATGATGTGGAAAAAGCTGAAGTAAGTACTCAATGCTTTTTTTTTTTTTTTT
>NW_020664594.1:1414-63054 GCF_002925995.2 Terrapene triunguis | reverse complement strand
ATGCTTTTTTTTTTTTTTTGCCTTGGTCTTCACAGACAAGGTCAGCTCCCACACTGCTGCACTGGGCAGCACAGTATGGGGAGGAGGTGAGCAACCTCAGTGATGAAAGAACAGGTTAAGGACTATTTAGAAAAGCTGGACATGCACAAGTCCATGGGACCGGGTCTAATGCATTCAAGGGTGCTGAGGGAGTTGGCTGATGTGATTGCAGAGCCATTGGCCATTATCTTTGAAAACTCGTGGCAACTGGGGGAGGTCACGGACAACTGGAAAAAGGCAAATGTAGTGCCCATCTTTAAAAAAGGAAAGAAGGAGAATCTGGGGAACTACAGACCGGTCAGCTTCACCTCAGTCCCTGGAAAAATCATGGAGCAGATCATCAAGGAATCCATTTTAAAGCACTTGGAGGACAGGAAAGTGATCAGGAACAATCAACATGGATTCACCAAGGGCAAGTCATGTCTGACCAACCTGATTGCCTTCTATGATGAGATAACTGGCTCTGTGGATATGGGGAAAGTGGTGGACATGATATATCTTGACTTTAGCAAAGCTTTTGATACGGTCTCCCACATTATTCTTGCCAGCAAGTTAAAGAAGTATGGATTGGATGAATGGACCATAAGGTGGATAGAAAGCTGGCTAGACAGGTAGTGATCAACGGCTCGATGTCTAGTTGGCAGCTGGTATCAAGTGGAGTGCCCCAGGAGGTCTGTCCTGGGGCCGGTTTTGTTCAACATCTTCATTAATGATCTGAATGATGGGATGGATTGCACCCTCAGCAAGTTTGCAGATGACACAAAGCTGGGGGGAGAGTCAGATACACTGGACAGTAGGGATAGGGTCTAGAGTGACCTAGACAAATTGGAGAATTGGGCAAAAAGAAATCTGATGAGGTTCAGCAAGGACAAGTGCAGAGTCCTGCATTTAGGACGGAAGAATCCCAGGCACTGCTACAGGTTGGGGACTGACTGGTTAAGCGGCAGTTCTGCAGAAAAGGACCTGGGGATTACAGTGGACAAGAAGCTGGATATGAGTCAATAGTGTGCCCTTGTTGCCAAGAAGACTAACAGCATATTGGGCTGCATTAGTAGGAGCATTGCCAGCAGATCGAGGGAAGTGATTATTCCCATCTATTCGGTACTGGTGAGGCCACATCTGGAGTATTGCGTCCAGTTTGGGGCCTCCCACTACAGAAAGGATGTGGACAAATTGGAGGGAGTCCAGCGGAGGGCAACGAAAATGTTTAGGGGGCTGGTGCAGACGAGAAGAGTGTGGGGGGGATTTGATAGCAGTCTTCAACTACCTAAAGTGGGGTTCCAAAGAGGATGGAGCTCGGCTGTTCTCAGTGGTGGCAGATGACAGAATAAGCAGCAATTGTGTCAAGTTCCAGTTGGGGTGGTCCTACTTTGAGCAGGGGATAGGTCTAGATGACCTCCTGAGGTCTCTTCCGACCCTAATCTTCTATGATTCTATAATTGTCCTTAACAGTACTCTCAGAGGTAGATCCCTGGCTGGTGCAAATTGACATCGTTCCATTGACTTCATCGGAGCTATGACAATTTACAGCAGCTGAAGATCTGCCACCTAAGATGCCTTTCTTTGTCCTAGGAGGAATTCTGTCTCTCTCACTAAAGTACTGAGGGATTGGTCCTCAGCTTCTGTTGAACCAAGCAGTGGGACTTGAGGGTGGATGACAGGAGTCCATGAGAGGCACCTTTATGCTATTATGATTGGTGTGTGCTACAGATCACATGCCTGCTGTCTGAATACACTCCTCCCCCCAATTTGTAATCCAGTCTGGGGGGGCTCTTTCCCCTGTTTAAATGTTCCCCCAACTCTCCATAGTATGTTTTCCATAGGTCTGACTGGCATTGCTTATGCTGAGGCAGAGGGGCTGATGGTTAAAGGTGAAGGCTCAGGCTATGGCTATGCAGGCACTTTGGCAGAGGGGCTGATGGTTGAAGAGATGTGCTCTGTCTCAACGGTGCTTTTGCTCCAGTCATGGATCTGATATGACCAGTTTTAATTCTCATGTTTTCTGGCAGGCCAAATTCCTTTGTGATCATCACAGCAAATCGAGTGATTCACTGTAACAGCGACACCCCAGAGGAGATGCATCACTGGATCTCGCTCCTGCAGAAACCCAAAGGCGAATCCAAGATTGATGGTCAGGAGTTTCTTGTGAGAGGTAAAAGGAAACATGTACTGTAACCTTATTCTGCACACAAACTCAAAGAACACATCATCAACATGTCACAAAAATGGAAATCCAAATGGGGTTGGATATGTCACTCACATAGATGGAGGTGTCTAGTGGGACCCACAGTGTTTGGTATTATGCTAGTTCTGGTCTTATCTAGCCCCTTCATTAATGGACTGGAAGGGAGAGTAAACAGCATGTTCTCTTCTGAAAATTGCCTGTGTAGATTCTCATCATTATGCTGTGTGAGCCCTAGACCCACCCTCGCTGCTGTTTTGTGATCTGCCTGAGTGGGAACCTGGCCTCCTCCATAGCTGATGGATTGGTCATTGCTGTCCCTAACGGTGGAGAACCATATTTATCTTAGATGTTGTCAGCCTTTTAGAATTATTGAACCTTCATTTCTCTTGAGCTTGATTAGGACTTTGTGATGAAGGATTATAAGTGGGAAGGTATACATGAGCCATCTGCCCAAGGGGAAAGAGAAGGCATGTCTCACAAGGGTGATCTCTTTTTGATGCCTTATGTAGCACAGGTCACTTGCCTGGAAGAAGAGGAAGACATATCACAGACAGGCTAAGTCTATTCGTAATGGGCTCGCACATTGTCCCTGGATCAGATAGTTCTCAAGAGGGTAACAAAGTAGATGAATTGGTTCTCACCCCCATATGTGCTGCCGTACCCCATGGCTTGAAATGGTTTCCATTATATACAGGGTTTACAGTTTGGTTCAATGGCTCTCAGCACTTCCACTGTAAAAATTGTCCCAGCGCCCCTGCTAACCCACCACGTGCTCCATGTCCAGCAGTCTGTACTGTGGTGCATTCCCCCTCTTCCTGCTGGTGGGAGGCAGAACTAAGATTGACAGCCAGCCTGGGGCCAAGACTGCCCCTTGGTGGAGAACCTCCAAAGTTCTCTGCCTTCACTCCTACACAGACAGCAGACCAGGGATCTCCTTATTGTAGCAGAGTCTTTAGGAATAAGATTTCTTAAAATTCTGAGTTTCACTAAATGGAGACTCCAAAACCAAACTAAATATATTTTTTTAAAACAAAGGTGCTCTCTACTGGCCAGGAAATTTTGAGCCTGCTTGCCCTTCTTGAGGGCAGGATTACAGCAGAATCAGACCTGTTTTCCCCTTCTCTCTTGGCCCATCACAAATAAAGAGAACTGCAAATGCCCCACAAGCCTTACTCCTTCCTTTTCAAGAGTACTGCGAATGGACTGAGAGAGTCTGGTTGGTTACCCCTCAGAGGGCAACCCAGAGCCATGAGCATGGTTCAGTTCCCCTGCAGTCTTCTAACCCCCTCATCCGCATTAGGGCCTGCTCCATGCTGAGCCATGGAATTGGGCTGCAGAGTCCCTCCCCCCCACTATGTGGCATGCAAAACGGGCTGTAGCTCCATCCCATAATGGTGCCCGAACTTCCTGTGGAAAAAGCAGCCACTATTGCTGCTGCCAGTGACACAGCATCCTCTCCTCTGACTTGCCAAATGAGGATTTCAGCTCTATCCGTCCTTTCAGCCCTGGTGCAGCCAATGTGGAGGTAAATGACCACCTAGCACCTCTTCCACTAGTACATTCCTTGGAACCCTTAACTCCCTCAGCTTCAGGGGTGTCTCCTGAAGTGGCTGTACTTTATTCTGGGCAGAAAGGTGGGCTATGTAAGCATAGAGTCTTCTCCTACCAAAGAAACAGAGAAAAATCCCTCTCTCACGCTCTAAAACTCTGCCCCCTTGGGGACATGTTCATCAGGATCCTTCTTCTGAAGGTCCCTCCACTTCAGGAACAGGGTGGTGACCTGCCCCATGTTCTCTTCTAAAACAGCTGTTAAAGTTCGAAGGGCAGAATCCAGTGGCTAATCCCCACAGAGATAAAAGAAAGATCAGTTAAAAAAAAAGACATGCAGGTTCAAAGAGTCCTCAGTTCAGACTCTTATCACAAGTCCTTTGCGCTAAGTGAGGAGGCAGGTGCTCCTGCAGGGATTGTTGGACTCAGAAAAAAGGGAAAGTCGAAGAAGAAGAAGGCTTCTCAATCCTCCTCTTAGTCTTCTCCACTGGGGCGGAGTCTGAAGAGCCATAGGCTAAAAAAATCTGAGATATAGGAACAAGGAGAGGTAAAATTTTTCCTCCTCCTCATCCAGTTTGATTTCCTTGGAGGAGGGGGAATTATCTATCTCAGACCAGGCAGCACTAGAGGAGGATTTTTGAGACTCTTTTCCCTCCTCAAATAATTAATTGTATGTTATGGAAGGTGCTAATCACAGTGGAAATGCTCCCTGAAACTTTCCACGAACCACCACTACCCAAAGAAGTCCAAGAAGGCCTCTCAAATACTTTCTAGCTGAAGCAAAGAAAGAATTGTGTTCCACTCCACTGTGATAGTTGAAGACACAGTCAAAGCTCGGTGGGAGTTCCCTAGCAAAGCCAACAGACCGATCCAGTAGTTCTGTTCCTTACTGAAAGACAAGAAAAATTGTTACTTTGCCGAAGGTGGATGCAGCAGCCACTGCCTTGGTCAAAGACACTAATCACTTCACAGGGAGACTTTATTATAAGAACCAACAGGCCAAAAAACAAAGCATCTCTTAGAAAACACTCTGAGACCTCAGGCCTGCTGGACTCTTCAGTAGCCTTTTGTTTTGTCAGGGCTACTGTAGCCTTGATCGATGGTATAACGCAATTAAGCCTGGTTCGAGATAAAAAACTGAAAGCAAGTTTGAACAAGTTCTAGCTAGCAGCTTCCTTTGTTGTAGATGCTTCATTGGATTCCCTTAGATTTGTGGTTTTCTTCATGGACTCTAAAGTGGTAGTACGAAGATACCTCTGGATCCACCTTTGGAAAGCATATATGCAAGCAATACACCTTATGACGTCAGCCAAGTACTCAGAGCAAGCCATTTGGTGAGGATATGGACAAAGTGGTAGCAGGTGAGAAGAAATCTCCTCTATTTCATCAAACTAAGAAGAACAATAGACCTTCCATTCATTATGCCATCCTCTTTTCTTGGTTATCAGCCCACAAGAAACCCAAAAAGAGACTGGAAGAGGTAGATGGTCCCATTTCACCGAGTCTGGAAGCATTACATGAGGCTTTTCAGTAAGATCATCAAAGAAGAAACCATCTGCCTGACATATAGTGTCCCATATCTGAGAAGGCCTCTTATTTGGGGGGAAGCTTCAAGTGGGAAACATCTATTTTAGACACAAGGGTACTAGAGACAACTCTATGGTGTTGTGCCGTTGAGCTGACCCAATCCCCCAGAGGCAAGTTCATAGTCTCTACCAGATCAAAGAACCCAATCAGACACCAAACAGTGAAAGAAGCAGTCAGACTTCTTCTCTGAATCGGAGCCATGGAGCAGTACAAACAAAACAGACACTTTGTGGAGTGTATGCCAATGTTTTGATATCTCCAATGGAGAATGGGAACTTGAGCCATCTTAGATCTCAGGGCACTGAACAAATCCATCAGGTCTCTGAAATTTCACATGAAAAATATGAAGTCTTGGTCTATGTAATACAGGAGGTCAGACTAGATAAACCCAGAAGAGGCCACTAGATTAAAATCTATTCTATCACTGAGGCTCTTATCACCCTATGATTTAATGAGTTCAATAGACCTCAAAGAGGCCTGTTTTCTTCTTCTAATCACAGAGAGCTACCAAAAATTTCTGTTCTTGTTACAGCAGAAAGCATTTTCACTACAGGGCTCTCCCTTTTGAGCTAGAAACTCCCCAGCAAGTATTCACAAAGAGCCTGGTGGTTTTAGTGGCCATGCTGAGAGAACTGGGGAGGAAACACATACATCCCTACTTGGATGATCTCTTCAGGTCCTCGTCCTATCTGACAGACATTCAGGGTCTAGAGGAGACAGCAACCTACTAACAGGATCATGAGTTTCTGATGAACATAGAGAGTAAAGTCACCTCCAACCATCTCAGTGACTGCTGCACTTAGGAGTTATCCTGGGCACCAAGACAGACAGGGAGTTCATGTTAGACAAAAGACAACAGCAAATCCTGTTCTTAATTCACCAAATATCATCTGGTCATCAAACATCAGTAAAACTCCTGGCAGAACTCCTCAGCCTGTTAGTTTCATGTGTGTACACTCTACAATGGGCTAATTTCAGATGAAGATGCTCCAAAAATATCTCCTGCCATATAGGGAAGAAATTGCAACCAATCAGAATCTGAGTCACTGTTCCAAGCTCAGTCACTTCCTCCTTTGAGATTCTAATAGAGTATCCAGTGTCAAAGCTGGTGACTCTTGATCACCACTAATGCCAGCCGTCACAGATGGGAAGCACACCTCTACTGCTCAGGGGATTTGGTAAAATTTGGAGAAGCAGAGGAGTATAAACTGGCTATAGAACTAAGGGTCATTAAACTAGCCCTTCTCCTCCACTAGCATCACATACTCATCCACACAGATAACATCACTAGAGTGGCATACATCAACCCAAAAGAGAGGAATGAAATTTTCCTCCCTCCACAAGGACACATGGACAGAGCAGCATCTTATAGAATCACAGAATATCAGGGTTGGAAGGGACCTCAGGAGGTCATCTAGTCCAACCCCCTGCTCAAAGCAGGACCAATTCCCAACTAAATCATCCCAGCCAGGGCTTTGTCAAGCCGGGCCTTAAAAACCTCCAAGGAAGGAGATTCCACCACCTCCCTAGGTAAAGCATTCCAGTGCTTCACCACCCTCCTAGTGAAATAGTGTTTCCTAATATCCAACCTAGACCTCCCCCACTGCAACTTGAGACCATTGCTCCTTGTTCTGTCATCTGCCACCACAGAGAACAGCCGAGCTCCATCCTCTTTGGAACCCCCCCTCAGGTAGTTGAAAGCAGCTATCAAATCCCCCCTCATTCTTCTCTTCTGGAGACTAAACAATCCCAGTTCCCTCAGCCTCTCCTCATAAGTCATGTGCTCCAGACCCCTAATCATTTTTGTTGCCCTCCGCTGGACTCTTTCCAATATTTCCACATCCTTCTTGTAGTGTGGGGCCCAGAACTGGACACAGTACTCCAGATGAGGCCTCACCAATGTCGCATAAAGGGGAACGATCACGTCCCTCGATCTGCTGGCAATGCCCCTACTTATACAGCCCAAAATGCCATTAGCCTTCTTGGCAACAAGAGCACACTGTTGACTCATATCCAGCTTCTCATCCACTGTGACCCCTAGGTCCTTTTCTGCAGAACTGCTTCCTAGCCATTCGGTCCTTAGTCTGTAGCAGTGCATAGGATTCTTCCGTCCTAAGTGCAGGACTGTGCACTTGGCCTTGTTGAACCTCATCAGGGTTCTTTTGGCCCAATCCTCCAATTTGTCTAGGTCCCTCTGTATCTGATCCCTACCCTCCAGCGTATCTACCATGCCTCCCAGTTTAGTGTCATCTGCAAACTTGCTGAGAGTGCAGTCCACACCATCCTCCAGATCATTAATAAAGATATTAAACAAAACCGGCCCCAGGACCGACCCTTGGGGCACTCCGCTTGAAACCGGCTGCCAACTAGACATGGAGCCATTGATCACTACCCGTTGAGCCCGACCATCTAGCCAGCTTTCTATCCACCTCACAGTCCATTCATCCAGCCCATACTTCTTTAACTTGGCGGCAAGAATACTGTGGGAGACCGTACCAAAAGCTTTGCTAAAGTCAAGGAATAACACGTCCACTGCTTTCCCCTCATCCACAGAGCCCGTTATCTCCTCATAGAAGGCAATTAGGTTAGTCAGGCACGACTTGCCCTTGGTGAATCCATGCTGACTGTTCCTGATCACTTTCCTCTCCTCTAAGTGTTTCATAATTGATTCCTTGAGGACCTGCTACATGATTTTTCCAGGGACTGAGGTGAGGCTGACTGGCCTGTAGTTCCCCGGATCTTCTCAACCTTGTATTAGGACAGAAGTGACAGCAGATATATAAAATAGATCTTTTACAAAACAAAAAAAAGAAGTTGTTGATAGGAATAAATTTTAATTAGAAGTAGGGCTGTCAAACGATTAAAAAATTAATCATGATTAATCATAGTTTTAATCACACTGTTAAACAAAATAGAATACCATTTGTTTAAATGTTTTTGGATGTTTTCTACATTTTCAAATATATTGATTTCACTTACAAAACAGAATACAAAGAGTACAGTACTCACTTTATATTATTTTTATTACAAATATTTGCACAGTGAAAAAATAAAAGAAATAGTATTTTTCAATTCATCTCATACAAGTACTGTTGTGCAATCTCTATTGTGAAAGTGCAACTTACAAATGTAGATTTTTGTTGTTGTTACATAACTGCACTCAAAAACAAAACAATGTAAAACTTTAGAGCCTACAAGTCCACTCAGTCCTACTTCTTGTTCAGCCAATCGCTAAGACAAACAAGTTTGTTTACATTTGTGGGCGATAATGCTGCCAGCTTCTTATTTACAATGTCCCTGAAAGTGAGAACAGGCTTTCGCATGGCCCTGTTGTAGCCAGCATTGCAAGGTATTTATGTGTCAGATATGCTAAACATTTGTATGTCCCTTTATGCTATGACCACCATTCCAGAGGACATGCTTCCATGCTGATGACTGGATCTGCTCAATAACGACCCAAAGCAGAGCAGACCGATGCATGTTCATTTTCATCATCTGAGTCAGATGCCACCAACAGAAGGTTGATTTTCTTTTTTGGTGGTTTTAAATGGATTAAAAACTAACTGATAGATACAAATAAAAATGTAATTGTTAATGGAGAATCATCAACAAGTGCTGGTGTTTCTAGTGGGATCCCACAGGATTGGTTCTAACCATGTTCAGGAGAAACCAAAGGTTTGGTAATTCTAATAGGCTGATATTAGCCAATCCCATCATACTGAGAGCCTGACATCACTTGGGCACTTCTTTACATCACAAGCAGGTTTCCCACTACGAGCTGGGGTTGCTCCGGGGAAGATAGGAACAGAGGTGAGGTTTTCCTAATCAGCTGTTCCAGGGCGCTTGAGAGAAAGAGAATATGCCTCCTGTAATGCTGAGTAACCATAGTTTGTGGTGAGGTTTATAACAGAGCCGCAGCAGTATGATGTGTGTAACACCTGGCACTGGCTTTTCAGTGGGACAATGAATTGTATATGGTCTGTTCAGTCCCCGGTTAGGATACAGGAGATTATGACTTTCAAGCAAATTCTCACATGTCAAGAGGTGAGGTGTGCTAAAATGAGAGGACTCTTGGTGATGGGGAGGGAAGGGGGAAATTATTCTCACTGAGCAGCAGGGAACAGATTCATCCAGTTGTGGCTCGGGCTATAACAGCTCATCAGAGGAAGGGACATGTCAGTTTATTACCAGTAGTGCCCATAGTGTGCTTAGTGAGATAGATCCTTCTAGAGAGAGATTAACTAGACCATGGCGGGTACTGCTATCTTGAGTAGAAGGGAAGCTGGAGGGCCCACCAGATGCCATTTAGGAGGAGCTTGAGATCTGGGCACATCTAGCAGAGGATGGAGAGCTGAAGGGTTCCACCAGCAGGAGAGGGGCAAACATCCCATCAGTGACTCTCTCCAATAACTTAAAGGTTATTGTGCCTCTTTCCCATTAGGCTGGCTTCATAAGGAAGTTCAAAGCAGCAACAAGACATCCTCTCTGAAGGTGAAGAAACGCTGGTTTGTGCTGACAAACACCGCCCTTGATTACTACAAATCTTCGGAACGCACAGCCACCAAACTTGGCACGCTTGTTCTCAATAGCCTCTGCTCCGTGGTCCAGGCTGATGAGAGAGTCTTTAAAGAAACTGGTAAGAGAGACAAACAAAAAGGAAATTCATTTTTCAAGAACAGCCTTCCCATCTGTGACTGACCAAGGGAGGGAGGTTTCAGGATATGATAGACAATGATGGAGAGTTATAGTGAGAAGTGCTATGTGCCTTTATTTGGGCTGCGGTGTCCAATTGTTGATACTTCACCGTATGAAAACAACTAAGAGGTTTGAAAAGGTCAAGGGAAGGATGAAGGTTGTCTGTCATCACCCCTGCATGTGACCACCTAACAAATTATCAGTTAGACAGTAATTTAAAGTTGTTCAGTTACAGTCCCTCCAACACATTACTGAAAATCAAGGAGAAACAGTAGTTTAGGCAGGCCCAATCTGCTCCAGGGATAGCATCTCCATCTAGTGCAACGGTTCTCAACGGTGGATCTGTGGCCCCCTGGGGGTCTGCAAGCCAGTTTCAGGGAGTCCACGATCCCCATCGCCCCATGGGGCAGAAGCCCCAAGCCCATGGGCAGAGATGGGGGAAGGCACAGGGGCGCGTTATCCCCCCAAACTTGCCCCCAGGACTGCCACTCTCTGGTTAGGTCCACACACGCCCCTTCCCCCCGCCCAAGTTGGAGGAGCCGTACAGTGCAGGGCGGCTGCTGCTCTGGCTGGTGCATGGAGCAGGCAGCTGCGTTGCTCCTCTGTCTCCTGCTGCTGCTGCTGCCTAGGGCTATGGCTGCTGCTCAGCTCCCTGCCCCATTTTGGGATCTGGCTCCAGGGCCGGCAGAGACTTCAGGGAGCAGCTCCCACAGGGGCAGGGACCCTCCCATTCCAGACACATAGCCCCTATCTACCCCCTCCCTGTACCATGAGCTACCCCACTCCCAGCACATAGCCCCGAGCTCCCCTCTCTGTGCCCTGAGCTACCCCCCTGCCCACACAGCCCCTAGCTACCCCCTGCCTGCACACCACCCTGAACCCCTCTCTCTGCACCCTGAACTACCTCCTGCCCGCACACAACCGCTAGCTACCCCCTCCCTGCACCCTGAGCTATGCCCAGCCTGCACACAGCCCCTAGCTACCCCCTGCCTGCACGCCACTCTGAGCCCCTCTCTCTGCACCCTGAGCTACCCCCTGCCTGCACACAGCCCCTAGCTGCCTGCACACTGATCTACACTCCTACACACACACAGCCCCTAGCTACCCCCTCCCTGCACACTGAGCTATGCCCTGCCAGCACACAGCCCCTAGCTACCTCCTCCCTGCACCCTGCACCAAGCCCCTAGAATCATAGAATAGAATCATAGAATATCAGGATTGGAAGGAACCTCAGGAGGTCATCTAGTCCAACCCCCTGCTCAAAGCAGGACCAATCCCCAACTAAATCATCCCCAACCAATCCCCTGCCTGCACTCCCTCCCTGGGTCCTGCCGTGCGGAGCTGGCCCGAGGTGCTCCCCCGCAAATAGAAGTCAAACTATGCCTGTGCCTGGAGCCCCCAGGTGCCCCCCCCCAGGCCCTGGAGTTTTTATAGCATGTTGAGGGGGGTTCAGAAAGAAAAAGGTTGAGAACCCCGATCTAATGCATTTTCGCTAGTTGCTGAGCAGAGATCCATCTTACAGACCTAAGCAGGTCCATCGGACCAGGACTTCTGCAGGGGAGGTTTAAAACCTCCCAGGGATATGTACGGGGGAAAGAACATGGGCACCCCTTCCCTGATCACTCCTGCCCCCTATATTGGCACTGCTCCCCTGCAATATCCCACAGCAGTGCTGCCTCTTGTGCCAGTAGAGCCAACAGCAGCACTGTGCGGAGCCCTGAATGCACCAGTGCTCTACTCCTCTGACACTCAAGGCAGACCCACTAGAGGGAGCCCTTGGTGCCCTGGTACCTCAGTATACACAATGTTGGCACCTTGTAGTGCTGCTGCCTTCACTCCCTGGACCATGAGCCAGCAGCACTGAATAGAGACCAGTCTATATGAGCACCGAGATCTTAGAACATAAAAACTGGGCTCTGCCTCTCACTCCAGGCCCCATCTCTTTATCCCCCGGTCTTCTCAAAGGTCTGATTTCTCTCTTGTGGCCCTCTGCTATCCACTTCATCTCCCTGGCACTGCAGGGTTTCTGTGAGGAGTAGATCTTGTGAGTGAAAGAGGCAGGCTGGGCAGCTGTGGTGGTTGGGATGGCATGGTGGAGAGATGATGGTCTACGTGGCATGTGCCAGAGGGAGAGCCCTATGCACCGTTCTCTTAGTACTTGGTGCAAACTAGGCTCTGCACCAGTGCAGTTTTCTTGGCTTTTCCTTGTAGGGGTAAAATAGGTTTTGATGGTGTGGTAGAGCTTTGACCTTGTCTCAGCGGGTCCCGCGCTTCCTGGCAGATTACGCTAGCCTCAGTGTCTCACTGTGACCCTCTACGTAGCCCTTCTCCCTCTAGAGACCAGGGTCACAGCCTACTGAGCCCTTTTCATCATAAGCCAGCAAGGAGGTTGGTGAGAGAACTCCCACAGTCTGTTGTCCCTACGGGCTTATTCCTGAGCAGTTTAGCCTCCTGTCCTGATAAGGGCCTGTCTTCCCCTCCCAGGAGGTGTTTCTGTAGTGGCGAGTTGGGGGGAACCCGGGCCCGCCCTCTACTCCGGGTTCCGGCCCAGGGACCCTAATGGTAGCAGCTGTTGGCAGCCGACCTTTCGCTGCCAGAGTTGCTACATTTCCCTGGGCCACTTCCACGCAGCTTTCCCGCTTCTCTCTCTCAACGCCTTCTTCACCCTTACCTTACGGCTCCCTTTCCAGTGGCTTTAGGGTGTCTTCATTACCCAGCCCTTCAGCTACACTTGTTCTCCTCTGGCTCCCTGGCTTTCCTCAGCCTGACTGGAGTGAGCCCTTTTATAGTATCAGAGGGGCCTTAATTAGAGTCAGGTGTTCACATTAGCTGAACTCTTTGCAGGTTAATTGAAGTCAGGCGTCCACCCTAGCCTGGAGCAGCCCCTGCTCTGGTCAGTCAGGGAACAGAAAACTGCTTATCCAGTGGCCAGTATAGCTGCCTTCTACTACTCTGCTGTACCCCACTGGCCTGGGTCTATCACAATGGATAGAGGAATACTACTTTTTATGTTTAAAAATAAATTTTAGAAAGTGGCCTCTATCTGTCCTGTGATGGGAATGAATCAGTGTGTGAAGTTTGGAGTTCTTCGAGTGCTTGCTCATGTCCATTCCATATTAGGTGTGTGTGCTCGCCACATGCACAGGTGCCAGAAGTTTTTCCCTCAGTCGTATCTGTAGGGGACCAGCTCTGGCGCCCCCTGGAGTGGCGCCCGCGTGGTGCGGCATAAGGGCCACCGCCAGTTCCCCCCACCTTCAGTTCCTTCTTGCCGCCTGTGACGGTGCTGGAACATTTGCAGCTTCAGCTAGCGTTGTTTCGTTCTCCGCTCTTGCGAACTTTGAAAACCTGTAATATAGTTGTATATAGTTAGTAGTTTCTTAGTTACCCTTAGTAGTAGTTCTCAACTCTTCGTTAGTCGCGAACAGGACTCAGCCGGGGACGGGGCATGCCCTGGTCCCCAGGCTTTAAGCTCTGTGACCACTGCAAGCGGCCTGTGCCCGTCAGGGATCCACATACCAGCTGCCTACGGTGCTTAGGCGAAGGGCACATAAGTGACAAGTGCTGTATCTGCAAGTCCTTTAAACCTAGGACGAAGAAGGAGCGCAATATCCATCTGAAAGCGCTCCTTAGGGAGTCGGCACTCACTCTGGCACCCGAGCAGCTGTCCAATTCCGCACTGAGCACTGTGGCCTCCATGCGCAGTGCTCCGCTGGCGCCGTCCACGAGCCGGCACTGGTCCCCCTCCACGGATCCGGTCAAGAAGCCGAAAAAGACTGTGAGGGAAGATCTCCTATCTCCTGTAAGGGAAAGGAGAGGGCTGGGGGCGAGCCACGACCCGTGCTGGGCAGCTCAACACCCCCTTTGGGAACTCGGGCCGCAGCTCAGGTCGAGCAGTGCAGCCCATCCCGTGCTTCGCCTGCGACTCTGGATAGCGGTGCAGGCCCTGGCCAGCTTCAGGTGCCATTGTTGTCCGAAGCCCTTCTAGTAGCTGAGGAGATCCTGATGCTCCCGGTGCCGCCCACACCAGCTCCAGCAGTACCCCAGTCTTGGGGAATACCCGTGTTGGGACCTATGTGTGTGTCCCCACCTCAGTGGCACCATTCCTCATCGAGGGGGATGTCCCGCCATCACATCGTACCTCACCGGTAGATTGGTGCAGACCCTCTGAGGCACACGCCACCCAGCAAGAACTCCCAGACTGGCCCCGACTGTCTCCAAGGGCCCGGTACTGATCACGGGACCGATCAAGAATCAGAGATCGCAGATCACCGGGCCGTCATCGCCCGTCTCCAAGTAGTAGCTCACCATGCTCAGGAAGATGCGACCGGCCCGTATTAGCTCCTGGTCCCATTCAGTGTCCCGGTACATTCGTGTAGTGTGAGGCGTGGATCGCCGGGTGTCCTCCGCAGACCTGCAGAACGCCATTGGTCCCTGAGATCCCAACCAAGACACCCATCTCGCTTGGACAAGTCAGCATTGGGACTCAGTGACCAGCACTGCTCGGACAAGAGCCACTGTGCTGCCCGATCCTGGTCGCCCGGTACCGACCGCTCCATTTATACCTCCGGCACAGAGTGAGGTTCCCTACATCATCAGCACCAAAGCCTGTTCCATGGCCCCAGGCACAGTGGCCGGCACCATGCTACCCGTGGAACCCTTGGGGGTTCACCCAACCCTCCCAGGCTGCCAGGTCAGCGTTGGGAGCCTCAGAGAGGCCAGGGGCCTCGGTATCCCATCCCCCTCAGGTGCTCGAGGCTTCGGGGGTTAAGACCCCACAGGTCCAGGAGGACCCAGGGGAGCAAGCTGCTGGACCACCAATGGAAGTGGAGGTTCCCGCGGCACTGGCATCATCCTCATCGTTGCCAGGCTAGGCTATCACTTGGCCCCCTCACCCAGTTCCTCAGGGTGACGCCAAAGCGCACCAGGAGCTTTTGAAGACGGTTGCTTCCAACCTGGGGCTTCAGGCAGAGGAACAGGAAGAGCCCTCGGACTTCCTGTTGTCCTCGGCTCCTGCCAGGGTGGCTCTACCCCTTTATGAAGGGGTTTCCAAAATCACTAACGCCCTGTGGCAGATCCCCTCTTCCCTGGCCCCTAGCTCTATGAGGGCTGAATGCAAGTACTTTGTGCCAACCAAGGGGCATGAGAACTTATACTCCCACCCTGCCCCCAATTCTCTTGTGGTAGAGGCAGTAAACCACCAAGAGAGGTAGGGACAACCCAGGGCCACCCTCAAAAATAAAGACTCAAGGAGGCTGGATCTCTTTGGAAGTAAGATTTATTCGTCTTCCAGCCTTCAGCTGAGTGTGGCCAATCACCAAGCCCTCCTTGGCCGATATGATTTTAATATGTGGCAAGCTATGACCAAGTTTGAAGATTTCAGAGTAGCAGCCGTGTTAGTCTGTATCCACAAAAAGAACAGGAGTACTTGTGGCACCTTAGAGACTAACAAATTTATTAGAGCATAAGCTTATGCTCTAATAAATTTGTTAGTCTCTAAGGTGCCACAAGTACTCCTGTTCTTTTTTCAAGTTTGAAGAGTCGCTCCCTGAGGATTCCAAGAAGGAGTTCCGGGCGGTCCTCGATGAGGGCACGACCGCGGCCAGGGCAGCCCTCCAGGTGGCGTCAGACACCGCTAATGCTGCTGCCCACACCATGGCTTCTGCTATCTCCATGTGGCGAGCCTCTTGGCTGCTCCTCTCTGGGTTGTCCTCTGAGGCTCAGCAGTCTATGCAGGACTTGCCCTTCGACAGCCAAGCTCTGTTTGTGGTGCAAACAGACACCAAGTTGCATGGCCTCAAGGACTCCTGCACCATCCTGAAAACCCTGGGTCTTTATGTCACAGCCCCGGCCTGTAAGTGGTTCAAACCGCAGCAGTCTCAGGGCCAGGGGAGTCTGCCTCGACAGAACCAGCTCCACAAACGAGTCAAGGGCTACAAGCGCCGTCCGAGCCACCCGTCCCCAGTCGGGCTCAACCCATACCAAGAAAGGGGCCAAATGGTCATTTTGAGGGTGCGCCCGAGGGTGACCTACCAGACTATTCCCCGGATCCATCTGTCCCACTGTTCTCCAACCGCCTTTCCCTTTTCCTCCCTGCTTGGACCGCTATAACCTCCAACTGATGGGTCCTCAGCACAGTGGAGCAGGGTTATACCCTCCAGTTCCTTTCTACCCTCCCTTCCCACCTGCCTTCCCTGGCCCTCTTTAGGGACCCCTCTCACGAGAGTCTCCTTGTGCAGGAGGTAAAGGGGTTGCTCCAGCTGGGTGCAGTGGAAGAAGTTCCTCTCGAGTACAGGAACAAGGGGTTCTATTCCCAGTACTTTTTAATCCCAAAGTCAAAGGGCAGTCTACAGCCCATCCTGGACCTGCGAGACCTCAACTAGTACCTAAAGGAGCTAAAGTTCCGCATGTCTCCCTGGCTTCTATTATCCCCTCCCTGGATTCAGGAGATTGGTATGCCGCCCTTGACTTGAAGGACATATACTTCCACATAGTGATCTTTCAAAGGCACAGACGCTTCCTCCGGTTTACGGTGGGGCCCCATCACTACCAGTTTGTGGTCCTCCTGTTCGGCCTGGCGACAGCACTGAGAGTGTTTGTCATGGAGTGTGGGGGAGTCAGGGCCCTACACCTTTCTTCCTGGGATTCACCGTGACTCTCAGCCAGCCAGTAAAACGGAAAGTTTATTAGACAATAGGAACGCAGTCTACAGCAGAGCTTGTAGATACAACCAGGATCCCTCAATCAAGTCCTTCTGGGCGGTTCAGGGAGCTTAAACCCCAGCTTGGGGTTCCCTGCGTTGCACCACCCAGCCCAAACAGGAAACTAAAACCAAAACCCTCCAGCAGCCTTCTCCCCCCTCCCCTCTGCCCTCCTCTCCTTTGTTCAGTCTCCGGGGCAGAAGGTGTCACTTCTCCCAACCCCCCTCCTGGCTCAGGTTACAGCTCAGGTATCTCCCTGCAAGGGCAGTCCCCCCTCCCCAATGTAACTCCCCTGCTCCCTCACAGTGTTTACCAAGTGCATGTCGGTAGTGGCTGCTTACCTCAGGCATCGGGGTATCCAGATCTACCTGTACCTTGACGACTGGCTCATCAAGGGCAGCTCTAGGTCTCGAGTCCAAAGGGATGTTGCGGTGCTCCAAGCCATGTGCTGCTCTCTGGGCCTACTGGTAAATGACAAAAAGTGGACGTTAGTGCCGGTGCAGAGGATAGAGTTCATCGAAGCGGTCCTCAACGCAGCCTGCACCAGAGCGTTCCTGCTGCTGGAAAGGTTCCACACATTGACAAACCTCATTGCGGAAGTCTCCGTGTTCCCTCTGACTACAGCCAGGGTCTGCCTGTGCCTGCTGGGTCACATGGCAGCATGCACTTACGTGGTCCACCATGCCAGGCTCCAGATGCTGCCTCTGCAACAATGGCTGGGGATGGTCTATTCCCAGTCCCGGGACCCTCTGGAAAAGATCATTACCATTCCCCAGGCGGTACTTACCTCGCTGCGATGCTGGACTGACCGCAGGACAGTCCTGGAGTGGGTTCCGTTTGACTACCCTCCTCACTCCATTGACTTGGTGTCGGACGCCTCGGACCTTGGCTGGGATGCGCATCTTGGTGTCCTCCAGACTCAGGGGTTGTGGTCTCTGGAGGAAGCACAGTTGCACGTAAATCTCAAAGAGCTCTGAGCAGTCCGGCTGGCATGCGGAGTCTTCCTGCCCCACCTGTCGGGCAAGATGGTACGAGTCCTGACGGACAACACAGGCTCGATGTTCTACATCACTTGGCAAGGGGGCACGCGCTCGTCGGCTCTCTGTCAGGAGGCACTCCACATCTTTCTTGAAATGCGGTGCCCAGAACTGGACACAATACTCCAGCTGAGGCCTAACCAGCGCAGAGTAGAGCGGAAGAATGACTTCTCGTATCTTGCTCACAACACACCTGTTAATGCATTCCAGAATCATGTTTGCTTTTTTTGCAACATCATCACACTGTTGACTCATATTTAGCTTGTGGTCCACTATAACCCCTAGACCTCTTTCTGCCGTACTCCTTCCTAGACAGTCTCTTCCCATTCTGTATGTGTGAAACTGATTGTTCCTTCCTAAGTGGAGCACTTTGCATTCGTCTTTATTAAACTTCATCCAGTTTACCTCAGACCATTTCTCCAATTTGTCCAGATCATTTTGAATTATGACCCTATCCTCCAAAGCAGTTGCAATCCCTCCCAGTTTGGTATCATCTGCAAACTTAATAAGCGTACTTTCTGTGCCAATATCTAAGTCGTTGATGAAGATATTGAACAGAGTTGGTCCCAAAACAGACTCTTGCGGAACCCCACTTGTTATACCTTTCCAGCAGGATTGGGACCCATTAATAACTACTCTCTGAGTACGGTTATCCAGCCAGTTATGCACCCACCTTATAGTAGCCCCATCTAAGTTGTATTTGCCTAGTTTATTGATAAGAATATCATGCGAGACCGTATCAAATGCCTTACTAAAGTCTAGGTATACCACATCCACAGCTTCTCCCTTATCTACAAGGCTCGTTATCCTATCAAAGAAAGCTTTCAGATTGGTTTGACATGATTTGTTCTTTACAAATCCATGCTGGCTATTCCCTATCACCTTACCATCTTCCAAGTGTTTGCAGATGATTTCCTTAATTACTTGCTCCATTATCTTCCCTGGCACAGAAGTTAAACTAACTGGTCTGTAGTTTCCTGGGTTGTTTTTATTTCCCTTTCTATAGATGGGCACTATATTTGCCCTTTTCCAGTCTTCTGGAATCTCTCCTGTCTCCCATGATTTTCCAAAGATAATAGCTAGAGGCTCAGATACCTCCTCTATTAGCTCCTTGAGTATTCTAGGATGCATTTCATCAGGCCCTGGTGACTTGCAGGCATCTAACTTTTCTAAGTGATTTTTAACTTGTTCTTTTTTTATTTTATCTTCTAAACATACCCCCTTCCCATTAGCATTCACTATGTTAGGCATTCCTTCAGACTTTTCGGTGAAGACCGAAACAAAGAAGTCATTAAGCATCTCTGCCATTTCCAAGTTTCCTGTTACTGTTTCTCCCTCCTCAATGAGCAGTGGGCCTACCCTGTCCTTGGTCTTCCTCTTGGTTCTAATGAATTGATAAAAAGTCTTCTTGTTTCCCTTTATTCCTATAGCTAGTTTGAGCTCATTTTGTGCCTTTGCCTTTCTAATCTTGCCCCTGCATTCCTGCATTGTTTGCCTATATTCATCCTTTGTAATTTGTCCTAGTTTCCATTTTTTATATGACTCCTTTTTATTTTTCATACTTGCAACCTTGTGTTATGGCTTCCCCCACCTTTATGCCTTGTTAGAGCCAAAGGGTGAAGTGGGGTGGAGTCACCCTGCCATGAAACAATGTTTGTATTTTGAGGGAGGTGGGGACTGGAATACCCTACCATCACCTGCAGCACAATGTGTTTGTGGGTCGGGAGGAATGGAGGTGGATCAAGACTTGGACTGGGGCTCTCCCTTAAGAAGTGGTTTCCTAGGGAAAAGCTCCTGTCCATACAGTTCATTTTAACCAATTTCATCATGTCATTTGATAAAACTGTCACTTTTTCAGCAATTCCACGGCCACATTCTGCATGCACATGGAGACAGATAATTCCACCTTCCTATATCTTTGTTTGCCTGTAGGCTACTGGAACATCATAGTCCATGGTCGAAAGCACTCATACAGACTCTACACCAAGCTACTGAATGAAGCCATGCGCTGGGCCTCTGCCGTCCAAGGAGTCATTGACAGCAAGGTTCCCATAGAAACACCCACACAGCAGCTTATTCGTGACATCAGGGTAGGTAGCATTGAACACTGCAGTCAAAGTTCAGGAGAATATTCCAGATCTGCAGCCAGGAGCGTTGGAAGAAGCGGGGCCATGCCCACCTACTTTTTAACATGGATGTAATTTGGGGGCCAAGGGGCTGCGTTGCCACCCTAGACTGGAAGCCTTGGGCAGGCACGGAGCACTGCCAGCAGGGGCTGCGCTTTGTGGCGGAGGGGCTTTAGCTCCCCCTCACCATGAGGCCTGGTCCCTCTCCATAGCCCTGCCCTGGCTCCTCCTCTTCTCCCTAAGGCCCCACCCCCTGGTCAAGCCAGAAGCCAGAGCTGGGCCATGGTAAAAGCTGCCCAGGGAGCCCGGGTCACTATGGGGAGCCCCAATCTCTCCACCTGCCCTTGTGGTCCCCCGACTTCTACCAAGGTTCCGGTGCTATTGTCTGCAGCTGACCTTATTCACTGTCACTATTTTAGGTATGTTAGGAGAGAAGACTGTTGTCGTAAAAGGACTGAGGGAAAACATTTGTAATTATGCAGCTAAAATAATCAAATGTCATGCTTCAAGATATAAACTAATCTGCAGGAGTTCAGGCTAATCCCATTGTGGGGTTTCGCCAGGCACACATTGGAGTCCATATTAGGTGTGTGTAAACCCCCCTAATGGACAAATCAGAAACTTCCACGTCAGCTGTCATGTGCGGATCCTGCAGACACCAAACTTGGGATTCCCATTCCCGTTGGGCATGTGACTCCTGAGTGCACAAATGTCAGGGTCCCCAACCCAGGTATGTATGAATCCCCTGTGGTCAAACATCAGGAGTCCCCACCCCAGACACATCCTGATTCCTCATGCACATGTGACAGAATCCACAGAACTGAATCACATGTGAACCCCTTGTGCACATTAGGATTCATAGTTCCTCTGACAAGTGTGACTCCTAGCTACAAGATTTTGTGGACATGCTCTCTTGGGCACATACAAACCAGTATATCCAGTTCCCCTCAGGCACTTGTGTGTCCCAGTCTCAGGCTGGGGAAGGTGGTTTCAATTCTTATACAAATATTTACAGTATAAGTTAACTGACCTGTTACCTAGTTATTTGGGCCCCTGTGGAACTCTGATGGGAGAAGCTCATGTTTAAACCTGGCTATTTGAAGAGTTCTGGGGAAAGACTGGGCAGGTTTGAGGAAATTTCTTCTGTCCTTCAGGAAAACAGTATGAACTTTGAAGTAGTGGAACAGACATATAGGAGGAACCCTATCCTGAGATACACACAGCACCCTCTGCATTCCCCATTGCTGCCACTGCCCTATGGAGATGTCAGTATCAATAGTAAGTGGTTTTTCATTTTGGCAGAGTCCCTTAAACCTCTTATCCCCCTGGGGTAGGGGAGAAGGTGCTATGTGAGTATTGCCCCAAGTACTGAATGATGCAGACCCTGAGCACCTAGGGATAGTCTGAACTCTCCAGCACGCTGATAGCATTCCCAGGCTGCCTGCTTCCATGGTGCAAAATGGGATGGGGCCTGACCGTCTGTCCTCTTTGGGACCAGCCCCTTCTGTCCCCAGACCTTGCTTTGAAGCCTCCCCTCTCCTGTGCATAGCCCTGAGACAATCTGCCACAAATACTTTTCCTCTTTGAGGACAAGTGTGATGCAGTAGGGAGCGAAGCGGATTGATCTGGGAATGTCATCTAGTTTTACTGGGACTGTCTGCATTAGGGATGGGATAGTGGGGGGGGGGCGTGTGACTTTACTTGAAGGACGATACCTGAGCCTGTAACCTGAGCCAAGAGGGGGGTGGGGCCAGGTGACACCTTTGCCCGGAAATTGGACAAAGGCTGGGGGAGGAGCCAGGGGGCGTCTGAGTGAGACTGCTGGAGTGGGGTTTCAGTTTGGAGCTGGCTGGGGAAATGGAGGGAACCCCCAGGACTGGGGTCTAAGCTCCCTGCCCCCCAGAAGGATGTGATTGAGGGGTCCTGGTTGTACCTACAAGCTCTGTTTGGGACTGTGTTCCTGTCGTCCAATAAACCTTCCTGGCTGGCTGAGAGTCACGGTGAATCGCAGGAATGGGGGTGCAGGGCCCTAACTCCTGCACACTCCGTGACAACGAGGTCTGGGACGACAGAGGAAATTGGCCCAACGCAAACTGTGTTCAGTGCTGTGACTACTCTGTGAAGAAGAACTTGACCCCAGTGTACAGGTGTAGTGTTTGTTGCTTCTCTTCCTCCTGTTAAATGTACACCTCAAAGGGATTGCATCAGCTTAGCAAACATACTCTGACTGAACATTTCTTACCTACTTTTGTTACCAGAAATCATTAATAACAGGGATCAGACACCCCTCCCCCCCAATTTTTGTCTCATATTTCAATGTGTTTGCTTTGTACATTGGCAGCATTTTCTTAGTAGTCAGTATCCCTGTCTTCACTTGATGAGGGAGTGTATGTGCCCTACCCCTAGTTGGATCAGGAAGGGATTAAACGCCTTCACTGCGCTGAGAGCTGTCTCTTAAAGGTTGCTGGAGCTGCCAGGCCTAGGCAGAGGAGCTCACTGCTCTGGCCTGTTAGAATGCTAGGAGGTGGAGCCAGCAGCTCTGCCTCTTAATTGGGAAACCATAAGACTCAGAGGCCAGGGAGAGAGGAATCCTCTGATTTCTTCCAAACTAGGGGCTCATCTTCACGTACAGCTTCTCCTGTTGGCATAGTTAATCCACTTCCCCACAAGGTGGTAGCTATGGCGGCGGGAGAAGCTCTCCCACCAACACAGCACTGTCTACATGGGGGGATAGGTCTGTATAACTGTGTGGATTTTTCACATCCCTGAGTGACGTAGTTATACCAATATAGGTATGTGGTGTAGACCTGGCCTGAGTACATGCCTAAACCAAGCCTGGGGAGGGAGAAAGAAAGAAACAGTGAAATTAATTGCTTGTCTCCTACTGAGGAGGACTACAATAGTTCCCAGGACCTAGAAGCCCAGTACAAACAGTTTCTTTCGGGTTTGGTTGGTTTGGACTGTGCAGAAAGAAGCCACTGTGACAGACCCAGACCAGTGGGGTACAGGAGTCTGGTAGAGGGCAAATATACTGGTCACTGAATGAGTAGTTTTCTGTTCCCTGAGTGACCAGAGCAGGGGCTGCACTAGAGTAATCAGGAACCTGCTAGAACCAGTTAAGGCAGGCAGGATAATTAGGACACCTGAAGCTAATTAAGAAGCTGCTAGAATCAATTAAGGCAGGCTAATCAGGGCACCTGGGTTTTAAAAAGGAGCTCACTTCAGTTTGTGGTGCAAGTGTGAGGAGCTGGGAGCAAGAGGCACAAGGAGCTGAGAGTGAGAGGGTGTGCTGCTGGAGGACGGAGGAGCACAAGCGTTATCAGACACCAGGAGGAAGGTCCTGTGGTGAGAATAAGGAAGGTGTTTGGAGGAGGCCATGGGGAAGTACCCCAGGGAGTTGTAGCTGTCATGTAGCTGTTACAGGAGGCACTATAGACAGCTGCAGTCCACAGGGCCCTGGGCTGGAACCCGGAGTAGAGAGCGGGCCCGGGTTCCCCCCAAACCTCCCAATTGACCTGGACTGTGGGTTCTTCCAGAGGGGCAGGTTTCTGGGCTGTTCCCCAACCCACATGGTGAATCTCTGAGGCAAGAAAATCCGCCAATAAGCGTAGGACCCACCAAGATAGAGGAACTTTGTCACACCACCCTAGGTTTGGACCCTTGGGTAATGGAAGCTGTCTTGTGACTTTTATTTTCCTCTGGGCAAGGCAGCAGGAAGCTGTGACAGGAACATTTTTCTTTTCTTTTAGGGACCGAACGTAAGGGGATAATGACCCCAAGCCCCAGGGCAAGTTACAACCTGTATATCTGATCCATTGTTTCCCCTGTCATTTGTGTGGGTCCCTCACAAAAACAGGGGAGACTTAAACATTCTGAAAAGATGAAAACATGATTGCAAAAATTAGCAGGGGCCTCAGGACACCAGTGCAGTGCCTCAAACTGCTTTGAATTCGTTTTCTGAAATTAATTAGATTTCAAATTGAGAATTTCCTTTTAAGGGTACTACTCTTTGTTTTTATGTATATCTAAAATATGCATGATTTGCAATGTGGACAAGTTTTTAATTTTTTTAATTTACTCATTGGACAGTGGTGTATTTTTACATTTGAAGAAGGAGCTTTCCTGGGATCAGGAGATGACCAGTAATGCTCATTCTCATGTTGCCATTCTCCTGTTTCATGGAGTCAGGCACAGTCCACAGACTGGTACGCTGTGTGCTTGGCAAGCAGGGGCTCAGGGAAATGCTGAAATCCTGTCTGCCTTGTTTTTGTGATTCCACTACAGTGCAGCAAGAGAAGGGCTACAGCAGTCTGCAGGATGAAGCCATCAAGATCTTTAACTCCCTGCAGGAGATTGAGACAGTGTCTGATCCCATCCCCATTATCCAAGGCATTCTGCAGACCTGCCATGACCTAAAGCCCCTTCGTGATGAAGTGTATTGTCAACTAATCAAACAAACTAACCACATCCCACAGCCCAACAGTTCTGGAAACCTTCACCACTGGCAGCTGATGTCCTGCATGAGCTGCACTTTCCTTCCCAGTAGAGGGATCCTCCGCTATCTCAAGTTCCACCTTAGAAGGTAAGAGCCACTTTGCAGATACTTGCCACTTCTTTCACTAATTCCATCATCTTTGACTTGGGACTCTAGAAACCTAGCTAGCCTCTCTTTCCTCCATGGCCAGCCCCTGCTACCTCCTGTATTCTAGTGTTCATCTGCTTCTCCCCCTCCACTGGTTCCTATGGTATTGCAGCCTTTATCCTGCACACCTAGATCCTGCTACCTGCTGTTTTACAGCATTCAGCCTCCTTGCCCCCTGCTTGCCTTGTCACAATAGAAAACAGTATAATTAAGTTATGACTGTATTCTGCTTTAACTTTCTGTTTTCATTCATTAAAGTCATTGGAGCCAGGGGACTGGGTCTCCCACCCAGGTGGGTGCCCTTGTCACGCTGTCTGGAGTGGCTCATGCCAGCCAATAACAAATGTGAACTCCTGAATCACTACAGCAGTCTTACTTTGGAGTCACAGACAGTCCCCTTAAACTCTCCAGTCTATCTTGCCACCCAGACAAACTGGATTTATTGGTAAATGGTCACTTACAACAAAAATCACACTATATTTTAGTTGCTTCCAGTCCCAAGAGACCAATCACTTTACTAGATCAGTTGGTACCCTAGATCTTACATGAAGACAACGCCTGTAGTCAATCCCGTAATACACTACCTAAAGGTGTATTAACTAGGAAAAATAAATTAGTTATTTACAGGTTAAAGCAAGCAAACGTATACACACAATGGAGTTACCATCTAAATCCTAAGAGTGACATGTTTGTAGAGATCTGTCAGTTCAAAGTGTCTTTTAGGGTGGACCCAGGAGATAACTCCCGGGGCTCTCTGGCTTCAGTTTGGTGTCTCTAGCCATGTGAGAGTTCAAACAGCAAAGAGATGAAAAATCTTCACATCAACTATTATTTCCCTCTTCTAGTATTCAGAGTGATGGGACGAGACCTTCTCCATGGGTGGATGGGGTGATTAATAAAGCTTTTGTCTTATAATTGCCCACTTAAATTTTGATAGCCCTCCTATAGGCGGGGGATGGGATGACAATTCCCGTACCTGGGTTCACAAATTCAGAGCAAACATTTTCAAAGTTATGAAGCAAAACTTACACATTTTCTTATAGCATGGAATACAGACATTATAAGTGAGATTAATGCAGGGAGCAACTTACAAGCATTCCATAGAGTCTAAACACTAAATAAATTCTTATAAAACTAATATCTATTTTGAGCAAACTAACATACAGTTGAACTGATCTGGTCTCCAGCTATGAGTATGTCAGTTCTTACCTAATGCCTGCAGTCGTGGCAAGAGCTGGCACCTGGCCTGCCAGCATCACAGCCCTAACCACTGGACTATTCTCTCTCTCTTTCTTGCGCTCTCTCTCTCTCTCTCTCTGTCCCCATGACTCACAAAAATTATATACAGCTTCAATAGGAGAGATTGGGGGAGTCCCACATCAGAATATCCCCTAGCCCAGTGGTTAGAGCACTCTCCTGAAAGTTAAGGGAGACCCCTGTTCAAATCCTTTCTCCCCCTCAGGAGGAGGGGGAGAATAGAATCTTTCACCCCCCACCCAGGTTAAGTAAAAGTTGTAAGGGGAGTACCACATCCTACTCCTCTGGACATTTTATGTGGAGTAAGGCAACTACCTAACTCATTCTCACAAGAAACAATGTAGGCACCTAAGCTGCCTGACTCCAGGGGACAGGCTCCTGACTGTGGATCACAAACAGAGGAAAGGGCCTTGCTGCAGTCTGGACTTAGGTGCCTAATTCATTGAGGGGGTGGGGCTTAGGACACACCCTTCTCATAGGTGTCTCCCATTGGCTAACTTAGGCAGCTCCCTGCCTAGCATACTGGTTTTGCGGATCCCATTCTCAGGCACCTCTCTCTCCCCATTCATTGTATAGGGAGCGTAGGCGCCTAACTTAGGCTTTGTGGATCTCATTGTTGTTCCATAAATTTTCTAGGCACTGAAAAGTTAGACATCGTGACTTTGAGGCCTGGTCTACACTAGGCTTTTATGTCGACTTTAGCGCCGTTATATCGAATTAACCCTGCACCCGTCCACACCAGGAAGCCATTTAGTTCGACATAAAGCTCTCTTTAAATCGATTTCTGTAATCCTCCCCAACGAGAGGAGTAGCGCTAAATTCGACATGGCCATATCGAATTAGGCTAGGTGTGGATGGAAATCGACGGTAATAGCTCCGGGAGCTATCCCACAGTGCACCACTCTGTTGACGCTCTGGACAGCAGTCCGAGCTCGGATGCTCTGACCAGCCACACCCCCGGGAAAATTTGAATTCATTTTCATTTTCCTGTCTGGGCAGTTTGAATCTCAGTTCCTCTTTGGACATCGAGGGGAGCTCAGCAGCAGTGGCAACTATGCAGAGCTCTCCAGCAGAGATGGCCGTGCAATCCAATAGAAAGAGGGCCCCAGCATGGACTGATCGGGAAGTCTTGGATCTCATCGCAGTGTGGGGCGATGAGTCCGTGCTTTCAGAGCTGCGCTCCAAAAGAAGGAATGCTAAGATCTACGAGAAGATCTCCAAAGCCATGGCAGAGAGAGGCTACAGCCGGGATGCAACGCAGTGCCGCGTGAAAATCAAGGAGCTGAGACAAGGCTACCAAAAAACCAAAGAGGCTAACGGACGCTCCGGATCCCAGCCCCACACATCCCGTTTCTACGAGGCACTGCATTCCATCCTGGGAGCGGCCGCCACCACTACCCCACCCCTGACCGTGGACTCCGAGGATGGGATCATGTCGGACATGACAGCGGACGGGGAAGAGGAGGAAGGAGATGAGGAGGACGAGGCAGTCGACAGCGCTGGCACCGCTGATTTCCCCGACAGCCAGGAGCTCTTCATCACCCTTACCGAGATCCCGTACCAACCGTCCCCATCCCTTACCCCGGACACAGAATCAGGGGACGGATCAAGCAGTAAGTGCTGTAAACATGTAAACATTTATTTAAAACAGAACGGTAATATTTATACTATTAACAATGTATATTTATAAAAGTGCTGTAAACTAGTAAAAAAATAATCAGGTACAAAACAGGAATATTTACAAAGGTAACAAATGGGTTTTGCATGATTTCTCTGTCTTAGGCTCTTCTCAATTTAGTCCCAAGTATTTTAAAAAAATTTCACAATGTCCGTTACTACATGATTCCCAGGCCCAAGACGCTCCACTCCAAAGTCCCAGTGCACCTACGCGAAAATCCGGTCAATGTGGCCGGGGATCGACGAGAAATCCTCGTAGGAGAACTCCTCGTAGGTCTCGTGGAGGTAGAGCTCAAGCCTGTTGATCAGGTTCCGGGGTAGGGCGATCTTAGTGGGCCCTCCGTGGTAGCAGACATGTCCCCTCCATGCCACAATCAGGTACTCGGGGATCATGGCCCGACATAGCATGGCGGCATACGGCCCCGGTTTCTGCATGCTTTCCCGCAGCATGCGTTCTCTCTGGGTGTCCGGGATCCTCAGGAGGGTGATGTCGCTCATGACGCCCTGCTTTGAATTAGGGAGGGGACTGTTAGTATTGGGACTGCTTTACAGCCACGCGGTGGAGGGAGAGGGGCAGCATACAGGGATCTTTCCCTGGGACAGCCGCGAGGGGGTGGGACAGGGGCAGAGTTGATGCTGTCCTGATTGCTGGCAGCAGAGACTGGCATTGCTTTCAATGTGAAAGGAGGCCAGTGCTACAGCTGGAGTTTTAAGCAGCCACAAGTCTGCGGCTTACCATTATTGCCCGCTCCAGAAGTTCAGGTCTCCAGCCACAGTTCTCTGAACACTCCAAGACCTCCGCAAGTCCACAGGCACTGAAGGCGACGGCCGAAAATTCGACCTTGTCCTGAGTGCGCATGTGAGAGGTTCAGTGCATGGTCTTGTTCACAGAGAAAGACTAGGTTCTTTGTATACAATTTCATTTATCTGTCTCAGGAATTCACTCCCTTTTTAAAATTCACACAGACACATCTGCGACTGTCTCCCAACCCAGCCTGTCAGCACACTCCCAGAGGCTAGCGCAGATTAGGCGGAGGAAGAAGAAGACGCGTGAAGACATGTTCACAGAACTAATGGGCTGCTCCCGAGCCCAGGCAGCCCAGCAGACACAGTGGAGGGAGAACTTGTCACAAATGCACCGAGCAGTCATGGAACGGGAGGAGAGGTGGCGTCAGGAGGACCAACAGGCTACTGAAAAGCTGCTTGGACTAATGAGGGAGCAAACGGACACGCTCCGGCGCCTTGTGGATGTTCTGCAAGACCGGAGGCAGGAGGACAGAGCCCCGCTGCAGTCTATCTGTAACCGCCCTCACCCGCCACCAAGTCCCACACCACCCTCACCCAAAGTCCAAAGAAGGAGGGGCGGCAAGGGCCGTTAAAACTTTCAATCAACCCCTGCAGACTGCTCTAGCAGTAGAAGGCTGACATTCCCCAAAATTTCATAAGTCCTTTCCTACCCACCTCACACAAGCCCCCGTCCAAGTTTCACCCCCCACGTTTCATGTCTGGTTCGCAATAAAATGTTTGTTTCTGTTCATTACTGTTTCAGTCAGGTTCTTTTGAGGGAGAGTCTGTCTGGAGGGGGGGAAGGGGCTTGGTAATTGGACAGGACAGTCACCTTTAGCAGGGTACAGAGGCGGTGTCAGGTCCAGCATCAGGACACATACACAGTGCAGTCACTGGTTACCCTGGTCAGTCTGGGAGGTGCTTTTCATGTTTTTGGGGGGGGGGGGTTGCTCTGTGACTTTGTGGCGGGGGAGGGCAGTTACAGATCTTATGCAGCGGTCCTTATCCTGGCTCACAGATCCACGCAGCAGGGGATCTGTAACCCTACCCCCCCTGCCAGAAAGTCACATAGCCGACACATACACACAGTCCCCCCCAGGAGTGCTGGCAGGCTCCATTGAAATAACCAGTCCACCAGTGCGGAGCCTGTCATTCCGGGAGTTTAGAAGTATCATTTGCATCAGAACACTAAACCCGCCCCCCGCCACAGTCTGCGTCCCCGGTTTAAAATATTCCCGCGAAAACAGCAATACAGACAACGGTGTTCATTAAAAAATCGAAATGATTTTATTTTTTGGGAAGGGGAAGGGGGTGAAGGTTGTATGTAACTGGAGAGGATAGTCAAAATGGACTGGGTAAAGAAACGGGGGCAGGTTCAGCTTTTCTGTCCACAAACTGAAAAGTCACTGGTTGCCCTGCTCACTCAGGAACCTAGCTTTCAAAGCCTCCCGGATGCACAGGGCGTCCCGCTGGGATCTTCTAATGGCCCGGCTGTCTGGCTGGACGTAATCAGCAGCCAGGCTATTTGCCTCTAGCTCCCACCCCGCCATAAAGGTCTCCCCCTTGCTCTCACACAGATTGTGGAGCACACAGCAAGCTGCTATAACAATGGGGATATTGGTTTCACTGAGATCACAGCGAGTCAGTAAGCTTCTCCATCTCCCTTTGAGACGGCCAAAAGCACACTCCACCACCATTCTGCACTTGCTCAGACGGTAGTTGAACAGTTCTTTTTCTGTGTCCAGGGCGCCAGTATAGGGCTTCATGAGCCAGGGCATTAGCGGGTAGGCTGGGTCCCCGAGGATGACTGTAGGCATCTCCACATCCCCAAGAGTTATTTTGTGGTCTGGGAAGTAAATACCTTCCTGCAGCCGTCTAAACAGACCAGAGTTCCTGAACACGCGAGCGTCATGAACCTTGCCCGGCCATCCGACGTAGATGTTTGTAAACCGTCCCCGATGGTCCACCAGTGCTTGCAGCACCATTGAAAAGTAGCCCTTTCTATTGATGTACTGGCTGGCCTGGTGGTCCGGTCCCAGGATAGGGATGTGAGTCCCATCTATAGCCCCACCGCAGTTTGGGAATCCCATCGCGGCAAAGCCATCTATGATGACCTGCGCGTTTCCCAGGGTCACTACCTTTGGGAGCAGTACCTTGACGATTGCCTTGGCTACTTGCATGACAACAACCCCCACGGTAGATTTGCCCACACCAAAGTGGTTCGCGACTGACCGGTAGCTGTCCGGCGTTGCAAGCTTCCAGAGGGCTATGGCCACTCGCTTCTGGACAGTCAGGGCTGCTCGCATGCGGGTGTCCTTGCGCTTCAGGGCAGGGGACAGCAACTCACAAAGTTCGAGGAAAGTCCCCTTCCGCATGCGAAAGTTTCGCAGCCACTGGGATTCATCCCAGACCTGAAGCACTATACGGTCCCACCAGTCCGTGCTTGTTTCCCGGGCCCAGAATCGCCGTTCAACAAAATCCACATGCCCCATTGCCAACGTCATGTCCTGGGCGCTGGGGCTCGTGGTTTCTGACAGCTCTGTGCCACTCTCCGACTTCAGGCTCTCACGGCGGTGCCGTAGCCTCCTCGCCCGATTTCTCTGCATCTGCCTCAGGGAAAGGTGTATGATAAGCTGCGAGGTGTTGAGAACGGCCACAAGTGCAGCGATGGTCGCAGCGTGATCCATGATCGCAGTGCTGTGGCGTCCGCGCTGTCACTGACCAGAAAAGTGCGCGAACTGATTTCCCGCCGGCGCTTTCATGGAGGGAGGGAGGGCGTTAGTGACGGACGGATGACGACAAATTTTTTTTACCCAGAAGGCATTGGCGGCTCGACCCAGAATTCCGATGGGCAGCGGGGACTGCGGGAACTGTGGGATAGCTGCCCACAGTGCACCGCTTCCAATATCGACGCTCGCCCCGTTAGTGTGGACTCACAAAGTCGAATTACTGTCCTTAGTGTGTCCTTAGTGTGGACACACACGTTCGACTTTGCAATATCGATTCCACATATTCGATTTAAGTAAAATCGAATTACCCTCGTAGTGTAGACATACCCTGAGTGTTGCAATGCCTAGGTCCCTTGGTGGATCCGGGCCTTTTTTCGTATGGCTGTACTTGGCAACACATTTCTGTGAGATGCTGTGCTTATGGTACTCCATGCTATGTAGAAATCTACCTGCACTTGGACATGTTCTGTTCACCATGTAACAGCTTTTCTGCTTTTCTTTACAATTAGAGTAAGAGACCTCTTTCCAGGTACGGAAATAGACAGGTATGCCCAGTTCATCAATGATTCCCTGAAGAGAACCAAGACCAGGGAGTTTGTGCCCTCCCAGGAGGAAATACTGGCTCTCATCACTCGTGAAGAAATGACCACAACTGTGTACTGCCATGGCGGTGGCTCCTGTAAAATCACCATCAACTCCCACACCAGTGCAGGAGAGGTAATAGCATAGGTAGTATTAATGGGCGCAGGGAGGTAATAGGATAGGTGATGGTAATGGGCACAGGGATGTCTGAGATTGTCTGATTAATAAGCTTTTTGAGGGGGAGTCCTTGCTGCCACTCAACCCCAGTTCTCAACTGCTATGGTGATGAGGGACATAAAGAACCTACAGAGAGAGAACTGTTGTTTGAGTGTTCAGAAACACTGTCTGGAAGTTCCTAACCACTGGAACAAACTCCCAAGGAAAGTGGTGGATTCTCCATCTCTTGATGGCTTCAGATCCAGACTGGACGTCTCTCTGGAAGTTGTGCTTTAGTCAAACTCAAGTTATTGGGCTCAATACAGAGGTAACTGGGTGAAATTCTCAGGCCTTTGATATACAGGAGGTCAGACTAGATAATGTAATGGTTCTTTCAGGCCTTAAATCTATGAATCTATGAAAAGAAATAATTTAACAGAATCCTGCTTTCCACCTCTGAGATGAGACCTTTGGGCTCTTACTGGGTGAAGCAACCCTGACATTCTCCTGCATGTGGTCAGATGGATTTGGAGCTCTAATGGGAGGAAGTGGCTTTGGGGCTCCCTCTTCCTATTTTAAAGGCTGACTCCTGTGTGAGTGATAATACCCAGCGTTGTACAGTACACAAGGTGTCTGATCTCTCTCCCCTGCAGGTGGTTGAGAAGCTGATCCGAGGGCTCGCCATGGAGGACAGTCGTAATATGTTTGCCCTCTTTGAACGCAATCAACATGTGGACAGGGCCATTGAGAGTCGTGTAATTGTTGCTGATACCCTTGCCAAGTTTGAGAGGTAAGAGAACATTTCAGAGATCCTCATACTGATGACTCTTGACTGAATGGGTATAACATTAGTTCTGAAATTCCCTGGTTAAGTGAGTGACCCTTATGCTGCTTGATAGCGTGTATATGTACCATGAGCTCAGGGCAAACACCCTGTCAGCTGCTTCAACCCCTAGGCCCCCAAGTTCTAGCCTTTGGTAGGTTACATGTAATAAATCATGCACACATTTGTTGTAGTGATAAAAAAGAATTCATTAGATTCCAAGGCCAGAAGAGATCACTGTGATCATCTAGTCTGACCTCCTCTATAGCACAGGCCAGAAACCTTCCCAAAAATAATTCCTAGAGCAGATCTTTTAGAAAAAGATCCTATCTTGATTTTAAAATTGTCTGTTTGTTAAACTCAATAGATTGAGCAACTTAAATCAATCACTATAAGGCAGATTTTCTAATTCTTCAATTATTCTTGCGGTCTTCTCTGAACCCTCTCCAATTTATCAACATCCTTCTTGACTTGTGGGCACCAGAACTGGACACAGTATTCCAGCAGCAGTTTCACCAGTGCCAAATAATGAGGTAAAATAACCTCTCTGCTCCTACTCAAGATTCCCCTGCTTATGCATATAAGGATCATGTTAGCTCTTTTGGCCACAGCATCGCACTGGTAGTTCCTGTTCAACTTAATTATCCACCACAATCCCCAAATCTTTTTCAGAGTCTTTGCTTCCCAGGATAGAGCCCCCAATCCTGTAAGTATGGCCTACAGTCTTTGTTCCTAGATGCATACATTAACATTTAGCCCTATTAAAATGCATATGATTTGGTTGTGCCCAGCTTACCAAGCAATCCAGATTGCTCTGTATCAGTGACCTGTCTCTTCACTATTTACCACTCCCTCTATTTTTGTTCATCTGCAAACTTTATCAGTGATGATTTTATGTTTTCTTCCAGGTCAGTGATAAAAAATGTTAAATAGTGTAGGGCCAAGAACTGATCCCTGTGGCACCGCACTAGAAACACACCCATTCAGTTATGATTCCCCATTTACAATGACATTTTGAGACCTTATCAGTTAACTAGCATTTAATCCATTTATTGTGTGCCATGTTAATTTTATATCTTTCTAGTTTTTTTAATCAAAATGTCATGTGGTACAGTGGGGTCGCATCATAGGCGGATTTAACTTACACAATTTTAACTATACGCGCTTGGCAAAACAAAAGAAGAGAAAAATAACAATTTAAATACTGTACCTGTAGTGCGGGCAATTCTGCCTGCCATTCCACGCAATGAGTGTTTGACTATACGCGATTTTCGCCTTACGCGCTGACTTTAGAACCTAACCCCCGCGTAAGATGCGACTCCCCTGTACCAAGTCAAATGCCTTTAAAAGTCTAATTATATTACATCAACACTGTTACTGTTATCATCCAAACTTGTAATCTCATCAAAAAAAGAGATCAAGTTAGTCTGACAGGACCACTTTTTCATAAAACCATGTTGATTGGATTAATAACATTGCCCTCCCTTAATTCTTTATTAATCAAGTCCCATATCAGCTGCTCTATGCTCTTGCCTGGAATCAGTGTCAAACTGACAGGCCTATAATTACCCAGGTCATCCTGTTTACTCTCTTTTAATAGTGACACAACATTACCTTTCTTCTGGAACTCCCCGGTGTTCCATGACTTACTGAAAATCAACATTAATGGTCCAGCAACTCCTCTGTCAGCTCTTTTAAAACTCTTGGATGCAAGTTATCTGGACCTCCTGATTTATAAATGTTCAACTTTAGTAGCTGCTGTTTAACATCCTCCTGAGTTACTGTTGGGATGGAAAGAGTGTTATCACATGTGACGACATCATCTGTTTTTTTTTCCTAAATACAGAACAGAAATATTTGAACACTTTTACCTTTTCTGAGAGCTTGGCGGCCACAGGAAATAACTCTGGGGGGTGGGGGGGGCCACGGGCCGCGTGTTTGAGACCCCTGCTCTAAAACATAGGCTGTGTCACCTCAAGGGCCACTGAACCTTTTCCAATTCTTGCCCTTTATTGGGACCCTCCTGACGGTCTGAAGCCTGGAGAGACGGCTGTTCCATCCTTGGCTGCTTCTCGCTGCCTGCAGGATGTTGGTCTATCTCCTGCAAGGCGGCTGCTGACTCAGGCATTCTTGCCCCCAAAGTGCTGCTTGCTGGGTTCTCTGCAGTGCCTGAGTATTTTCACACCTTTTGTGCCACAAGTCAGCTGCCTTGTCCAAACGCTAGCTCTGCTAGTCACAGCAGACATTCCTCAAGTGATCTGCCAAGGTCTCAGCCCCAATACAGTGTTGCATACCTGCCTCCCTGCTGGGCTACTCTCCTTAGGCCTGCTCTAGGCCGGTTCACATCCACTTCCCCTAGTCATTCAGGGGCTGCTTTGCCTAGGCCCAGCTATCCCAGGCTCTACCTACGGCCAAACTACTATGCCATCATCTGGCCTCTCCTTTACAGTCCATTCCCAGTCTTCTCCCTCTATCCCTCTTCTTACACAATCTTCTCTCTATCTGTCAGTCTTGGTTCCTTATCTGTTTGTCACTGTCTGCTATTCCTGCTTACTCCAGATCACACCAGGCCCTCTGTTAATCTAAGGCACTATCCCTTTGATATTGAAGCACAATTAAAGTGTGACTCTGGACCTCTACCCACTAAATCAGGAAGAGGAGGTGGATAAGGTATTTCTAGAACAAATAACAGAAATATCCAAAACACAGGACCTGGGAGTAATGGGAGACTTTAACTATCCAGACATCTGTTGAAAAGTCACATGGCAAAACACAAAATGTCCAGTAAGTTCTTAGAATGTATTGGGAGCAAATTTTTGTTCCAGAAAGTGGAGAAAGTAACCAGGGAGACAGCCATTTTAGACTTGATTCTGACCAATAGGGAGGAATTGGTAGCGAATCTGAAGGTGGAAGGCCATTTGAGTGAAAGTGACCATGAAATGAGAGATTTCATGATTATAAGGAAAGGAAGGAGTGAGAGCAGCAGAATGAGGACAATGCACTTTAACAAACTCAGAAAATTGGTAGGTAAGGCCCCATGGGAAGAAAATCTAAGGGAATAAGGAGTTCAGGAGAGCTGGCAGTTTCTCCAGGAGACAATATGAAAGTCACAAGTCCAAACTAGCCCAATCCGAAGGAAATATAGGCAGAATAAGAAGAGGCCAATATGGCACCATCAGGAGCTCGTTAATGACCTGAAAATAAAAAAGGAATTCTACAGAAAGTGGAAACATTAATTTATTACTAAGGAGGAGTACAAAGAGTAGCAGCAGTATGTAGAGACAAAATTAGAAAGGATATGCACAAGAAAGATGAAGGAAAATGTAGGTCCTCTACTTAGCAGGGAAGGAGAGTTAATAACTGATGACATCAAGAAAAGCGGAGGTGTACAATGCTTTTTTTGCTTCAGTCTTCATTAGAAAGATTAATGGTGACCAGATATTCCACACAATTAATATTAACAACAAGGGGGAAAGAAATGCAAGACAAAATAGGAAAGGAACAGGTTAAAGAATATTTCAATAAGTTGAATGTATTCAAGTCGTCAGGGCCTGATGAAATTCATCCTAGGGTACTTAAGGAACTAGCTGAAACAATCTTGGAACCGTTAACAATTACCTTTGAGAATTCGTGGTGGATGGGTGAGGTCCCAGAAGATTGGAGAAGAGCAAACATAGTACCTACCTTTAAAAAGGGAAAGTAAGAGGACTTGGGGAATTATAGACCAGTCAGCCTAATTTCAATACCTGGAAAGGTACTGGAACAAATTCTTCTTCTTTGAGAGATGTCCCTGTGGGTACTCCACTCCAGGTGTTGGTGTGTCCCTGTGCCTTCACTCAGAGAATTTTACAGCAGTGCCCGTACAGGCCGCACATGCGCAGTGCCTGACTCGTGTACCGTTGGCAGTTGAAATATCATGCGCGTGACCCGGACTCCTTAGTTCGTTCTCAGCCGTCCCCAGCCTGAGACGGAGCTCCGCAGTCCCAATGAAAACCTGTAGTTTAATTCAGATATGCTACATAGTTAGTGAGTTTTAGTAGTTTTCTAGTAGTTAGGTTTTGTTTATTAGCTTACTTCCCCATTTTGAAAAAAAATATTCTTATTTTACCCCATAGTATAGTTAATTCTAGTTTGTGATAATGCCAGGTTCACCAGGCTTTAAGCGATGCACTATGTGCAGAGAAGTGATGCCAGTGTCAGATGGACACACTCAATGTGTTCGCTGTCTCGGTGAATCCCATGTTCCCCAGAAATGTGCCCTTTGCAGCAAACTGAAGACAGGGACCTGAGGCTTAAACTCATATTAATGGAGAAGTCCTTGAGACCAGCCTCTGACCCAGGACAAGAACCCCCTTCCTGGCACGGGTCACTGGTTCCCTCACCATCAAGGTCCCCAAAATCCAAAGGACCAGTGAAAAAATGGCCATCTTCCTCATCCCAAAGAGAGCAGACCAGCAAAAAACAGTCGCTGATGAGATCGCTCTCCTCGGTGCTGACGGCACCTCCGGCACCATCCACAGGGCGGCCACCGCCGGCACCCACCACTCCAGTGCTGAGGCTAACCGCTCTAAGTTGCCTGCCTCCACCATGGCACCATTGGTACCTCCTAAGGAGACGGCAGCGACAACTGTTCCTGCAGACCAAGGCCGCCAGCGCCACGGTGCCAACACTAGCAGCACTAGTGCCATGTCATCTGCCATGCGAGGCTCAGGCTGCAGCTGCTTCAGCTGTGGCTAACCACAGTCTATTCCCCATCCAGGGATCATCTGGACATTGTCATCACAATCCCACCGAAGGTACTTACCTCTCTGCAATGGTGGACCAACCCAAGGGTGGTGCTGGAAGGAGTGCCGTTCCAGAATCCCTGACCCATGTGTCTCCCTGATATCGGATGCCTCCAACCTTAGTTGGGGAGTACATCTTGGTACGCTGCAAACCCAAGGGACATGGTCTCCGGAGGACATGTAAAGGTCAGGGAGCTCAGGGCCATCCGCCTAGCCTGCCAAGTCTTCCTGCCACAATTGTCCAGTCAAGTAGTGCAGGTGTTGACGGACAACATGGCCTTGATGTTCTATGTCAACAGTCAACAGGCGGGGGTGCTCGCTCATCGTCGTCCCTCCTGTCAGGAAGCACTTTGTCTGTGGGACTTTTGCATCCAGCACGCAATTCACCTGGAGGCTTTGCATCTCCCAGGCATCCGGAACACGCTGGCGGATCATCTCAGCAGGTCCTTTTTCTCTCACCACAGGTGGTCACTCCACCCAGAGGTCGCCCGGATGGTCTTCCAGAAGTGGGGGGCTCCCCGAGTGGATCTGTTCGCCGCCAGACAGAATAGGAAGTGTCATCAGTTCTGCTCTCTTCAAGGCCTCGACACAGGCGCCCTCTCCGATGCCTTTCTCCTGTCGTGGGCGGGGGACTTGATGTACATGTTCCTGCTGATTCTGCTGATCAGCAGGGTCCTGTCAAAAATCAAAAGGGACAAAGCGCGAGTCATTATGATCGCCCTGGCGTGGCCTCGCAAGCAGTGGTTCGACACACTTATAGACCTGGCTATGGCTGCACCATGGCCACTGCTGAGCCGCCCGGACAATGGTCAATTCCTGCACCTGAACCTTCTCTCTTTTCACCTCTCAGCTTGGCTGCTGTGTGGCTGAACCCAGAGGAACAGGCCTGCTCTAGCCAGGTGCAGCAGATGCCACACAATCATATTATAAGGATGAACATGGGGGCGTAGGGTGTTCCCACGAGGCACAGAACGTCACAGACTCCCAGAGGGAGGTGTTTCTGCATGATAGCTTTTTCTTTTATCTATAAGAAGTGGGTGACAGGATTACTGGGACGGGTTAACTTTTGTATGTAATGTGGGTGGATAATATTGGTCAGGCTCGCTGAACCTGAAAAGTGATACTGTACATAAGTACTAAGCATTACTATGATCCCTGCTGATCAGGTATTTGCAGTTATAAATAGCATTTAGACACCTGACCATTTGCACAAGAGGTGCCTGTGGTAATTGCACCCAAAAGCAGCATGTGCAAGCGCACTTCCCCTTAAACTATTGTTTGATCGAATGGTTGTTGGCTTCAACCTGGTATAGGTCAGTAGTGATTTATGGTGCTCAGTCCAGTGTATGGTGGACGAATGTCCAAATCACACCCAGAACTAATAATTGTTTCCTTGTTATCCATCTCAGAAGAGAGGTTAAAAACTTGAGTGGACACTTACCCCTTGTGGTGGTCCCTCCAGGACAGGAGTAAGGCATACAGGCAGAGGGTGATGTGGAGGAAGCTGACATTACCATTGTCTGTTCTATATCTGTTTTGCAGATACAAATAGGACTTTGGTCACCAGGGCTATCAAACAAGCACCTCACTAGCACAAAATTATCTTAAAGAAACAAAAAAATTAAAAATTAGAAATATTCTGTGACATGGCATGGCTCCACCTTGCTTCTTTACCTGGAATCGTCATTCTAAGAACACGGTTAAGTTCTAGTGCACTTCATATCCTCACAGGTTTCTGAGTCAATATCCCACATGAGGAGGCAGCTACAGGAAGGTCCATTACACTCATGGACTGTCCTGGCAAATCAAGAAGTTGTTTGTTCTCTCCTGGCCATAGCCTTGCATTATACAGTGGGATTGAGGATGACTCATTATCAGAATGCTCACCCGTTTTTTTTTTTCCTTCTCTCATCTGCTTTACAGACTGGCTGGCTCCGAGGAAGAGGAGGAGGAAGGACAGTGGCAGCTGTATTTTAAACTCTATTGCTTCTTGGATATTGAGAATGTTCCCAGAGAGGGGGTGGAATTTGCCTTCATGTTTGAGCAGGTAAGATGTGTAAGGGAGAGGAGATTTCTAAGGATGTATGGGCAGGTAACAATAAGTAGAGAAGAGAGGAGTTTACATTCATGTCAAGTGTGGGCAAGGCTGGGGAGAGGAGAGTTCATGCCTTTCTGGCAAGCAATTGGGTCACATTGTTGGGAGAAGAGGAAGTTTCCTTTCATTATTGTGTAGCTAGGGATAGAAGTTAGGAAGGGTACAGAACAGCTTTTCTGGAACAGAATAGTAGTACTAGGAAGTAAAGAGGAGAAAAGAGGTAGGAAGAAAAGAAAGGAGAATGATGCCAGCAATTCCTGTCCTCAGTCAGATTCTTGTCGTGTAAGTCAAACGTCTCTCTCTAGCAAAATAATGAAATAAATTTGATGAGGACAACAGAACTGCAAGCCAAAAGCACAATTGGGGATTGCAAAAATTAAATGTGGCTGGACACATTTGATTGCTTTTTTCATAAAAATATAATAAAAAAGTGAATAGACAAAGGAATACACTACTAGATCATGGGCTAGATTTTGTTACTCGTGGATACTGAGCCAGCCAGGGGATGATCTCCACAGTGTAGCGGATCATACCAACTGATGCTCCAAGGGCCATATGTACCATGACCTTATTATCACTAACAAAATGCACAGCAGTTTGTATAAACCAGGGGTCTCAAACTCAGTTTACCTTAGGGCCAGTGCCAGTCCTCAAATCCTCGCAGCGGGCCAATAATGTCACTCATGCCTCCCAGAACCTGCCCCCCAAAACTCCGCCCCCCACCTGCCTAAGGCTCTGGGAGGGAGTTTGGGTGGGGGAGGAGGTCTGGGGTAGAGGATTGGGGTGCAGGGTGCAGGCTCTGGGAGGGAGTTTGGGTGCAGAAGGGATGAGAGGTTGAGCTCTGGGAGGGAGGTTGAGTGGGGGAGGGGGCCTGGGGTGCAGGTTCTGGGATGGAGTTTGTGTGCTGGGTGCAGGCTCTGGGCTGGGGCAGGGGGTGGGAGGGGGTGCAGGCTCGGGGAGGGGGTGCGGCACTTACCTGGGGCTCCAAGGTGGGGCGGGCTGGGGGGCCTACGTGCACTGCTGCCTCCAGGCACCGCCTCTGCAGCTTCCCATTGGCCGCAGGAGCACTTGGGGCGGGGGCAGTGTGCGGAGGCACAGCACCGCCCCGCCCCAGGGCTGCAGGGAGGGGCCGGCAGCCACGTGAAGCAAGCATGCAGGAGGCCACTCAGCTCCACTGCGCTGCTGGTGGTGGGCGGGGCCCCGAGCCATTTTAAATCACCTGGGGGAGGGAGCGCCCGGGGCGGCAGGTGGGGACAAGGAAGAGACCCTGCCCCAAAATTTCTGGAGCCCTGTGGGCCACATTGGGGACCCGCGGGCTGAGACTTTGAGACCCCTGGTATAAACCTTACCAAAACAAATCATTTCACCTCCTAGGGAGTGGATGACAGAAAGAAAACACATGACAGATTTTAGTCACATATAATGCACTTTTGGAAGGTGTTCAGATACTATGGTGATGAGGGTAGTACACAAACTGGAATGGAATAAGGTAGTGTGAGTTGCTATAATGGCTCCCAAGTCACCTCTCCCTGCCACCAGCATGTGGAAAATGAAGTATAGTTTGGATGGCCCTTCCCTGCTGATACTCAACTGCCATAATGGGCTATTGAAAGCTGGTGCAGAGTAGGGCATTCTTCAGGCTGCTCTAAATTACACCAGGGACCAGCCCAGTGTGAAACAGCCCCACTGATTGGGGGTACAAAGACAGCCTTTATATGCACACCCTTATCTTGAGCTGTGTCGTGCAGTAGACAGTGTTCAGTGTCGTGCAGCTGTAGATTTCAGAAACCAATTGATAGTGTCTCAAAGAATCTTAATTTGAAAAAATAATACAAAGGCCTTAGATAAAACACTGTCCTGTAGATTTAAAAGCTGGCTGATTGACCCAAAATGACGGAATGGTGTGGAGCATTTGTGCATCACCCAGACAGCAGCTCCCACAGACTGACATCTTTGAATGAAGATAGGGGAGCATAAGATAGTTGGCCAAGCTTGCCAGGCCATACACTCAACTTGATGGCATTTCTCTGTCTGTCTGTACGTAATGTGATAACTTTTGAATGCCACATCCTAAAATGAGCCATAGATTCTTCTTCGAGTGACAGTCCCTATATGTATTCCAAATTGCGGGGTGTGCATGTGCGCCATGAACTAGAGCCAGAAGTTTTCAGTAGCAGTGTCTATTGATTTGCAAGTGGGTCGTGCATTGTCTCGTGCTCCAGACGAGGTTATAAGAGGCCCTGCGGGCGACACTCCTTCAGTTCCCTCTTACCGCCACATGGTCGGAATCGGAATCCTTGTTCTCTGTGCTCGTAGTCTGACTACAAGAACGCTCTTGTCTGTTGTAGTCACAGACTCACAGGCCCTGTGCTCTCTCGGCTCCGTATGGCCCCTGTGAGTAACCCCCTTCAGTGTGATAGCCCTCTGTGAGAGTTGCACTCTCTCTCCGGGACTAGGCCTTTTGGCCCTGCCGCCTCCTGGGACTGCACCTCTGAGCCTCCACCACGCCTGTCTCTGCCGTGGTGCCCCTCAGGGAATCCACTCGCTCTGGACCCCCGGGGCCTCCACACCCAAAGGGAGCAATGCCAGCCCGATCTCTAGACTGCAGTGACTCTCAGCCAGCGTAAAACAGAAGAATTTATTGAACATCTGAACCCAGCACAAGAAGTTCTCAAGGCCCTTGGGTCTAGGAAGTCTCAGCACCGTCCATCTGGGTCTGTCCCCGTCCCGATGGGCTCAGACTGCTCTTTGTCCCCAGTCCAGCAGCCCCCTCCTTCCAGCCAATCATCCGCTATCACCTTCCCCAACAGCCCCTCCATCCTTTGTCTTCAGTCCCACGTAAACAGGCCGCCTTGGCCCTCTCTCTTCCATCCTTTGGTTCCACTTTCCAAGGTCACGGACATCCTCTCCTCAGCCTTTTGTCCTCCCACTGGCCAGAACCGGCTGGGTTCCAGACTGGGGTGAGCCTCCCAGTTAATAGTTGATAGGGTACCCAATCTCCAGGCTGTAGTCCGCACACAGCCCCTAGCTACCCCCTCCCTGCGCCCTGAGCTACCCCCATCCCGCACACAGCCCCTAGCTACCCCCCCTGCCTGCACCCTGAGCTCCACCCCCTCACTGCACAAGCCCCTAGGTACCCCTGCCTACACCCTGAGCTATCCTCTCCCCCCCGCCACAGCCCCTAGTTACACCCTCCCTGCACCCTGAGCTACCGCCTCCTGCATACAGCCCGTAGCTACCCTCTTCCTGCACCCTGAGCTACCCCTCTTCCTGCACACACCCCCTAGCTACTGCCTCCTTACACCCTAAGCTACCCCCTGGCTGCACACAGCCCTTAGATACTCCCTGCCTGCACCATCCTGCCTTCACCCTGAGCTACCCCCGCTGCGTGCACACAGCCCCTAGCTAAGGCGTTCTCAAACTGGGGGTCAGGACCCCTCAGGGGGTCACAAGTTATTACATGGAGGGGTTGCGAGCTGTCAGCCTCCATCATTTATAATGGTGTTAAATATATAAAAAAGTCTTTTTAATTTATAAGGGGAGTCACACTCAGAGGCTTGCTCTGTGAAAGGGGTCACCAGTTCACTGCCCTAGCTACTCCCTGCCTGCACCCTGAGCTACCACCCTGCCTGCACACAGCCCCAGCTACCCCCATCCCTGCAACCTGAGCTACCCCCTGCCCGCACACAACCCCTAGCTACCGCCTCCCTGCACCCTGAGCTACACCCCTCACAGCCCCTAGCTACCCCCTCCCTGCACCCTGAGCTACCCCCTGCCCACACACAACCCCTAGCTACCACCTGACTGCACCCTGAGCTACACCCCTCACTGCATACAGCGCCTAGGTATCCCTTCCCTGTACCCTGAGCTACCCCCCCTACCCCCGGCACCCTGCACTACACCCCTGGCTACCCCGCCTGCCTCCTGAGCTGCAGCAGGTTGCTATTGACTTGGGTATACCCTTGGAGGAGGTCCAGGACCAACACCACCAACTGTTGGACATTCTCTAGCCCGGGGACCATCTGACATCACACTGGCCATTAATGATGCTATCCTCCAGCCTGCATGGACAGTTTGGCACATGCCAGCCTCATGTACCCCCACCCAAGAGAGCAGAATGACGGTACTTTGTCCCATCCAAGGGGGCTGACTTTCTCTCCCCCCCCCCTTCGGAGGTGGTGCACGCAGCGACCGAATGGGCAAAGCAGCATTCACATGCTTCTACCACCCCCGCCCCCAATAGAGTGGCGAAACACCTTGACCTCCTGGGCCATATGGTAAACTTCTCCACCGCCCACAGCACTGCATCTCCAATTACCAGTCTCTACTAGCGAAGTATGATGTTAATAACTATGCCAAGCTAGCAGAGTTCCTGGAGGACTTGCTGCAGGACAAACAGCTCTTCCAGGACCTTGTGGAGGAAGGTTGCCTGACTGCCAAGGTGAACCTCCAAGCTGCAATAGGTGTGGCAGATACAATCTTCCGTTCCCTTGCCACAGGTGTCTTCATGCAATGAAAGTCCTGGCTGCAGTCCTCTGGCTTCCCGAGGGAAGTCCAGACTACCATGCAGGACCTCCTCTTTGATGAGGACAAGCTATTCTCGGCAAAGACTGATGAGTCCCTCCACTCCCTGAAAGACTCGAGAGCAACACTTCAGTCTCTCGGAATCAACATCCCAGCACCCCGTCGGAAACAGCAGCAACCACCCTTCCGAGCATGCTCCTATGCATCATACCAGGCCGCCTATCCCCAGTACCAGGAACCCGGGTGACAGCACCCTCGTTCATAGCATCCATGACCATCAGCCACCACCATCTTCTCCATCTTACCACGGCATCAACCAGATCCCCGTTCTGACGTGTGTGTCGAGAGCTGTGAGCCCCCCTGGCTCCCCCAATCACCTTTGGGGGCTATCTTGTCCTGTTTGCCCACAACTGGGGCAAGATCACCATAGACCATTGGGTACTAGAAAGTGTATGACATGGTTACTCTATCAAATTCCTTGCCTTCCCTTCGCACCGGGGCTCCCCCTGGATGCCTACCAGGAGTCCCTCTCATTGCAACCTCCTGCAACATAAGGCTGACACCCCCCCTCAAAGGACACAATCGAACCAGTGCCCAGCCTCACTGTCAGCAAGGGCTTCTATTCCCCATACTTTCTCATTCCAAAAAAGGGAGGAGGACTCCGCCTTATACTCAATCTCCACCTACTCAACCCTTAATTGGGAACACCAAGTTCCATATGGTGATGCTCACATTGATCATCATCTCCCTCCCCCAGGGAACATGGTTTGCAGCTTTTGACATGGACGTGTATTTTCACATTGACATCCATCTGGCTCACTGCAAGTTTCTTTGCTTTCGTGTGGGCAGCAACCACTACCAGTTCAGAGTTCTCCCCTCCTGCATCCCGACGGCTCCAAGGGTCTTGATGAAAGTTTTGTGATCGTGGCAGTTCAGCTGAGACAACTGAGGTACTCTGTGTTCCCCTGCCTAGACGAATGACTTCTGGTTGTGCCATCCCTCACTGAGGCTACATCGGCTGTCTGTACTCTTCACTCTCTCCTCACCACTCTTGGCATCTGTATCAATTAGGAGAAATCTGTGCTCATCCCGACACAGACGGTCCACTTCATCAGTGCCTGCCTGGATTCTGTGGTGGCTCAGGCCTTTCTCCGCAACCCATGCACCCCGTTGCACTGCTGTCCCTGCCGCCTCAGTCACATGGCAGCTTGCACCCATGTGACACCACATGCTCACCTACACGTGCTATCTACAACTGTGGCTCCTATCGGTCTGCAGACCCCATTTCGACCACCTGGACGCCAAATTGATTGTCCCACTATCGGTCTGGGCCTCCCTCAGGTGGTGGAAAAATTGGAAAGAGTCCAGCTGAGGACAACAAAAATGATTGGGGGCTGGAGCACATGACTTATGAGGAGAGGCTGAGGGAACTGGGATTGTTTAGTCTGCAGAAGAGAAGAATGAGGGGGGATTTGATAACTGCTTTCAACTACCTGAAAGGGGGTTCCAAATAGGATGGATCTAGACTGTTCTCAGTGGTAGCAGATGACAGAACAAGGAGGAATGGTCTTAAGTTGCAGTGGGGGAAGTTTAGGAAAAACTTTTTCACTAGGAGGGTGGTGAAGCACTGGAATGGGTTACCTAGGGAGGTGGTGGAATCTCCTTTCTTAGAGGTTTTTAAGGTCAGGCTTGACAAAACCCTGGCTGGGATGATTTAGTTGGGGATTGGTCCTGCTTTGAGCAGGGGGTTGGACTAGATGACCTCCTGAGGTCCCTTCCAGTCCTGATATTCTATGATTCCACAGTGCTGATAGGCACCCCACTTCATGTCCCCCGTCCCAACCATCATCCTCACCACAGATGCCTCCCTAGCTGATTGGGGTGTCCACCTGGACGAGCATGCTGCCCAAGGGGCTTGGACTCAGTGCGAGGCCTACATGTACATCAATGTCCTGGAGCTGCGGGCGGTCCCCTAGCTGCCATGCTCAAATCCTCTCCAACAATACAACTGCAGTGGCCTACATAAACAGGCAAGGGGGCACCATGTTCCGGTCGCTCTGTGAGGAGTCCATCCTCCTCTGGAACCAGTGTGTACTGTCACACTCACATGTGGACCTCCTGGGTATGCAGAACACTCTGGTAGATGCACTCAGCCGAACCTGGTACCTTAAACACAAACAGGAGCTACATGACCCCACTCTCTGTTCCATCTGCCATGCTTGGGTACCCCTCGCTGGGACCTTTTTGGCCACTTGTAAAAACTGTAAGTTTCTGATCTACTGCTCCTTGGGGAGAAGGGGTCGCGATTCCCAGGGTGATGCTATCCCCCTTCCATGGCAGGGTGGTATCTGTTACGCCTTTCCTGCCTTCCCCAAGTCCTGTGCAAGATCCACTGTGACTGGGCCACAGTCCTACAAATAGCCTCGTTCTGGCCGTGTCAGTTTTGGTTTCCAGATCTACTCAGACTCTCCACCCGCCCAACAAGCCGCCTCCCTGTGCTGCCGGACTTCCTTGCCCAGGACTGGGGCAGAGTCTGTCATCTCAGCCCAGGCCTGCTTCGCCTCACGGCCTGGTTTTTGGAAGGAGCTCGCACATAGACAACACCTGTTCAACACTGTGCGGCACATGCTTACGCACAGCAGACAAGCTTCCACACGAGTGGGCTATGCAGCAAAATGGAAATGCTTCACCGCCTGGGCACAACGTCAGCACTTCCCCCTTGGTGCCGTCTCTGTCCCCACCGTCCTGGACTACCTCCTAGAACTTAAGGCCTCAGGTCTCGCCCTCATCTCAGTCCAGGTCCATTTGGCGACGCTTACGGCTTTCTTCTCACCAGTGGATGGCCACTCGGTATTTACCCACTCTAACACCACCCACTTCCTGAAGGGGCTGAGGAACATCTTCCCACCTATCCTTAACCCTACACCCCCCTGGGACCTCAATCTTGTACTCTCCACCCTCATGAGACCCTCCGCCTTCGAGCCCCTGGCCACATGCTCCCTCTCCAACCCATCCATGAAAGTCATCTTTCTCGTGGCCATTGCTTCTGCTAGGCAGGTCAGCAAATTGGCTTCCATGATGGCTGACCCCCCGGTATACAGTCTTTCATACAGAAAAAGTTTTCCTTATGCCTTCACCCTAAGTTTCTCCTGAAAGTGGTCTTGGAGTTTCACCTCAACCAGTCCATCCACCTCCCGGACTTCCATCCTAATCCGCACGCCACTCCGGTGGACAGGATCCTGCACTCACTTGGTGTCCGCCACGCACTTGTGTTCTACCTCGACAGAAACTGTGCCTTTTGCGCCTCTCCACGCCTCTTTGTGGCCACTGCAGAGAGGCCCGGGGCCAAGCCCTCTTTTCACAGTGCATATCAAAGTGGGTCTCTACATGCATCAGAGAGTGCTATGTGCTGTCTAACACGCTGCTGCGTGGCTGGATTACAACCCACTCAACACGGGCACACACGACCACTTCCACCTTCCAGGCGGACGTCTCTTGGCATGACACATACAGCGCAGCGACCTGGCGCTCCAGGCATACTTTTGCCACCCATCATGCTATTGCCCAGACAGTGACAGAAAATGTGGCCGTGGGCCGTGCCATCCTACAGATGGTGATATCTCTTGCATCCTCGCACCCACCTCCAATCTGATCACTGCTTGATACTCACCCACATTTGGAATACATATAGGGACCATCACTCAAAGAAGAGGAGGTTACTTACCTGTAACTGGAGGTTCTTCGAAATGCATGGTCCCTATTTGTATTCCAATACCCGCTCACTGTCCCCTCTGCTGTGGACCACGCTGATCAGTGGTAAGAGGGCATCACCCCACACAACCTCTTATAACCTCACTTGGAGCACAAGGCAACACACAACGCACGCGCAAGTCAATGGACACTGCTACTGAAATCTTCCGGTTCTCGTGCATGATGTGCATGCACACCCCACATTGGGAATACAAATAGGGACCACACATCTTAAAGAACATTCAGCTACAGATAAGTAACCTCCTCTTTCTGTTTTTCTCTAAAAATGGGTTGTCCGTTACTATGAAATTTTAACACCAAGTAATTTTTATGCAGTTTGATGCATGCGTGCAATCACAATATTTGGAGTAGGTGGCTTGGTGTGTGTAGAAGGGAAGTTTGTGAGGGTCAGGTAGTTACGTTTGCAGTGCTTGGTATGGTGGTGGTAAAGATGTGTGCCTATGGTAGAGGAGTAGAGGGTATGTTTTGTTGGGTGGCTTAACTTTCATATCTTCCCTTTTTGTGTGTTAGTGTTGTGTATGTAGCATCCCCACCTGCCTCACAGCAGTTTTTTGGGATATTCTTTATGGTGTGTTTGAAGACTTCCTAGCCTTCTTCCCACTGGTAGATTTTAATATTTCTATGTTACTCACAGTATTTCTGAATTCACTAAAACTTGCTTTTCAGAAATCTCTTGCTCTTCTACTGCTTCATTCTGTGACCCAGTTGTTTGCCATGCCAAGTACAAGTAGATAGTAGTCACTGGTTCTGAGCTTCCCTGTTTCTCTCTTTCATTTAACAGGATTTCCCAACAAAATAAACAGGAAAGGGCTGAAAGAGCAAAGGAGGCATAATGTTTTCTGAAGGACATAAATCCACACCGTGTAGAAGTCAAGCATAGGAGTTTATTACACACAGCGCTGGGGGAGTGTCACCTGGCTTATTAGGCTCAGAGACACTGTCAATCAATTGATTACAATAGAATATATAGATTTTCCATGGGCGGGGGTAAGTGACGGGGTAGGCAGTTCCACACCCCGGGATAGGTTTTGCAGCAAGACAAGATAGCACAGTAGCCAATGGTTAAAAGGTTACATAATGTCTTCACCCATGGTTTCAAGTTTAAGGTTATTAGTATAAAATATATATATGTTGAATTCTGATTTGGGGTCCATAGGAATGGAGCAACTCCTTTGATTGTCCAACAGGTACATTCCTAGGGGTTAAAGCAAAGAAACAGTGAGAGTATATGACAATACAGATTGTCTCCTTTATGTCTTAAGGCAGGGCATTAGTCCCTTGGAAGAGAGGTGGAAGGATGCCATATCTTTATACTGACATGTGCCAATTTTTCATAAACTCAAGGTTGGATCTGTGGGAAGAACGTTCCCTACAGAAGAGACTGACACAATAGGAACAGGGATCCTTTGTTCAATCTGAAACATTGGATGAAACATCATTATTCAATTATTGCTTCAACATCTGGCATTTCTACTGACCAAGCATCTCTTAGCAAAGGCAATGTTATCTTGTTTATTCTGCTTTTCTCTTAGCTAATCACTATTAGCTAGGCCTCTGGTCTCTTAACCATACTCTGGACTTTGGGTCTGAAAAAAGAGCTGGCACAATCCATATACCAGGTTGTTATATAAAATGCTCATGGATTTTAACCCTTCATTTTCTATTTTAATTTCTTTTAATTTGTTCTGATTTCATTTGTCCTCCTTACAGTAACTGCTAATCCGATATCCTGATTCTATGCACTTCTGTGCTGGGATTGGCTAGGTGCTACGGCAGATATCACAAAGTTGAGCACCATAAATAGACAGAAAAGGCATAAATTAGGGAGGGTTTTTTTGTTTTGTTTTTTACATTTACAGGCTCATGAAAGTCTTATTGATGGGCACTTTCCTGCCCCAGAGGAGACACTGCAGCACCTGGCAGCCCTAAGGCTGCAGTACCTTCATGGAGACTATTCCAAAATCACCTGGACCCTTGATGGCATTTACCCAGTGAGCAGGCTAAAATCCAAAATCCTGCAGTCAACAAAGAGTAGCAGCACGACCAGTCATGCTCTGGAGAGGAGACGGACCAGCTTTCTGGAAGGAACGTTGAAACGTGGCTTCAAGACTGGCTCAGTAAAAAAGCAGAAGGTGGAAGAAGAGCAGATGATGGAAATGTGGGTGAAGGAGGAGCTCTCAGCTGCTCGGGCCAGCATAGTGCAGAAATGGAACAAGTTGCAGGGACTGTCTCAGCACCAGGCCATGTTGAAATACATGTCTATTGTAAAGGAATGGCCAGGCTATGGTTCAACACTCTTTGATGTTGAGGTGAGAGGTATATAAACTCAGATAACAACTACTGTCCAAGCAGTCGTTATTCTTGGGGATGAAAAATGTTGCGTTTTACACTGGACAGCATAGAGAAACTCTTGTTAACATGCTCCATTCTGCCTGACTCAGGAGCGGCGCCAGGGTTTTTGGCGCCCTAGGCGGGGGTCCTTCTGCGCTCCCGGTCGTCATCGGCAATTCTGCGGTGGGGGGGTCCTTCCGCGCTCCCGGTCTTTGGGGCACTTCGGCGGCGGGTCCTGGAGCGAGTGAAGGACCCGCCACAGAATTGCCGCCGAAGACCCGGAGCGTGGAAGGACCCCCCGCCGCCGAAATTGCCGCCAGGGCCGGCAAAATGCTGCCCCCCCAAAATCCTGGTGCCCTAGGCGACCGCCTAGGTTGCCTAAATGGAAGCACCGGCCCTGGCCTGACTGCACTTGGTGTGATTCCGCCATCAGAGCACTCCCACTTTGAAAGAGAGAGAGAAAACTTGGGACCTTCCCTGGCCCGTGAAGATGCTGGTGTGAGAAAGGAAGGTACAAAACAGGGAGGGAGATGATTTTCCATCGCCTGTTGTGAAAAAAAGCCCCAATCCTTTCTAGTGGGAAACACTTCAAAGAAGGCCTTTAAATAAATAATAGAGGCAATGATGCATTACATTACTCAGCATAATATTTACCTCAGTAAAATAACTGCTTATGAATATTTACACATTTGTTTTAAGCTGCTCTAGAATTTTCATTTTGCCACAGATTTTAGGACAGCAGTGCCACAGAAACCAGGGAATCTTGAGCAGCATTTCGGTGTAGTGTCACATACATGTGAAGCCCTGAAAATTGGGGTAGGAGCTTTGGCTGTGAGGATCTTGCAGCTGACCCACTCCAAGCTTTTCTGAGCAGGAATTGCTGCTGTTAAAGATTTCTAACTGTGAAAATAAATTATTCCCTGTTTCTCGCAGCAGAAGTCACTGAATGAGATAGGTGAAAGCACTGGATGTGGGGGACCTCACGGCTCACTCCTAAACCTTCCCAGCAGGAGGTGCTGTAGGATTCTCCTGCGGAAGTCCCATTTCTCCTATGGAGGAGGAGTACTGTGGTGTCCAGAGGGAGCAAGAGCTCTCAGGCCCTGCACTATGTTTGATTAAAAAAAATGCATTTTAACTCTTTCTTAAACAAGTAAGATATCTACCTCGGAGGGTTGCAGAATTAGAAGGAAAGATGAGTGAGTACAGAGGGACTGCTCAGACATATTCTGCACTGTTCATTCCAAACCCCTCTGCTCAACGGTTTGACTCAGGATATGTCTACACTTTGAGCTAGGGGTGCAAGTCCCAGCTCAAGGAGACATATCCACACTAGCTCTGAGCTAGTGTGCTAAAAATAGCAGTGCTGCTGTGGAGGCCCTAGCTGCCCTTTGTACATGCATACCATCCCGGATGGGTACGTACATGGGGTGGCTAGCCTCTGCCTGCACTGCCAGGCCTACACTGCTGTTTTTAGCTTGCCAGCTCAATCAGAGCTAGTATGGGTATGTCTCCAGAAACTGGGAATTACACCCTCAGCTCAAAGTGTAGACATGCCCTCAGACCTGCAATGCAGGAGTGTCCCCAGGTTTTATTTCCCATTTGGAGCACTGCTGTTAATCTGAGTTTTTTGTTCTCTACAGTGTAAGGAGGGTGGATTTCCGAATGATCTCTGGCTTGGAGTCAGTACAGAGAATGTGTCTGTATACAAACGGGGAGATCCTAAATCGCTGGAAACTTTCCAGTATGAGCACATTGTTTTCTTTGGAGCTCCGCAACCCAATACCTTCAAAATTACAGTGGATGAGCGAGAGATGTTCTTTGAAACCTCCCAGGTATGTGTAACAGGATGTTCTTGCTGTGCATACAGTGTGACTATCCGAGTTCCATTATTTCTGAATAATTACTAGAACCAAACAAAGATTTGAACTTTGCACTTTGCAAGTGAGACCTGCCTTATTAAAAAACTCCTCCTGTAGAAACTGGGCAGGAGAGGAGGAGGGCTTGATTTCCTTTCAACCATGTCACTGCCCAACATTTCCTGAAGAAAGAAAAAAACATGCTGAACCTCATTTAACATGCAAAACACTTTGTTAATTTGGAGTTTACGGTTTTGGGTGTTCCTTGGTCCCCCATGCTTCTCATGCCCTTCCAGAATGTGAAAAGCCAATTAAAACAACTCACATGGGAAAATAATGCAGAGTTACGGTGACCATACATCACCTCTACAAGACTATTAGTGCAGTAGTAACCAATAGAACATGAATTGTAGAAATGCAGCAGTAAGGTGACACTTCCCTTCCAACAGAATCATGTGACTTTAATTCTGCTCCCTTGAATCCCTGCCCTGAGTGGTCCCTCAGGGAAATCAGTGCGTCAGACCTCTGTAAGCCATTTGTAGCACAAGGTGGAGCATGAAGACAGATGCATTTTGGGGAAACTGAAGAGAAGTTTAATGTTTTTAAAATCCTTGAATTTCTGCTTTCCAGAATCTTTCAGGCAAATCAAAGTACCATATTCCTCCTTTAACTTTTATGTTGAATGGGATATAATACTGATCACCTGCAAGGAATCTGAATAGTAATGATGCTGGCACAAACCACAGTGAGATCTGTGAGACTGTATAAATTGGAGTTGTGATAAGTATAAATCTCAGATTCTTCAGGCCATGATCCATGTGGATTCACTGCTGTTCCTTCTGGATGCACATGCACTCAAGTTCAGATTTTTTGGCCAGCATTGTCTACTGATTCATAGATTCAAGCCAGAAGGGACCAGTATGATCATCTAGTTTGACCTCCTGTATAACACAGGGCATAGAACTTCCACACAAAAATTACTAGAGCAGATCTTTTGGAAAAACATCCAGCCTTGACTTTAAAATTCCCAGTGATGGCAAATCCACCTGAACCCTTGGTATATTGTTCCAGTGGTTGGTTATCTTCACTGTTAAAAGTGTATGCCAGTGGTTCTCAAACGTTTGTACTGGTGACCCCTTTCATATAGCAAGCCTCTGAGTGTGACCCCCTTACAAATTAAAAACACCTTTTTATATATTTAACACCATTGTAAATGCTGGAGGCAAAACAGGGTTTGGGGTGGAGGCTGACAGCTCATGACCCCCCCATGTAATAACCTCACGACCCCCTGAGCGGTCCCGACCCGCAGTTTGAGAACCCCTGGTTTATGCCTTATTCCAATCTGAATTTGTCTAGCTTCACCTTCCAGCCATTGAATGATGGTACACCTTTCTCTGCTAGATAGAAAATCCCATTATCCAATATGTGTTCCCCATGTAGGTGCTTAAAGACAGTAATCAAGTCACCTCTTAACCATCTCTTTGTTAAACTAAATAGATTGAACAACTTAAATCAATCACTATAAGGCAAATTCTTGCGGTCTTCTCTGTACCCTCTCCAATTTAACAACATCCTTCTTGACTTGTGGACACCAGAACTGTACACTGTATTCCAGCAGCAGTTGCACCAGTGCCAAATACAGAGGAAAAATAACCTTTCTGCCCCTACTAGAGATTCCCCTGTTTATTCATATAAGGTTCACATTAGCCCTTTTGGCCACAGCATCGCACTGATAGTTCCTGTTCAGCTGATTATGCATGTGCACATACACACCCCCGTTTTTCAGAGTCCCTCTTTCCCAGGATAGAGCCCCCCATCCTGTAAGTATGGCCAACAGTCTTTGTTCCTAGATATATACATGTACCCAGCTTGCCGAGTGAGCCAGATCGCACTGCATCGGTGACCTGTCCTCTATTGACCACTCCCCCAGTTTTTGTGTCATCTGCAAACTTATCAGTGATGATTTTATATTTTCTTCCAGGTCATTGATCTAAATGTTATATAGCATAAGGCCAGCAACTGATTCCTGTAGAACCCCGCTAGAAACACATCAGTTTATTGATGATTCCCTATTTACAATTTCATGTTGAGACCTATCAGTTAGCCAGCTTTTAATCCATTTAATATGTGCTATGTTAATTTTATGTCTTTCTACTTTTATACTCAAAATGTCATGTGGTACCAAGTCAAATGCTTGACAGATGTCCATTACATTAACACTATTACCTTTATCAGCCAAATTTGTAATCTCATTTTAAAAAATGAAGTTACTTTAACAGGGTCTCTTTTCCGTAACATCAATTTGATTGGCGCTAATTACATTACCCTCCTTTAGTTCTTTATTAATCGAGTCCCATATCAGCCGATTAATTATCTTGTCTGGAATTGATATCAGACTGACAGGCTTATAATTACCCAGGTCATCCCGTTTACCCTTTTTAAATATTAGCACAACATTAGCTCTCTGAAGGTCCTCTGCGACTTCCTATGTTCCAAAACTTATTTTAAATCACCATTAATGGTCCAGCGAGTGCCTAAGCCAGCTTTTTAAAACTCTTTGATGCAAGCTATCCAGACCTGCAGATTTAAAAATTGGGGCTGCACCTTTGCCATACATCTTCTTGTGCTCCCCTTCCTCTCCCACCTGAGGGCATAAAGGGCAGAGCAGGACAAACCATCCATTGGCTCCTTCTTACTGATTGTGACAGTGAGATAGAACCCTTACCGGGTCCATGACTCTGCGCACTGTACAATTAGTTATTAGGCTCGTGTGTTTTAGTTTGTGTAGTTAATAGTTGTAATGTAATGCCTGTTGGCAAAAAAATCTGATTTTTACATTGGTGGGGGTAACCTCTGGTAACGATGCTTAGTTGCTATGGCTGAGGCTAGATCCCTGGAATTTAAAATTTGTCCCTCTTGTGAAGCTGCTGTATCTATCATTGATAGACACGTTAGGTTCTGCCTTGGCAAGGGAAAGATCCCTGCAGTGTTCAATCTGCTGCTCCTTTTCCAAAAGGACACAGCAATCCAGGGAAGCCCGTCTCTTTCTTTTTGAGTGCTCCATTGAGGGCCTCTTCAGAGCCTGAGGCCAAAAATCCTGTCAAGCCTGCTCAGTCACTCTTGACTAGTGCTCCCATGAGCCATAATTTTATGTAGAGCTCCCGGGCTTATTCTTTATCAAAGAGAGCAAGCCTCTCGGCTACAGAGTAGCACAGAGGAGTCAAGAACTCACCAGAAAGAAGTTGCAAGGCACATCGTTCCCAGGATGAACATAGCACCCTCCCTGGTGCCTAGTAAGATGAGACAGAAGACACCCTAAGCAGACCGCCAAAGCTCCACCAGACAGGGCTCTCACTATTACAATCCTCAGAAAATGTTGGAATCACTGAGGAAGAAGCTAGGACTCAAAATTGGCAGAGAAAGATCCACACTGTCGCTGACACAAAGGATACAGTTCATAGGAGCCATGTTTTATTCAAAATCACCAAGAGTTTATAGGTTTCAGACCATGGTACATCGCATCAGTCATGTACCAGCTCATCCAGAGATGTCTGTAAGAGAATGCCTCAGACGTCTGGTCACATGGCCTTCTGCACTTAGGTCACACAGCATGCCAGACTTCACCTACACTCCATGCAAGAATGGCATCACATGGACATGAAGGTGAGAGTCCTGCGAATAGTCCTCTCCTTAGTAGATTACTGGAAGGACCCTCTTCCGTTGCGCAATGCAGTTCTGTTTTCTTCTTCTATGATCTACCTAGATGCTGATGGATGCTTCCGTACTTGTATGAGAAACTCATCTAGACTAATCAAGGCTTCTTTGGTTCTCCCAGGAAGCTCCTCTCCATATAAATGTCCTGGAGCTCAGAGACATACATCTAGCAAACACAGCATTTCGACCCTTATTATAGGGATCCAAGTGATGATGTACAGCACAATGGCTGTGTAGTATGTCAGTAGGCAGGGAGGAGCATGGTGATCACCTCTATGCCAAGAAGCCATTCATCTCTGAGATTAGTGCATTAGTCATCAAATCACACCAGCAGTGCTCCATCTTCCAGGTTTGCAAAATGCCCTAGCAGATCAGATCAGCTTCTCAGACAATTTACAGACAACCACACACACAGTCAAAGACTCAATTCTGTAGAATATCTTTCAGCGCTGGGATGCCCCAAAATAGGCTTATGTGCCTCTCACGGAGTCATAGGCCCAATGCTCCTGGACTACTGTGTATGAAGCCAGCCAGGACTCTGGGGTAGCGTGACTCCCCTCAGGGCATGCTTTCCAGGGCAAAAAGCCTCCTCAGCTAAGGCTTTCCTGGGTCTGACCTCCGAGCATCCAGCACCCCTATTCTCACCATGCGCTTCATGCAGTGGGTCCACCTGGATGGGACCCCTGGGGAAGCCAGAGGGCCCAGCACCCCAACCCTGCAGTCAGCCATGACTCTCAGCCAGCGAGTAAAACAGAAGGTTTATTAGTCGACAGGTACACAGTGTAGAACAGATCTTGTTAGCATAGAAATCAGTGACTTTCAGCAAAGTCCATCTTGAGATAACCCCGGGCCTGAACTCCCCCCCTCTTCGAGTCTCCAACCACAGACTGTCCTGGACCCAGCTGCCTGGCCTCCAACACGCCCGTTGCCCCTCCTCCCGGTCTTTGTCCTGCTTCCCGGGCAAAGTGTCACCTGGTCGCATCCCCCTCCTGGTTCTCAGGTTACGAAGGGCACCATCCATTGCTTACTTGCAAGCAGCTGGACAGCCTCACCTACCCCCGAAGGCCTCAGCAAATGTCTCACACCCATATTCCCACCACCTAGGCATCGGTGCAGTACATGGGAAACTGAGGTACACACAGTATTCATACAAGACAGTAAGACTCACATACAACATAACAAGGGGGAAAACCCCACTTCGTCACAGTGCCACAGACCCAAATAAGAAATGTCCTGCATTCTGCTCCAGAAGGGGGTTCTAGGCTCACCGACAGACACCTTCCTCATTTCGTGGACATATTGGGGCTCATGTACACCTACTCGCCAATCCCATTAATATCAAGGGTCCTGAGGAAACACAGCCAAGATTCAGCATTAATGATCTGGGTGGCCCCACATGGCCCAGACGATTCTAGTACTCTGATTTGGTGAACCTGTCAACGTAGTCTACAATGTTCGTATCTGTTCTGCCCAAGGTAGTTTTGCAAAACAGAGTTCAGATCTTATACACAGATCCAGCATTGTTACATCCGATAGCCTGGATGCTGGCTGGTTAACAACCATCAAAAGAAGCTGTTCAGATGAAGTCCAGAACATCTTGATACATAGCAGAAAAACCTCTGCTAGAGTGACTTGTACAGGAACATAGAAGAGGAAAATTCAGGCACTATGGCTGCTCCGTCTTACATGGTGCTCCATAAAGATGACTTTTAAGCCTCACCTCAAGTTCCTGCCTAAGGTTGTTTCCAATATTTAAAAGTATATTCACCTTCCAGTTTTCTTCTTCAAAAGACTCACTCAAACCAGGGGGAAGTCAAACTGCAGACCCTTTGATATGTTAAGGGTTCTTTTAACCTAGAGATTTTCTGAATGGGTATCTAACTGTATTAAATCATGTGAAAGAGAGCTAAACTAGATCCACCCATGCAGATTAGAGCCCCTTCCACTGGGGCACAGGCAGCTTCTCTAAGTATCCCTATTTCAGAAATGTGCAGGGCAGCTACATGGGGATTACCCAGCACTATTCCCTGGTTCAAGCTTAATGATCATATGCTCACTTGGTAGAACTGTTCTGCAATCTTTGTTTAAATAGAACTCCTAGAACCAACCTCCTGACTCTGAGGTAACTGCTGGCTAGTCCTCTGAAGTGGAATCCATCTGAACAGTTACTCGAAGATGATGGAATGGTTACTTACAATAAATGTGGTTCTTCGAGTTGTTTTGTCCTCATGGATTCCATGACCTGCCCTCCTTCCCTGTTACTATGGCATCCTATACTGTATGGATTTTTTATTGGCAAAGGAACTGAGGGACCATTTGGCCACTCTGCCCTTATTCCTTGGGCATGAGGTCCTCTGGGGCCCAAGCATGACCCCAATGGATGTTGCTGGCCAAAAGACTCTGATTTTGAGTTCATGGGGTGCATGTCCACCCAGAAAGAACAGAAGTTGAATCCATGTAGACAGCTTATCTCAAAGAACCACAGTTACTGTAATGTAAGTAATCATTTTGGGGTTTGTTAGGGAGGGGTAAAGTATTGTTACATTTCCTGTTTTTGGTTAAGGTTCCTGCCCATGCAACCTTAGTTCGGCCTCATTTCCTATACTTTTGAGTTCCTGACTTTGGAAACGTTAATGTTTTAAACATTGTTTTTTAATGTAATTTATAAAAAAATCATTAGACCTACCAAGCTGTGTCCATTTCTAAATTGAGTCATTGCATAATCACAGAGCTGTAACCCACCATTATTCCTCATCCTATGCCCTCACAATCTGTCACTTTTGGTATCCCATATCTATTGCCAGCACTTCAGGGCAGTGACTGTGTCTTTCTGCAAAGTGCCTCGTACACCTAACTACTATGTTTTCAATCTGCCTACCCATCCTTTCTTTTTTTGTCCAGGTGGGAGAGATAATAAAGATCATGAAAGCCTACATCAACATGATCGTGAAGAAACGCTGCAGTGTCAAATCAGCTGCCAGTACGGACAGTCACCCTAGCATCTGGACTAGGTGATGAGAAGGAACCCTTATTCCATTAGCCAGAGGCACTTGTTATGTGGTGGGAGTTTACAACTTGCCAGCAGGACGTGTAGCAAAGATTTTTTTTTTAAGAACTTCACTTGACTGATTCCTACATAGAAACAAACTGAAATCACACATCACCACTTACAGTACCAAGGGATTTGCACCTCATCCTAAAGATGTTAGTTAACATCAAAAACTGTTATATTAAACATGAACAGCCGAGATTTGTATTCATCTTGGTTGTTTGAGGGACACTGTCTTAAAGAAACAAAGCCACAAGCTTCCTCTTATCTGTCGTCTTCTGCCTTTTTCACACTTGTCTGTCACACTGTCAAAAAAATACACAAGGAACAGTTCTGCACTAGAGGGAGCAGAATTGAATAGCTTTCAGTTTGTCGAAGAGCAACTGGGATCTGGGAATTTTGCTAAGAAAATATTTGTTTTAATTTATTTTTCAGCCAAACTTAAAGTTGCATTCCTTTTCCCCAGATTTCATAGTGTTTAATTCTGACTGCCTGGATGTCACAGGCCATTACATTTTACCTAGTTAACCTTGTGCTGCATCAAGTAACTTGGGTTAGACTAAAGTATTTTGGTCCTCAGGAGCCTAAACAGTTGGTTGCCACAGCCAGAGAACAGGAATGTGTTTGCATGGTTCTCTCTCAAGGACAGGGGTGGGCTGTCTGAAATGGATCCTACTCAGGTTCAGCTCAAACTACATTCTAAACAGCCCTGGTTGAAAAGTGAAGGGTTGTCTATTCCTGGGGGCATGAATGCCATTTAGTTGCATTTACAAGGAAACAGCTGTTTCAGCCCCCACCCCCAATTTGAGTTCAAACTCATCACTTTAAATGTAGTGACTTGGGTCCTGCCATACGATTTATTTACATTTAGGCTTTTAGGATGTCCTGGATGGAGGGACAGTTGCCTTAGAAAAAGTGGTGGCTCTTACTAAGCACACAGTGTGCAGATGAACCTCCCTTCCTTCCACTCTAGTCTAACAGGAAAGACCGCCACTCATTCCAGCAAGAACTTCACATGCCACTCAGTTGTAACTGGCTCCTTTACCAGTAAAGTTCCTTCCTTCCACTCCATGGGGCTTTAGCAAAACCCAAAGAGAACAATTTGTTTTCACAGAAAACAGGACTAGCATAGTTGGCATATTTCTCTTCCCCCTATCCCCCAACCATTCTGCAACATGCACACACCTGTCACTAGGCTAAGCATGTACAGGGTTGACATTACATTTTTTTAAACTGGAATTTTGCCTTAAGAAGCCTTATTGATGAGTCTTACAAGAGCCCCTTTTTGTCACTTCCATAATAAACAGATGACTAGGTGGCAACTTCAAATGGTCAGGAAAGCAGAGGAGATAGACAAAATAACACTGGTCACATTGCATATTTGGTCAAATACACTGAATGGAGCCTTTTAATATATTTAACCATAGCTCTAATTTCTCCTGCCCTACTGCTATAGTCTAGCTCTTGGGTAGCTGCAGGCAGCTTGAACCCAGTTGGGAATGTTAACACCCCTCACTTCTTGTTCTGACATGCTCATTTCTATTACAGATTTCCTTCTGCTTTCTTTTTTTAATTTGTAACTGGCTTTACAAAATGAAGGTTTAATAAATTATTGGCTTGCATGGCCTGTTTTCCTTCACAGATGTTGTGCACAAACTGTTGTGCGCTCATGTGTACCTGTTTATACAGAGATCTGTCACCCAGTGCTGATATGCAGACATATCTGAGCATGAGGGAGAAAGCAACTGCTTAGCAACAATGTGAGTAGCAGATTTTGCTTTGGTGACAAGTTGAGAGGCCCAGGATGGGATAGAAAATGTTTCAAACTCTCTTGGTGTTTGTGCTGCACAGGGTGATCTATTGGATGGAGATTGCATCTTGGGTTACGGGGGGAGAGCCTAGCCCACCCTGAGACATTCGTTGCAACTGAGGGTTCTGTATCACCATTCCTGAGCAAATAACCAAAGGAGGAAAGGGTCAGGGGTCAGGTTAGGGTTGGGTTAGGGTGAGGGTAGGGGTTGGGGTTAGGATTAAGGGTTTAGGGTTTAGGGGTAGGGGCTAGGGGGTAGGGTTAGGGGTTAGGGTTGGGGGTTAGGGGGTTAGGGTTGGGCTAAGGGGTGAGGGGTGAGGGTAGGGGTTAGGGTTTAGGGGTAGGGGTGGGGGTGGGGGTTAGGGGTTAGGGTTGGGTGGGGGTTAGGGTTTAGGGGGAGGGGGAGGAGTTAGGGGTTGGGGTGAGGGTGAGGGTAGGGGTTAGGGTTTAGGGTTAAGGGTTAGGGTTAGAAAGAGTTAGGGTTAGGGGTAGGGTTAGGGTTGGGGTTGGGGGTGAGGGTTAGGGGTTAGGGTAGGGTTAGGGGTGAGGGTTAAGGGTGAGGGGTGAGGGTAAGGGTTTAGGGGTGAGGGTAGGGGTTAGGGGTAGGGTTAGGGTTAGGGCAAGGGTTAGGGTTGGGGTAGGGTCAGGGGTCAGGGTTAGGGTTAGGGTTGGGTAGGTTAGGGTTAGGGTTAGGTTGGGGTTAGGGGTTAGGGCTAGGGTTTAGGGTCAGGGTCAGGGTCTGGCGTTAGGGTGTTAGGGTTAGGGTTTACGGTTTAGGGGTTAGGGTTTAGGTTCGGGGTTAGGGTTTAGGGTTGGGTTAGGGTTAGGGCTAGGGTTTGGGGTTAGGGGTTCAGGGTTAGGGGCTAGGGCTAGGGTTGGGTTAGGGTTTAGGGTGGGGGTGGGGGTGAGGGTGAGGGTAGGGTTAGGGTTGGGTTAGGGTCAGGGGTTAGGGTTAGGGTCAAGGGTAGGGTCAAGGGTTAGGGTCAGGGTTAGGGTTTAGGGTTAGGGTGAGGGGTTAGGGTGAGGGGTTTAGGGGTTAGGGGTTAGGGTCAAGGGTTAGGGTTAGGGGTTAGGGTTAGGTTTAGGGTGAGGGGTTAGGGGTCAGGGTCAGGGTTAGGTTTAGGGTGAGGGGTTAGGGG
>NW_020664593.1:9609770-9666692 GCF_002925995.2 Terrapene triunguis | reverse complement strand
GCATCTGCATGCCATTCTTACCACAATTCTATCATGTTTGGCTTGCACAGACTTGTAGACTTGAGTTTGTTTGAAGAACTTAGTGCATGTGCTAAGTGTGCTGCATAGCTGGAACAAGGGAGCTCTTTCAGTCATTCCATGTTTTCTGTTTCCCCAGTAAGATGTATGATGTATGGGTTTGGAGATGACCAGAATCCCTACACAGAGTCAGTGGATATTCTTGAAGACCTGGTGATAGAGTTCATCACAGAGATGGTAGGTTCTATTAAGAAATCTGCTTAATTTGTTTCTGGACTGTAATGGCTAGAGAGAGCAGTGCATTTAAAAACAAATAACTCTGTTGAACAGTGGTTAGGAAAGCCCTTTCTAAAAAAGATTATCAGTGGAAGGGAATGGGTTAGTTTTCTAAAGACGCTAAAAATAGGCTTCTTTTTATTTTTCCCTAAAAAGATCTAAAAATTAAAAAAAAAAAAAAAAAAAAAAATTACAGAAGTTTCAACTATTAATAAAGGTCTTAAACTATTCCAATAACTGGCTGATTAAACATCTGATTTGCATCCCAGCAGTCACTAACCCTTGATCCTTCCAAGGTTGATAATCTCTTGCATTCAACAGTGGGTATAGCATTTTTAGGTGATACTTTTAAAGGGGGGAAAAAATGCCCTGCATGCTATGTGTGGACATTGGATCCCATTTCTATTGTTAGAGAAGATTTGCCTTGTTGCCCTTAGCCAGGGATTCATGAACTCCATTTTTTAACAGAGCTGTGTGTTTCCTCCTCCTGGGGTACAGGAGTCTTATATACCGTACTACCTAATTTCTTCTCACTAACTGCAACTCCAGTACTCGTCTCTGTACATCATTTTGCAGGTTAGGCCTGTCCTCCAGTGCACTTGCTGCTACTCTGATTTTGGTGTCATCAGCAAGTTAGACAACAATTCACTATATATACACACACACACAACACTCAATGAAGACACAAAGCAGCTGTGCAGGGTGCAGACATAGGCTTGGCTTGTGAATTTTATATATTATGTTTGTGACTTTTTTATGACAAAGCACCTTAAAACGAAGCGCTTATATGTGAGTTGCCAGGAAATAAGATTTCCAGATTTTATTTATTTGAGTTTTGGAGTGGGGTGCATACTGACTGGCACAATAGATCCTGGTCCATGAACCTTGCTCAAAGCTGCTATCGTATTGCAAATAGTAAATAACTGGTAGGAAACATTGCTGCTTAAAAGACTGGTTTTTACTAGTGTGAAAGGTAGTTCATGGACCACCTAGAAAGGCTTTCCTCACCATAGTTTAGCTAGGATGGTGACTTTCAATCTCTGAAACTATTGGTTTCCTCTTCAAAAGTGCAAAGCCTAGCTTGTTAGAACTAAAGTGCAAGGGTACCATTTAAAAATAGTGTGTAAGGTAACTTACAAGAGGGAAAAGGGAGAATAAATTTCAGTGAAAGCATTTACATTTTTTTTTTTAAACAGACACACAAGGCAATGTCAATTGGACGGCAGGGACGTGTACAGGTTGAGGATATTGTCTTTTTGATCCGCAAGGACCCACGGAAGTTTGCTAGAGTAAAAGACCTGTTGACTATGAATGAAGAACTGAAACGAGCCAGGAAGGCTTTTGACGAAGCAAACTATGGATCTTGATGCTTTTGTATTGTGCAGAGATGGTAAACATTATGGTTACATGTTATCCCTATACATTTTTGAGCATTTTTTGTTCAATACTGAGAAATTAACCCTTACTGCTTTGGGTTTGTGTGTGTGTGTGTGTGGGGGGGGGGGTTGATGGATCTCAGTGCTGGAGTGTCTAAAGCTGCATTTACTGGTTAGAATTGCCAGACAAGCCTGTAAATGTATCTTAATGTTTTGTATATTTTTAATGCTCTTTTATGCTATTTTAAGAAAAGGCGGGGGAGTTCAAACTAGAAGTGCTCTAGAAGTTCATGCTTGTTTGTAGCAACTCTTCTTTTGAGCTATGTACCAGATGACTTGAAAGCTAAATGAAAACAGATGCTTGGCAAATGTGCACAGTTCTCATTCGATTCAGATACCCTTCATCTGATCCACCTTAGGTGGATTTCAAAGGAATAATTGAAAAGTTAGTGCCTGAACATCATTGTGTTTGGAGAGGTTTATACAGTGTAGTTAGCCCAGGTATTGAAACTTTTGCTTTTCTGTGTCTTCTCTTTATAAGGGGGTATTTATGAACAATAAAAATTTTCAACAGTTCACTCCTCTTGCTTTGAGTCTGCAATGTTAAATATATTCAGGCACGTGAGAATATTTCCACATAAGGAACAAGAATTTATTTGCATGTCCAGTAGTCTTAGGCCCACAATGTGGTCTTAATCTTTTATTTATTTATATGAATGTTTTCATATAAATGGCTTTGCTTTTTTTGTGCGTGCTGCCAGATATTAGTGAGGATGCTGACTTTTTAGATTTAGCTTCAGTTAGCTGTGACTCTAGGCTCACCTTCCCTAGATTTAACTGCACTCTAATACATTATATGGAAAGAACTATTATAGAAAGACAAGACTGGGTTTTCAGGCATCTATTAACCAAGAGAAGGAGGCAGCCAGGGATGAATAAACAGAAGGTTCCAGTTTCCTTCTGGCATAATAGATAAAGCTTAATGATTCTGTTCAGTCAGAAATAATTTTAATTGAATAGTTTTGTACTGCTGGAAGATGCAGCTGCTGTGGTATTTCACAGCTGGTTTAATGTTTGAAACATTACACTAGTGTCTGTCAAATCTAGGTTTAAATTCCACCAGTTGCCTTACCTTTCATCCTTAAGACACAAATCGTTCCATATATTTTAGTTTGAGTGGGTCTCCTGCAGAAGACCATAAACAGAAGTCCTGCCTGTTTGGTAGGAACCACTACAAAGCCCATGGTGCTCCTTTTGAAACAGCAGGCATGACCATATTTATCCCTCAACCCACTGGTTCTCAACCTTGCCAGACTACAGTACCCCTTTAGGAGTCTGATTTGGCTTGTGGACAGCACGTTTCACCTCACTTAAACTACTTGCTTACAAAATCAGATATAAAAATACAAAAGTGGCACAACACACTTTGCTTACTTATTTACCATATAATTATAAAATAAATCAATTGGAATATAAATATTGCATTTCAGTGTAGTCTATAGAGCAGTACAAACCAGTCATTGTCTGTATGAAATTTTAGTTTGTACTGATTTCACTAGTGCTTTTTATGTAGCTGATTGTAAAATTAGGCAAATATCTCTAGATGATGAGTTTTTGTAGCCCCTGGAAGACCTCTGCATACCTCCTGGCCTCCTGGTTGAGAACCACTGCTCTAACCCACTAGTGACAACATTTGTGATTTGAATCTTCTAAAAGAAAGGTGTTAAAAGTGTGAATTATAGCCTACTACATGGCTTCCCCCTGAAATTCTCCCAGCAATCAAACCACTAAGAAATAGACGACTTCTAAGATTGGCCTGCTGTATTACGCTGCAGGACTACTCAAGCCTATTGCCTGAACCTAGCATTTAACCTTGTAAATAACAGCCTACAGGACTTTTGTAGAAATTTTAATTTATTTGTATGCAAAGAAAACAAGATCACAAAACTTGTGGAGGGGAAACCTTTATGCATGGTTCAGGAGTTGAGTAGTTACTCTGAAAGCCAGGTATCATTAAATAGAAATCTATAGAACAAAGATATGCATGACTCTTCCCTCTTCCCAATCATCATCAGTCTTTAGATTTACTGTAATGTGACTTAATTTGAATACTTACCACCACTGGGTGTGGTGCTGTATAAAATGTAAAATATACAATGTGTCTATGCTGAAGTGTTTACAGGAGAAGTGAGGTAGGATACTTAAAGGTAGCCCAGAGGATGGAAGAGCAAAGTTTCCCCCCATCTTATATCATCTTTCTTGTGGACACTATGTTAAAGATTGGTTTTAAGGAGGAATGGCACCTAGATTATTTTGTGTATTATACTGCCTACCAGCTCCAGTTGTGGACCAGCAGCCCATTGTAGTAGGTGCTGTATAATAGGAGAGTATTCCATACAACCCCAGTATTCTTCTAGGTCAAAGCTGATCACTGGGGCATTGTGATAAAGGCAAGATTTCAGTGGCATCATGGGAACTGCTGTACCAGGTCACCCCCTCCTCCTCAGTTCTTACTCTGCTGTGATACCTACAGGAAACCAACCAGATAAAGTAATTAAACAAAAAACATAGAACTTGAAAATGAGATTGCATCCTTCCCCCTTCTCTGGCACTTAAGGGCTGGTCCTAGGAACACACATGTAACTATGAACAGTAGTCCCATTGAATTCAATAAGATTACTGCTGTACAGCAGTGCTATAGAAGGAGGACCATAAACTAAGTTCTTCTCAGTATGGACCATGGCTTTGTATGTATTTGTACATACAAATAAATGCAAAACTTGGAGATCCTGGGCAGCAGTGAAGTTAAATATTTCATACCTGATTGGTGCTATTATTCTTGCACCTTCCTCTGAAGCAGTTGGTACTGGTCCCTGGTAGAGAGGCTACTAGACTAGACAAACCACAGGTCAGCTCATGTATTCTCCATCCTTATTTTCAGTGACTTCTCTTTCCCAGAAAGTAGCCTTCTGGGCTTAAAGCTGCTTCTGGCTAGGCTCAGTCCAGCAGTGAGTTATAGAATGTGTTACTGAAAAGCTTATCTCTACCTGTATTTGGCAGTGTAATAACTCCAAGGAAGTGGGTTTATGTCCTCTGAGGGATAAAGGCAGAACACTTATTTTTAATCTTGTAATGCTACAGATAGATTACTTCAGTGATTTTGGTTGGCTGCTTCCCTTAAAGTAGCCTCAGCTACACTGCATGCAAGCTGAAGCATCAGCTCACCTCTCCCCCTACTCTGAGCTGTTTTATGCACAGAATCAGCACTTCAAATAGGCAAGCATCTTTCAGAACTGGGGTTATCAATGGAACCCTAACTGCTGAGACACTTATTCTAGATCAGGGGTTGGCAACCTTTCAGAAGTGGTGTGCCGAGTCTTCAATTATTCACTCTAATTTAAGGTTTCGTGTGCCAGTAATACACTAATGTTTTTAGAAGGTCTCTTTCTACAAGTCTATAATATATAACAAAACTATTGTGTGTAAAGTAAATAAGGTTTTTAAAATGTTTAAGAAGCTTCACTTAAAATTAAGTTAAAATGCAGAGCTCCCCAGACCGGTAGCCAGGACCCAGGTAGTGTGAGTGCCACTGAAAATCAGTTTACGTGCTGCCTTCAGCACGCATGCCATAGGTTGCCTACCCCTGTTCTAGATTGTGCCTCCAGCCCTGACCACTGGACTTACTGTGTGGATCACTCCTACAGGTGGGGCTTAAACGTCACAGCACCAGCAGGAATGTATGCTCACTGCATGATCTACATTTCAGATCTGGCCAAGCACTAGAGTTTGGATAGGTTAAAGCAGTGGCTGTCAACCTTTCCAGACTGCTGAACCCCTTTCAGGAGTTTGATTTGTCTTGAGTACCCTCAAGTTTCACCTCACTTAAACTACTTGATTACAAAATCAGACAAAAATACAAAAAAGTGTCACAGCACACTTACTGAAAAATTGCTTATTTTCTCATCATATAATTATAAAATCAAATATAAATATTGTGCTTACATTTCAGTGTATAGTATACACAGCAGTATAAAGTTCTGTATAAAATGTTAGTTTGTACTGACTTTGCTAGTGCTTTTTATGCAGCCTGTTAAAAACTAGGCAAATATCTAGATGAGTTGATGTACCACCAACCATTGGCTGAAGGCAACACTGTAGGACCTAGCTTATGTGCTCCCATACACTTCAGGCATCAGAATGACAAAGACTGCTGTCCAGGCTCTAGGATCATGACAATACAAAGACATTTTGGCTTCTGTATAAGCAGCAAATATTAAAGGGGTGACATATATATATATATATATATATCTTGGCTTGTTTGAAAAACACAAATACATAAAGTATTTTAAATTTTCACTCAGGGCAAGGGAGGGGTTCCTTTGATAGCCAGAAGCAGATGGCCCAGCTCTTTCCACATGCTAGAGGAGTCTTGTCCTCTCGTTGGTTTCTAACAGGGTGTTTTATACTACATTCTGTGATTGCAGCACTTATAACACAGGTCTCTCATCATCATACAGTAGGACTAGAGCCATTGTGCTTTTCTTGATGAAGAGATGAAAAACGCCCAAATAAACCATTGTTCCCTTAGCAAGGCCCTCTCACCCATGACAATTTATTGAACTGTCCATCTGAGGTATCTCCTCTAAAATAACATTTTACAAAGAAACATTTAGTAGGACCACTATCTTCTCTGTAGTGCAGCTTCACTAGCCCCCAATTATTGTGGGGAAATTAAGTATGTGGATTACAGAGACTAACACTTTAACAATGTTTCTAATAGTTTTCTTTAGGCAGTTATAAAAAGCTAGACTGTGGAGTTCTACAGCAGTGGTCCCCAAACTTTTCAGTTACACTTCTCTGTCCACTCCTCCCCCCCGCCCCTTGGCCAGGAGCAGGGCTGTAGCTCCCAGGGTGGGTGGAGAGACAGACACAGGTAACAGGGGTGCAGCTGGGTGCAGGTCTCCAGCCAGGGTTGGGAACAGAGCTATAGCCAGGGGCCGAGGTTTGGGGCGGGGCCAAGGCTTGGAGTGGGACAGGTGCAGAACTGAGGCTGCGCATGGGGCCAGAGCAGAGGGATTGGAGCGGGGTTGGGTGGCGCTCTTTTCCCCACTCCCCATGGGGGCTGGCTTGGGCATCACTATGCCCCCCCAAATGTTCCTCCACACCTACCCTTGGGGGGTGTGCCCCACAGTTTGGGGGACCTCTGTACTACAGTGACTCACCCCCACATCATCGCACCAGTGTTATACACCCATTACTGCAAAAATGTCATCAATATCATCGTTCTCACTAGTCCCTTTCACTGTAGGCCCAGGGTTTCTTTCCAACGCCACAGGTTCAGAGGTCCCCACTTTGTCTTGTTCTCCAACATGCTTGGTAGCGCTACAGTCTCCTGCTTTTCTTAGGTGAAGTGAATGCTCACACTGCCAAGAAGGATAGAGGGACGCAGCACCAGGCATACTGTCTTCAGAAAGGCTGGGAGTGTTTTGTTGAACAAACTCTGGAGTCTTCTTTGAGACAGATTTTGACCTTCTGGACAGTTTGATCTTCCTTTGCTGCCAGGAACTTGCTCTGCGGTACTGCTTTGGCCAACGTGCCTTTTGCAAGCCAGAGAGAAGGTATTTGCAGATAGATGCTTTAACACAGCCCAGTTTTTTCTGTAAGCTTTAAGGTGAAGGGGAAAAACCAAAGCAATTCAGTGAGAGGGGGGGAAAAAAGTGGTTTCTGCTCTGGCAAAATTCAAACCTCAGCTTTGGGAGACTTGGACATTTCCCTTCTTCCCTCACAACCCAGAGGTATAGAAAGCATCTTGGAAATCATAAGCCCAGGCTTGCAAAAAATCACCATCCCACATAGAAAGAGTATTCACCCACCCTTATATCTTACTGCAGTGTACAAAGTATTCATTCACTCATTTAAAAAAGCCTCACTGCAGATGAGTGAACAGAATAATGCATTCATAGAGTAATACACCTCCCCTCAAATGCATTTCTAGATCTGTGTACATTCCAAGGGCTTTTCTACACAGGAACTTGCAGCCGTATCATTAAATTGATTTAATTAAGCAACTGCACACTGGTGGACTCTTACTTTGGTTTAAGAATAGCTTATTTCTGTCATCTTAAACCTGTTCTTAATTGATTTAAGATAAGCCAAAACCCCACTCATACCAGAACAACAGCCTCCACACAAGGTTTTGTACTAGCCTAGCTACATTAGTTTTAATTCAACACTTTGGTAATACCAATACAACTTTCCCACATAGGTAAGACCTAAATAGTAAGATATATTGAAGAACCGCAGCGTGTTGTCCCTGAAAACCCCAAATCCATGTTAAATTACACCTGCCTGCAGCCCTGAGCCTCCACATGGTGCAGCCGTTTGCTTTTCAAAAGTTTGGTTCCCAGAAAGAAAGCTTCTGACTTGAGCTTTTTGCTTTTGCAGTGGAGAATGGCGGTTTTGAGTGCTTCAGACAGTTCTCCAAAAGAGCAGGCTTCTCTAAACCGCAACACAAGGGATTTGGCATGCTGGGATCTCACTGCTTTTGCTTCAGAAAGCGTTAGCCTGAAGTCTACTTCCTGAAATAAAGATGAAGGAAGAAATTAGTGTTTAAAAAAATAAATAAAATAAAAAAAAAAATCAGTGTCCAACTGATCCTCAACAGGAGAGAAGCTCAGATGCTTAATGTTAAAGAAACATAATTTACTGCACCAGCAGGCAGTGGACTGGTTGTTAAGAGGAAGAACTGCAGTTTTCATGAACTTAAGTCCCAATTCCCATCTCTAGCACCAACTGTGAAATGGAGACGGATACCCACATTTGTAAAGCACTCAGATCTGCAAGCAAAGGATAAAACTACATTGTCTACACAAAGCCTTCATGTCAGTCTGAGGAGCTAAGATAAGGTAAGCCAGAGAAAGAGCCCTGGAAGCCACTAGCTTCAAAGTGTCAGGGACAGGCAGCGCAAAGGGGAGAGAATATTTTCCAATCACAAACATACAGAAAAAGCCTTTGGAGCCCTGATGTCCTCTTTAAAAGATGCAACGTGTGTTAATTTAAGCCATACAAACCTCTTGGATTCTGGGTTTAAGTTGCCTACATAAGGTCTTGATGTCAAATCCCAACTGCTTCCCTGGAGAGGGAGAGAAAGAAAAGATTGTCGCTTAAAAATGGGAAGAGTTAGTTTGTTTTGGTAAGAGTTGTTTCTGTAACTGCACAATTTCACCCCAGCTCAGCCCTTCAGTCTGCTGCACAGCCATACAGGAGACATCGGGTCATAAGCTTCTTACTAACAATTGGCTCACACCAAGGTTCAGCATTGCCAGCTGGCAATGCAAAGAGGGGTGAGCAAAGGATCCAGATGCAAGATGCATCTCAGCCAGCTAGATGCAAGGAACAAAATGGATGGCGAGATTCACAGAAAGCAACCCAGAAAAATTAGGTGGATAAAGAAAGCCATTCATGCACTTCGATGCTTTTGGTTTCTGCCATCACCCCTCCTGGAAGGGAGGTTTAGTGGTTAAAGGACAGAACTAGGAATCAGAGGATCTAGGTTCTGCTGTATGGGACTTGGCCAGTTTACTTAGCTTCACTGTCCCCTCATTTAAAAATGGGGAGGAATGATCAGAATGAGCTGCCTACCTTATAGACATGCTGAGAGGCTTAAATTGTTCATCTTTGTAAAGGGTTTTGAGATCCTGTACTGTACCGCACCGTGGAAGTGCAAAGCATTACTTAACACTCTCCCTCCCCCCCCGACCCCACCCCAAAAAAAAGTCTTCACACATTTCCAGAAAAACAGTAACAAAACTGCAAAGCTTTACATTTCAGAAGCTGACGTGAAAGACAAGGGTAGGCCAAAGCACACCTTCTTATCATTCTTCTGTTAGAGACCCCAGCATGTACCTGGCCCAGAGAAGCTTAAGATGAAGCATTTAATGCTGGGACCTGTGGTATCCCTGAGCCACAGGATTTACTCCATTTTATGCAGGTAGAACCTAAGGATTAGGGGCACGTTGCTAACATGGGCCTCCGCACCAACGATACTACCTCAGAATTCTTTACCTCTGTTTGCTCTCTTCACCAGAACCGGCTTCCCAATGTCAATGGGGCGCTGGATGTTGGTCATCTTGCTGCACCTTGTGGGAGCTGCCAGGCCTCTCTCTTTACTGCACCTGGATGCTACTGCAGGCCCTGCAAACAGTTTGTTCAGCCATCCAGTTGCCTTTTTTGTTGCAAGTACTTTAGGTCTTTTTTTAATCTCCAAATAAAGGGGTCCCAGAAACTCAGTGATTTCAGAAGGGAAGGTAAACCCCTTAATATAAGGCATCTGCTGGGTCCTGGACACCTCCTGCAGCAACCCAGACAACACCCCATATAAAGAAATGAGGCTTTGTAATACACACCTATAAAGAATCCTGGGAAGATAAACACATGGGCATGAGCCAGCTGCAGACACAAGCTGTTTAACTTGTATTCACTAAGCAAGTACACTAATCCCGTAACTGCCTCTTCCTCCCCTTTTCTCCTAAAGAAGTCCCTTTCCCCCCTCCCCCCCACACTTCTGGATCTGACTTCATGCTCTCCAACCACCTTCCCTTGCCTGTGTTTTGAAACTGGTTCTTCCCTACAAATAGCATAACCTCCCAATGTAAACGGCTTCCTCAGTGCTGGATTCTGGCCTAAGGGAGGGTTACCAATTTTGGTTGAACCTATTCCTGGAGGTTTCATCATGATATAATCTTTAATTAAAAGATTCATCTTTAACTCCTGGAGACTTCAGGACAGTCCTGGAGGGCTGGCAACCTTAAGCACGGAGCAACAGGACAAGACTTGCTCCACTCTAAGTCTCCATCCAATACCCACCCTCCAGAAACCTTTTCTTCCCTAGCACTAGATCTAGTGGATCTTCCATAAACGCTGGGAATTAGCAGGTTCGCAAGTAACATCCAGCCAAGCCCATTTAATGGGAATTCTTTCATGCACCAAACTATTTTGCATCGATTCAATGCAGTTGGGCCTACTTATTTGATATTAGAGACTTTCCTTTTCAATGGAAACTGGAAAAAAATTTCCTGTTCCAAACAGCACTTATACAATTTATTATACATGGAGCTATGCCATGCAAGAGGGTCTACATTTTTGCAGTCTAGTTGCACACTTGCAATGATGTGAAGAGACTAGAACAATGATTTCACTGAAAGAATCGGGAGCATTGAGGACTGACTCCATTCTATCCATTTCATTTTCAGCATGAGGCAGGTCAGATTGGTTACTGGAAAATCCCAGATGCTAAAAAAATGTTGTGGCAAATTGACACCGTGTATATATAGGGTGAAATGAACTTAGCTAAAGAAAATATATGCTTTGCAGTTTATGTAAAGTGCAGGTCCTGTTAGCAGTTGTGGGAAAGCCTTGAAGGAAGAGGGATAAATTGGAAAAACTGGACCTGGAAGGTAACTGACAAGATACGAGGAAAAGTCCTTAAAGAAGACAACCTAGTTACCAAGAGTGGTTCAAACTGGTTCAATCAAAAAGACATTTTCAGTCACGTAGGGTCTGATAACAAAGGTATAACAGGCTGAGGGTTCACTCCGAATACCTGCCCTGTCCAGCTGGAACCAGTCAACATGGGTTTGAGCACCCCAGGTCTAGTCCTGTTTTAAGTATCCAATCCATACTTATAACTGCATCTTACTATATGGGTGTGGTTATTGCTTAGGCATTTAAGACCCGTTTGGAGCAGCTGTATAAATATCATTTGGCCTTTGGATTTAATAAAGGAATTTATGGTTAAATTAGTGTCATGGTAATACTCTGTATTAATAATAATAATGCCAACCACCCTGACTGTGGTATAGTTAATGTTAGAGAAATTTGCTAAGTGCCAAGTACGTACACTTCACATCTACTAACTACAGCATCCTACAGGATATCCAGTAAGAGAACACAGCTTGTTTGTCGCACCCGAAACTAACAGGTCAAGAGGGAAGGAAGGTGGCACCGACTAGTGCTACACCACCCTATTCTGGTGACAGACAACTCACTAACCAGAAAGGCCAGAGTACAACCATGCCATCTGCTGGTGAAAGTACCCAAGGAAAAGAAGACAGTCAAAAAACAGTAAAGATTAGTTTTCAAAATGTACAAACCATAATCTGCTCAACAATCCCGAAACCACAGTGTTCAAGAGGATGTATTCTTCCAAACACAGATGCTTAACAGACAGGCTGGAAATTAAGCTGATTAAGGTTAGACAACAACATATTGTACAATGGAACTCAGTGAGCAAAGAGACTTTCCTTAAAAAAACCTCAAGAAGCAATATCCTTGGCAATTGTTTAGGCTAGGGATACCCAAATACTGGGTTACTCGGGGCTGCAATGGCAAACTTGCCAGCAGCATGAGTTTCACACCTAATAACACAAATAGATGCATGCAACTTGAAGCTTCTTTAATAGATTTAAAAAAAAAAATTGCTTGGCTGAGTACAGCAGCAGTTACAAGCCTACAGTAGATCCAGTTTTGTTTTCACCATAAAGCTGAATGGGGGAGGGCAGCAAGTGATATTTAAGAAAATCATTCTGTAAAGAGAAAGGATACACAAATGCTTTGCAGCAACACTCCAGTAAGCGCAGCAAGAGCTTGCAGCCTCCCAAGATCTTCACCGCCACCACTTCTATCACAGGCTGGCTGGGAACTAAGCACTCCCCTGCATTTTCAGATTTACTTTTCCTACATTGTCAGAAGGATAAGGAGATAGTGGTTACACTTAGCATTTGTATTTTCTTCTGAAGTTTTTAGCAGCTTGGAGGTAATGCTTACTGAGGCCTGGTCTACACTACAAAGTTAGGTGCCTTTGTGCATGTGTCTATTCTTAAATCCGTCTCCCACCTATGTAAGCGCCCTGTTATGGCAAGGCAGTAACACCCCTTCCCAAAGTGGCGTTGAGCTATGGTCGATGTACCAAGATTGACGCAGCAGGAGTACAGACACTGCATTACTTATGTTAATCCTAACAGTCTTCCAGCAGCTGTCCCACAATGCCAGACACTGACCGCTCTGGTCACAATTATGAACTCCACTGCCTAGGGATCACAGAGTGTGGAAGGCCCCCTCCCTTTAATGCCTCCTAATTGTCCCAGTTGGTGAGTGCACCTAGCAGCTCTCCATTGTTGTGTGCAACTGCTCAGCTGGACATGACAGCTACACACTCCAGACTTGCTCCAGCTCAGATTACATATGAGATCTAATATCTCCTGGGCCTGTAGGGAGAAGAGGCTGTGCAGATACAGCTACAGACTAGCTGTAGAAATGTGGACATCTACGAGCAGATTGCACAGGGGATGCAGAAGGGGTACGACATGGACGAGCAGCAGTGCCACATGAAAGTGAAGGAACTACATCAGGCATATCAGAAGGTCATGGAGGCCAACAGTCAATCTGGTGCCGAACTGCAGACATGCCACATTTACAAAGAGCTGCATGCCATACTTGGCAGAGACCCCATCACCACAATGGATACCTCCAAGAAGCCCGAGCCACAGGCCCCTGGCATGAACAGCAAGGATGAGTAGGAAGTGGAAGAGGAGTAGGATGTGGGACAAGTGACCAAGGGTCCAGCTATGATGAGCATCAGGACCTGTTTAAGACTCCACTGCAGTCCAGGCAGCATGGGAAAGTCCGAGCATGGGAAAGTCCGATGCAGAGGAAGGAACCTTAAGTGTAACTGTATTTCCCATTACATTGATGTACTGACAGTGCCCTCAACTTAACAGGGCACAGCTATCGACTTTTCATTAGTTTACTCATACTAGAAGAGGCAGCAGTAGAACAAAGAGAGGTAGCGTAGTTATCTGCTTTTCATTGCTCTGTAGAGTTAGGCAAGGGGGGGCATTCAGAGCAATTTGTTCATGTACACAGGGATGGCCCTGGAATCCTCCTGAAAGATCTCAAGGAAACTTTCATGGAGGTACTCTGCAATCCTCTCCCAAAGGTTTCTAGGGATGGCAGCCTTATTTCTTCCTCCATGGTAGGGCACTTTCTCACACCACTCAGTGATAACTTTGGCAGGCACTATTGCAGTATACAGGTAGCAGCATACAGGCCTGGGCAGCTTCGGAACACTAGCAGCAGCTGTGCTCTCTGTGCCTTTGTTACTCTGAGAAGTGAGATATCAGCTAAAATCACCACCCCCTGTGGGAAATGGTCCCAGTATTCAGTGCTGTTGCCCTATATTCAGTTTCATGCAAATGAGCAATTCCCTCACCCCTGGTGGGCCACACTCACCATGGCTGGTGCTGTGAGTGGCACCCTGCACAATCATGCCAAAGCAGATGTGTCAATGAGCGTGTCTTGTTTAATTCTTTAGGAGAGCAAAGGATGGGAGTTCTGAACCTCAACTTTCGCTTTCCGTTGTGACTATCCTGACAATGGTACCTCTATGCATTTTGTGCCGTAGCTGCCTTGAGGGGTTCCTGCTCCACATCCACTGAACGCCTGAGTCAGATAAGGAGGAGAAAGAAGAGGACTTGGGGTGACACGTTCAATGAAATCCTGCAAGCTAGTGCTGCATCAAACCATGAGCACAGGGCCCGGAGAGTGAACGCTGCAGACAGCCTGGAGAAGGAAAGAGCAGACAGGACAAAGGCCCAGGAGTCCCAGCAGGAAAAGGGGAGGGAGATGTGGGACGTAATGGGGCTTCTCTGACAACAAACACAGATGCTGCAGACTCTTCTGGACCTACGGGTTCAACAGTTACAGGCTTGTCTCCCTTTGCAATCCATGGGGAACTCCATTGCAGCACTTCCTTATACTCCTCCCCCGCCAACATTCCACATGGCATCTTGGGCTGCATCCCTGTCCCGATCACAGGATATTAAGGACAACCAGAGCATCACATAACTGACCTGTGAAAGCCACAGTTGCTGTATGTGTAGGTAAAGTGGCCATGAATGTTCTTTCCCCCTAGTTAAGTTCTGTTCCATTAGTTTTTAATGTATTTGCTTTTAAATTGCAGATTTTTCTTTGCACTTTTTGTTAATGAATAAAATTCTATTATTTGGAAAATAATTCATCTTTATCAGATCACAACATATGCTGCAGAGTATCTAGCAGTTCTGAAAGCACCCACTTGTTACTGTACAGTGTAACAACTCAGAGGATCAGTGACCTACAGTGTATTGATCATAAATGTACAGCAAGCACCACAAAATTAACAGGTGCACTGGCAATGTGATATTCATAGATGTACACCAACCACCACACAATTCCGAATAGGCCCCAAACAGCAGGGCCAGGGAGAGCACAGTCCACCACAACACATTCCTGTGACTTACTGTTGTCGTGCTCTATCAAAGCCTCCCTGAGCCGTATAGCTCCACACTGAGCAATTCTAGTAGCCTTTGTGTCTGGCTGTTCAGACTCAGCAGACAGCCACTCCACCTCACCCCAGCAGCAAACATGCCCTCTTTGCTTCACAGATATTATGCACGTCACAGCAGACGGTTGTAACCGCTGGGATGGTTTTTTTTTCCACTGAGATCCAATCTTGTAAGCATCCCTTCAATCTACCAAAAGCACATTCAACTGTCGTTCTGCCCCTTACTGCGCAGATAGTTGAATCTCTCTTTGCTGCTGTTGAGGTGGCTGGTGTACAGCTTCATAAGCCAGAGGAGTAACGTGTAGGCTGGGTCCCCCAGGATCAGTACTGGCATTTCAACATCACCAATGGTAATCCGCCGGTCGGGAAAGAAAGTGCCTGCTTGTGGCTTTCTGAACAGTCCTGTGTTCTTAAAGATGCAAGTGTCATGCACCTTCCATCACCAGGCAACACTGATGTTGGTGAAGCGTACCTGGTGATCCACCAATGCTCGCATAACCATTGAAAAGTAGCCCTGTGGCAAGGTGCTCTGGTGCCAAAATAGGGAGATGCGTGCTGTCTATTGCTCCACCGCAGTTCGGGATCCCACTGATGCAAATCCATCCACTATGCCTGCACGTTGCTGAGTCTCACGGTCCTATGTTGCATGAGACGATTAATGGCCCTGCATGCTTGCATGACAACGGCCCCTCCCGTGGATTTTCCATCTCCACAATGATTTCCTACTGGCTGGTGGCAATTCAGCCTTGCAAGTTTCCACAGTGCGATCCCCACTTGCTTCTCCACTGTAAGTGCAGCTCTCATCCCTGTGCTGGAGGGATGGGGCGAGCTCAGCACACAGATCCAGGAAGGTGGCCTTTCACATCCAAAAGTTCTGCAGCCTTTGCTCATCATCCCAAACTTGCATTACGATGAGATCCCAACAGTCAGTGCTCCTTTCTCAGGCCAAGAAGTGACTCTTCGCCATCTGCAGCTGCTCTGTGAATGGCACTAGCAACCTTGAATTGGTTCTCACTATGTCTCACAGCAGTCTGTCATCCAATAAATCATCATGTTCTTCACTGATTTGGTTCTTCTTATGGCTCTGCAAGTACTGAAGGATCATGTGTCCGTCCTGTGCTTGCAACACTTACGACAATAGCACAGAGCTGTGCAGACTCCATGCTTCTGTCAGAGATAATGGACAGTGAAGATGGCTGTACAGTTTCATGGAATTTTTTTTTTTTTTTTTTTTAAGACAAGAAAATTATGGGATATAGATGCCATTTTGCGATGCAGACAGTTGCACGCTGAAAAGTTGAGCCCTTGCTCCCAGACACCCCTGCATAACTCATTTCTGCCCCACCATGCATTGTCAAAACTTCCCAAGAGACAGTGAGCTGGACAGTGGCAGGTTGCACACTCGGATATCTACCCATGGTGCACTGCACTGTGCATCAACACAAACACTCCTGATAAGTTTTATGCACAGAGCCGATGCTAGGAGCCAAGTATGCACATGCACAAGCAATATACCATCTACGGCAGCGTTATGCCAACATAACTTGTGTCAACCAAACTTTGTAGTGTGGACATGGCCTAAGATAATGAATCATGTTGCAAGATAATGGGCGGTAAGATATACCGGGTCAGGAAGGAATTTTCCCGGGTAGATTGACAGTGGCCCTGGAGGTATCCTGGGTCGGGAAGGAATTTTCCTCCAGGGTAGATTGACAGTGGCCCTGGAGGTTTTTCGCCTTCCCCCGCAGCATAGGGCAGGGGTCGCAAGCTGGAAGATTCTCCGCAACTTGAAGTCTTTAGATCACGATCTGGAGACTTCAACAGCAGAGTTAAGGGAAAGTGGGGGGGTCAACATTTATGGCCTGCATCATGCAGGAGGTCAGACTAGATGACCATATTGGTCCCTTCTGACCTTAAAGTCTATGAGTCTATGAGTCTATATACAGTTTCATGCAACTTACTTGGGACACAACTCCGCCAGATCTTGAATGGAGCCCATCAAGTTCATCTGATTTAAACGCTTTAAGCATTGTTCTACCTGAAAAGAGAACAAACACCTTGAGTGGATACTTTCAGAAAAACAAGTTTTTTAGCCTAAGAGTCATCTGTTAAATAAGACAACAACTCCCCTTCTTGGTCTGCCAAGGGCAGTAGGTGGACCTTCTAGGTCTCGTACATTGATACATTCAAATATCTGAATAATGGTGGTGGGATCTCTCTATGACATTATTGTGACAAGAATTTACACTGGGGCAAAGAGATTGTTGATTAATGCTGACTCCTCTAGGCTGCATGTTGCTATTTTGAGGATTTAATTAAGTTTTCAAAAATAAAAATGCAAATGACTTCAGAAGGAGGCAGTGTGTCAAGTGGATAGATAGGAAGTCAGAAAACCTAGGTTGTAATCTCAATTGTGCTACAGCAATGAGCAGCATACTTATTATATTTAGATAGAATACACCAAATTTTTTTTAATTGATATTTATCAAATATATTCAGCTTCACTTTTTAAAGCTGCTTTGAAAAACTCAGTTCTTTCCCAAGGATAGTTTGCAGAAGTTGTATTTCAAAGGCAATTTGTGGATTATTTTTCCCCACCCATTATAAATTGAACACAAATATTTGTATTTCTATTATTCATGAATTGTAAGAAGCATGAAATGGATAAAAGCATCTAATTACATTTATTAGGGTCTTAACTTGAACAGAAAGGGTCTAAATATCGTTCTTACGGAAATAAGTAGCAGAATTCTCATTGATTACAAAGGAGCAAGACTTGATTCAAAAACCAGTGGAACTTACAATGTCTTAAAGACAAGCAAAGAGAGCTATGAAACTACCCAAACCCACACTTTTGGGATGAAAACAAGCCTGCCAAATTTCTTCCTCAAAAGAAATTTTGAGAAAAGTGCAATGGACTTATAACTGAGATTTAGAAGGCTCATTCAAACCATAATTATTTCATGAAGCTTCTTCTTGCTGACCTGTTTCAGAGACAAATAGGTTTTATGGTGAGACATTCTGTTGTGGAAACCATAAAGGATCGAATGTAAAACTTTTCCTTCTGCATCCACAGCTTTACTCTTTAGCAACGTGCTGACCTTGTAACATCCTTTAACAACAGCTGGGAGGCATCTCACTGAGGAAAAAATGAAGACATTAATCCATACAAGATAAATCATATTAGGACAGCATAAATTATAACAACCCATGTCCCAAAGCACATGGACCAAAGAAACATACTTCATAAAAGCTAGGAACTACCTGTCTTGTTTTCAAATACATTTGAACAAATACCAGTTTGTTACTCTTGCCTGCAATACATTCTTTAGTCCTTACTTATGATATATAACACGTGGGAGTTTCATTAAAACAGAATTTGAAAGTCATTTACTTCTCCCCACTTTTTGTGTTTTCCATTTCACTTAGCTTGGACAGTGCAACACAACTAGTTTAGGCAGTATCACTAGAGCTAGTCCAATAGATTTGGATTTGTGTTCCTAAAACTGCAAGGGAATAGAAATAAAACTGCCAGGTAGTGAGTTGAGGGAAGGGGTTGGTTTTTTTAAAATCATGATCACTTCTAGTCAGGTTTTGTTCTGTATTTAAACCACAAACCTTTAGAACTCTGGGACTAAAACTACTAGATCAGACCCTTTAAAAATCCATTCCCAGATCCTTGACAATCCCAGTCACACACACGCCTCACGCCGTATGCGACTAGCTGCGTTTCAGAGTCACAGATGATCTGCGAGTCAGGTACTGGTGCCTCAAGTTTACAGACGGGAAGGGCAAGAGCTAATGGCCCTGTACGCATGGGGGTGGGGGGTCGCCCCATATCCTGCAGAGCCTGCCTGGTGAGTTCTCCCACCCTTCCAGTGCAGCCCACTAATGAACCCCCCCGACTCCAGAATCCTTCCCGTGACGCCCCACGCACGCCCCTGCCATCTTCCCTCACGGTTCCAGCGGAGGGTGGTACGTGCTTGTTCTTCCCAGTGCCCCCTCCCCAGTGCTGCCCTTTGCTCCGCTACCTGCCGGGTGTTGGGCCGGCAGGGCCACCGTAGCGCAGCTCGCAGGCCACGGCACGCGCCACCGGTTCCACGCCGCCTCCCCCTGCACGGGCGCCGCCATCTTGCCGGGGTGAGAAGAGATCGGGACTCGGAGAGTGAAGACAAGGGGGGCGGAGCTACAAGAGCAGGAGGCGGGGCTGGGCGGAACCAAACCAGTGCGGGGGGGGTGTGGAGACGGGGAAGCGGAACCAAATGGTCTGGGCGGAGGAAGGTGCCTGGGAAGCGCAGACTCTCCTGGGCGGGGCCTGGTGCGAGGCTCCACCCCCCCGGGGCTCCTAGGGCGGGGCTGAGGCCCGTGGCTCCGGGGTCCCTAGCGCGTGGGCCGGGCGCTGCCAGGGCCCAGACCCCGCCGGTGCAGCCTGGCCGCCGCTGGGGTTGCCTCAGGCCCCAGCTCCTGGAGGCAGGCGATGGGGGGAGAAGCTGAGCTGGCCCCCAGGCAGGGAGTGTCTCGCCCTCCTGGCCGCAGAGCCCAGCTTGAGAGCGAGACCCCCGGGTTGCCTTGAGGCTATAAAGGCGAAGAACCCGCCAGGCGTTTATTATTATTATTATTATGATGATGATGATCTCATGATTTGTAAACCAATCTCATGATTTTTCGGGGGCCTGTAATTCGTGAGCTTTGAATGTCGAGGGCTGGCAGCGCTGCTGCAGCCGCTGAGATCACCTCAACGTGCATCCACATGGCAGGGATCTCGGGCAGTGTGGCCAGCAACCTGCCCTTCAGGGAATCATGCCTGTCCCAAGCCAGGTCGCTGCCCCTCCCATCGCAACTGAAAGTAGCACTGGACATTCCCTAAACAACAGGTGCAAAACCTGCGGACATATCATCACTGTGTCTGCTACAATGATCAACATCCCCCACAATACACCTTTCAAGAGCCAGGGGGCCCTACAGGCGTCTATCACAGCATATGGTGTCCATCATCCAGTTAACTAAATGCCCCAACAACAACTATGTGGGTAAAATGAGACGATCACTACACTGAACTCACACAGGGAAATGATAAAAGACAAAAACACCACATGATCTGTCCATCACAGGCATCCAGCCACTTTTCACCAAAGTGATGTGAAACCTGGGGGCCCTGTCTCATCACTAATGGGGGAGAAGGGGGGCTGGAATAAGTTATACTGGCAAAGACACAGGTTTGCCAAGGTAAGCTGGGTCCGTACTAGGAGTGTTTTATCAGTATAGCTATACCATTAAAGCGCTGCTAGTGTAAGCGTTTGGCCTCACTGTTAGGTGATCAGGAAGCATCAATGCTGAACAAAAGGAAAAGTCGTCTTCCACCTCCAGCTTGCTAAGAAACTACCCCTTCCTCCAGATGAGGATCTGGCCAGAGTGATCCATGTATCCATTACCTCCAAATTGGGTAATTGCAACTCACTGTTTCTGGGGCTGACGGTGGATAAAATGCAAAAGCTCCAGTTTATACAGAATGTGGTTGCTTGGTTGCCCCATGGGACAGGCCTCTGAAAACACACCACCCTGCTTGCTGTCCACTGATCCAGAGGTCTCTTTCAGCATCATTAATTACCAGGTGTCTCCTTCCCACTAAGTATGTATATTTATAGTAGATTATTTCCATGCTTAATCTAATTTGTTGAGCCCATGAGCCACATTTGTTCTAATTACAAACCTGTTGAAATCAATGGAGTTATGCCAGACATTAATTTTTTCATGTTTCGAATCTTTCAAGGTCCCTTTTAATTTTTTCTCAGTCTTCATTCACTGGTGCTTGTATAAATAGAGAGTAGATGATGAAAGTAATGGTGTCCCTTTAAGGAGCTGTAGCCTAAAGTTGCTCTGAATGGTCCCACCTGAAGACGAGACAAGGCAGAATGGATAAAAGACTGGTAGATGCACCTATGGCTGTCTGAGGAGTAGATGTAGAACAACCTAGCCAAAAACAAGCATATGGGGAGTGGTGAAAGTAAAAAAATGGATTATTCAAGCTGTGAATGGAGGAATGTCACTAAGGTTTCTTTGGGAGAGTTTCTGAGATGTTGTGACCAGCCAATAAGTGAGGAGCAGGCCTGGGCCCTTTGCTTTCAATGTTGCCATAAAATGAAGCAGTTGGCTCAGGGCCCCCACCCTGTGGTGATTAAAGGTCTGGGAAGCATCCTTATCCATTCTGATGGTGCTGTTTCCTTCACGGTGCGTCCTAAGTCTGGTAAGAACAAAGGCACCAGTGGATGGGGCTCTTAGACAAAAGTCTTCTCTCTCTGATAATGCTATGGGTTTCTTTATTGTGCCCATGAGAATGTACAGCCATGTGATTCTGTCTCTGAAATGCTTTCCATAGTGAATCCCATGGATCCCGCTACAAATAAAAAACTAACTTGTGGTATTGCCTGATATGTCTTTGAACCCAATGTCTATGCTCCTAATGTGAAGGGCTGTATTCTCCAAACCAATTAGAGTATCTGCAGAGAATAGAGAAGAAAGAGATACTAAGTGGGTGCATACCTGTAGTATTTCTAATGGTTAGAGTATCTGACTAGGAGTCAACATTTCTGGGTTCTAATTCTGCATCTGCTGCTCTTCCCCACCTATAATATGGGGATAAAATACTTTTCTAGTTTACAGGGATGTTTTGAAACGTAATTACTGTTTGTAAAGTATTTTTGGCAAGAAAGTGCTATAGAAGTGCAGTGTAGGACTATTTCTCCCCTTCCTCCCTCCCCTCCCCCCCACCCCAGTTATCTATTGAATCACTTGGTTTGGGGGAATAATTTGGACAAATGTCTGAGATAAGGGACTCTGGTTCCTGGAAATTGATTGTCTTCACCTATATGGGTGCATACACATACAACATATTTGTGTTTTAATCTGAGGCTTTGGTGACCTGAGAGCTGCTTAATCATATTGATGTACTCCCTAGCCTGTTTGCTTTCTGCTGCTAAACTTTCTCTGAAAGTAGCAGTTGTACTGGTATGTGACTGTCAGTTGCGGGTGGTGAGGGAAGAGGGACAAGTGGCTGATAAAGACTCAGAGGTCATTTTGTGGTAGTATTCGGAGCAAAGATGAATCCCACTCCCACATTTCTTTTTGCTGACACCTCTAGGGATTCTGTGGCTGTTGCTAACTCTTGTATCCTGGAGAGGAAAGGTGGACAATAAATATGCCTTCCTTTACCAAAGGTCAAACATTGGTGTAAAGACAGAGCTATATTTAGGCATGTTCTCTTCCCAGCATACCACCACCACACACTACTGAGTGCAGAAGGAAAGGAGAATTATTCTTTCTTTGGGTTAACAAACATCCACTAGTAGATCACCGCCACCACGCCTGGCTCGAGATGGAAGATGTACCAGGCATCTTCTCTAGTGACCTCAGATAGTCATATTCAGTTTACCTCCTCTGGAAAGGGGAGGATTGCTGTGATCCAAGGCTTCTGGAGGTCTCCACCATGACACTGCACCCCATATTCTTCATAGTGATATGATATGATTATAGATAATTATGCATTTTATGCAAGATTCGTCATGTGAGATGTCATTGGAAAAGTTATGATTTGCTGAACATGATTATCCTGTTGGTACGCATGTATCATTTTTGTAACTGAAGTTATGAACATAAATTGTGTATCTGTATTTCAAATGTAGTTACACCTGGGTGATGCCCACTAGGCAAGATGCTTTTAGTCTAGATAGCTGGCTGGGAAAGGCCTATTCAGGATAATGAGCCATTAGGGAAAACAATAGGCCTTAGGAGAAGCTTATCTCCCACCTGCTGAGCCTTCCTGAGAAGGCTCCAGACAGCTTTCAAGTAATGGCTGCTATGACTCCACAAGGTCATGAGACCAGGCCACATGTTTCTGGACTCCATCTTGGGCTGTCATTGTTTTTCCACAAACTGAGTTTTGGGCCAAAGGGTTCCTGCCATATGCTAAAGTTATATAGGGAGGGGAGTGACCTCATCCGTGGTTTTTCATTCCTCACTCAAGAACACTTCTGAAAACACCTGAGGAACAAAAACTGAACTGTCAGGATTTGAATTACTCTCTCACCCTATCTTTCTGGTATGTTAAATTTAGGTTGTGTTTTTGTTTATTTACTAGGTAATCTGCCTTGATCTGTTTGCTATCACTTATAATCATTTAAAATCTATCTTTTGTAGTTGTTAAACTTGTTTTTGCTTTCACTAAACCAGTGAGTTGAAGTGAACTGCTTGGGAATCTTAGCTCAGAGAGGCTGTTGCATTTCCTCTCCACATTGAGGGGCAGGGGAACTGGATAATAAATTCATACTGGTTGGGGTTTGGACCAGGGCAGGACAGTACCGCTCTGGGGTGTTAAGCTAGGAGTTATTTTGGCTGTAGCCTTTCTACTGTTGCTTCATGCTGTGGCTGGTCAGAGAGCCTGCATGTAACTGCAGCTGGGTGTGTCCCTACCTGGGTGAATGCTGTGGAAGTGCAGGACCAGGAGTGGGTCTGCAGCTTGTCACAGCAGCAGCACAGTGTGAGCGGGACCCCAGGTTGGTGAGTCAGAGGCTCAGTGGCACCCCAGTCACATCCATCACCAACAAAAAACCAAATGCCGACTCTAATTATCCTCTCTAGTATGGACTTAAGTCTGTAGGGATTGGTAAACTGTTTGATCTTTTTTCACTTGTTTCCCTTTCAGATGTTAACAAGACTCAACAACTGGAGGAGCAGGTAAGACTCTGGAGTTGAGAGATGACATTTAAGAACCTGTGATTTTTAGTCTGGCAAATGCACAGATATAAACCTGCATTGGTAAAAGGACTAGCTAAAGCAGGGGTTCTCAAACTGGGGGTTGGGACCCCTCAGGGGGTCGTGAGGTTATTGCATGGGGGGATTGGCAGCTGTCAGCCTCCACCCCAAACCCTGCTTTGTATCCAGCATTTAGATTAAAAACACTTTTTTATATATTTAAGGGGGGGGAGGGTGTCGCACTCAGAGGCTTGCTATGTGAAAGGGATCGCCAGTACAAAAGTTTGAGAGCTACTGAGCTAAAGGAAACTCAGCAGTCTTGCTCTTCAGTGACTCAGCAGGTTCATAAGATTCCATGGTCATCTAATGTTCATGGCACTTCTGCTGTCCCAGTGGCTTGCCTAGGGTGTTGTCTCCTGCATGGGAGTGGAAGTCTAGGTGAAGTTCCAGGACTAAATTAAAAAATGACGCAAATTGACTGGGCATAAGATAGACACTGAAGGGGTGGGGGAGGTTGAGTTGTGGCAGGAAATGCTGTCAACAGTGGGTAAGAGATAAAGTAGGCTGCTCTCCCTGCTGCCACAGCTCACTTAAACAATGTTATGTAGCCGTATTTGGGTGTTACAACTGAATTAGGCCCCAGTCTCTTATCCCCAGTTGATCCAGGAGCATCTCAGTAGCTGCTTGAATGACCGCGGTAGGATTATGTTGTGTGTCCAAAGAGGCAGATGGCCTTGAATGTGGGGAAGGGTGCTGGCATGGTTGGGAGGGGTAGAAATCTTGATAAAGTTCCTAAATGGAACCCCATCTCCACAATACCAAATTATTTCTTCATTAATCTGAAAGACCATTTCCTTGGCCTCTGTAGCTGACAGAGCGTCTGGGAATGGTAATCTATAAAGCCCTGGACTGGGGGATTGACAACCATCTGGAGCGAGAGCTGAGTGAACCACTGGAGAAGCTGATTTCCCTCCTTCTGAAATTGAACACTGAGGCAACAAAACCAGCAATCACTTTCCAGGATGTCCTCAAGGTTTTCCCCCTTTCTTATTTTTACTATACAACCATGTCAACTTCTCTAATGTATCTGCACTTACCACATTACCTGACTGCTCCAGTGCATTCTGGGAAAATCTGGTCTTGGCCCCACCAGTGCATGTGAGCTGGTGAACTCAGGAAGATCCTACTGCACAGTGATGGGAGGAAGGAAGAGGGGCAAACTAGTTTCACGGGCATTGGTCAGGCTACGTACACATGGCCCACTGCTTGCAGGAAACCCCGTGCCAGCCTAGGCCACTGGCAAGGACCCCACACAGGTGGCACAGCTACTAATTGTAGCGAGGATGGGAAAACACACCATGTGTAAGGTCTTAACAACTTACAAACTGAATTAATATCTGTAGAATGGCTAGGCCCTTAATCTCCAGTTCTCTCCTCTGTGGCTGTCTCCTGTGCAAGTACCTGCCTTGAACTTAAGCTCATAGAAACATGCCTGCAGGCAGCATGTTTGTGGTTCCTACTTCTCCCTCCCCCCCCCTTTCCCCCCCCACCCCGACTTTGCCTGATTTTCCAAGTCACCTACAGAGATTCAGCATATTTGAATAGGGTCCCGATAAGCCCCTGGTAGTAAAAAGAAAGTTATGGGCACATCAGTGAGAAAGCATGGTGTTAATGCACCTGTCCTGCCTTCAGGAGAGACTTCTGCAGATAAGAGGAGAATCAGTGCTTGCAGCATTCTGTCTATTCTTGGCCTGGCAGCTGAATGTAAGTGTAGACGGTCAGGAGAGACTAGTGCACAGTCAGAATGTGGACCCTCCCAAGCAACCTTTCCCATATCCCAAGGGATAATGGGACCCTCTACTCAAAAGCAGCACTGAAGTTAAAGGAAATGCTTCATCTAATCCTAATAGCTATCCTCTTTTCAGGCCTCTGGATTCTAGCGGGCAAGACAGTTATGATATAGCTGTGCAAATCCACCTCTAGGCTAGACTAACCTTTTTACTAGAAGCCCTCCCCATATGGGCAGGTATTTTTGTATCAGTAGAACTTAGGCAGCGTGCAGGCACTAAGAAAAGCTTTATCCAAAGCAACACATGCTCTCTGGTCTGTGCTCTAGCTTCAAAGTGCTGTCCAGACACTGAGCCTCACAACCCCTCTTCCATTTTACACATGGGGAAACTGAGGCATATAGAAACATGTGTCCAATCCTTACAGCAGGTTCCTGAAAGAGCTAATGATTCCTACTTTGTGCCTAGTCCATTAGACTGTTCTCAAGGAAGTTTTCTCGTTCCAATCTCTGGTCAACTGGCTGGTGTGCTCAATGCACAGAGCAGCCATAATTTCAGTCTGACAGGTTTATTTTTAGATTTAAGGAAAACAGAATAAAAACAAGTCTTCATGAGTGTACACAGTGGTTTCCTCTAACATGCTGTCTCGGCCATGTCTCAGAAAAGGGCAGCCTCACCAGAAGACGAGGAGTTATTTAAATTTCCAGTATATAGAGGAGGATAAATTACATAACTCCATACATCACAGCTGGCACAAAATTGGGCTTTCCCTTTCTCTAGTCCTCTTCCCTTTGCCCTCCCAGCAGAAGGGAGGGCTCTTCTGAGCTGTAACATGCAAGGGACACAAGGAAAGGTGATCCTAATCTCAGAACCTGAATAAACTGGAAACTGAGAGGCAACCTGCCCCCCCCATCCCCAAATCCTTTATTTCAAGGAGAACTTTCTTTCCAACCATCAGTGCTGAGTATATGGCTGCATTTCCTTTCAGATCTGTGAGGAGCATTTGCCCAGGCCCTCTGAGGCTGCCAGCTATTACAGAACAGTCTGCAGGGTTCTCTTTGCTGAGTACGTAGATCTTCAGAAACTAATGCTCACCCTACAGAGCTCCAAAGAGGTATTTTGGGACCATCATTAAGCTGCTGTCTCTTTCCTCCTACCTCACACACTTAATTCCAGGCTAATCCTCTTGCCTTTCCCCAAGCAGAAGGTTATTTAGCTAAAGTTCTATTCTCTGCATGTGAAAGGGGTGGGCTTTCTCCCAAGAGCCAGAATACATTAATCTCGTGTATTTGTCTTCCACATTGTGTTGTTTTGTTTTGTTTTTTTCAACTGTTGAAGTTGGCAGTACTGTGACTGGGGCTGGACAGACAGGGATGGTCTAGGAATGTCTGGAACAGTACAGGCTAATCAGCTCACATGTTTGTTTGACAGAGTCTAAGAAGAATGGATGTGGAGGACTTGCTGGAAAATGACACTCAGAGGGAGAAGGATAATTACTGGGTAAGAGTTTTTAGAATTGTTGGTTTTGGTTGGTTTTTTTTACTCTCTGTGAGGCCTTCCAGTGACTTCCCAGCTTAAAACAAATAGAGCGAAACATAACTAGTTAAAACCCTCTAAATACCAAGTGACACGTTATACTAAATTCTAGCTCTCTGTGGGAATTGCTATCTGTCCCAAGAGCAGTTCTCTTCTCTTTGGTCTTGTCTACACTGCCAACTTTGGGGAGATCTCCTACTGTAGCACTGGTGCTAACAATGCTGGATGTGCTACTGTAGATCAGCCAGTGACATTCTAGTCACCAGGAGTCCTGTGGCACCTTATAGACTAACAGACGTATTGGAGCATAAGCTTTCGAAGCGGGTATTCACCCACGAAAGCTTATGCTCCAATACGTCTATTAGTCTACAAGGTGCCACAGGATTCCTTGTCGCTTTTTACAGATCCAGACTAACACGGCTACCCCTCTGATTCTAGTCACCATGTCACGTAGACCTGCTGTGAGCAGGTTTAGATGTCAAGATAGCTAAAGGCCATTGGCTTAAACTGTTAGCACTTGTACAGCTCCATCAGAGCTAAAGCAATGGTGGGAGATTCCCAGAAAAAGGTCAGTATAGATGTAGCTTCCATGTTTTGTTTTTTTCCCCACCACCTTCTCTAGTCTTATCCCTCTAGTTGTTGGACTTCAAGATTCCTGGGGCAGGGAAATGACTTGTTCTGTTCTGTCCAGGGCCAGTGAATTCAGTGCTCCAAAGTAAACAGCTCTTCTGATTGGAGCCTTGCCAAGGTAAACCAAATGCACTGGAGTCTAAGAGACGGGAACAGCAACCCCCAAGGGAGCTGCTCCTACTCCCTTTGTCTAAATAGTGTTCACTTTGAAACATAACAAACCATTCATATGAAAATGTTTGTGACATATGTGTTTAGGCATATTTTCAGTTTTGTCATGTATTAAAATAAACTAGCAAGTTAACTCGCACTCCCCCTGAATAAGCTACGTGAGATTGATTTAGTGGTCTGGGAAGGCCCAAGTAAATGCATGGGCTTTGCAGTGTGGCCTGAAAGCCCAAGAGATTCCGCTTCACTTAATTAAGAAAAGTGCCATTTCAAAAGCAAGAGCCCCATTGCCAATCCTCTGCCTCTAGTTTCCCAGGTTCAAGCCCCGCAAGAGCCAGCTGCTTGCACCATCCTGGCAGGTAGCCAGGGCCCAAGTCAACCCCTTGATTCTTGAATTACATCTGGTAGCTAAAGCAGTCTGTGGAGCACAGGATTATACACTTAGTATGCTGAACATCACCATTAGGCAGACCCCTCCTTAGGCACATCTGGTGCAGAGCTGTGCTGTCCTAGCTATATACGTATGTTGGAGTATCTAAGGCACCGATCACCTTGACCTCAATGCTTAGATGCCTCTTCAGAGTATAACTGTTGCACCAGCCTTTAAGTGTGCGCTCCCCTGCCAAATAACTGTTAAGTGGGTGGAGCATGTGTGCATATCTCCACACCCCTTTGCATTCATGAGGCTAATGCTGCTAGCTCTTCCTCTGCTTGGGTAACCCTGACTCCAACTGTGCCTGGGACACGTGTGCAGGTTGATAGAACAGCATTCTGTCATCTGACGTCAGGGTAGCCCCGTGCAGGGTCTGGAGGGAACAAAAGTCTGGGTAACCACTTTAAGGTCCATGGCTGAGAGGGTTCAACCTTAGCCAAATGCATATGAAGGCTAGCAGGGGAGAGTGCGCTAGAACTAGTATCTGTGTACTGCACTTAAAGTCTTCCTAGGAATAAGGCTGCGAGTTTTGGCTGTGAAAAGAATGGAATGTTCTCTTGGACAGTTGGCTAATGAACTACTTAATACTGTCCCATAAAGTAAGGTGAGGTGCTGTTACAACCAGAAAAGGACTCTGGTGCTGATTGCAGTAATTACAGTACTCTTTTCTGTAATACTTGTTAGTGAAGGCAGTTCAGCTTAAGCAGTCACACAGCTGCTTGTGTCGGTCTCTTTTGCTATTGGCCAGTTTGCCTGCAGCCTTTCCTTGGACATCCTTGAGTTAAAAAGGTAGCTCAATGTTCTGCTACTCCAGAAATACAATAGTTCAGGAAAGACTGTCTCAATATGGCTGTCCTTTACTTCAGTTGGTTGCAACATTACTCCATTTTTGTAGTGTAGACAGGACCTTATGTGTAGCTAGGTTAAAACCATGGGCAGTCCAGGTTCTTGACTATCAGGGCATGCAACTAAACATCCCTCTCATCTATGGTGCTTGGGGGCTGCAGCTGAGTTATGACTCTTGTCATGTCTTCCAAATGTCCTGCAGTTAATAGTGATCAAGACCTGATATTGCAGATTGTGGGGGGGTGGAAGGGGGAGGCCATGGGAAGGCAAATGTGGGAAACTTAAGTTTTTTAAGACAGGTCTAAATCAAAAATACTGTAGTAAAGGGGGCACACACAACCTTCTTATTCTGATCACCTCTAAGATCGAGAAGGAAAGAGTTTAGGTAACACTATTAAGCTGTTGATTTAACACGTGGATCTGAACTGGATTGTTTTGTTGTGTTAATGGGATGATCTTGCAGGCCCAAGCACCAACCTAAAAGCAGTTGCCTTGAAGATTGAGATAAAGAGCAGAATGGATACATATTGTAGTTGCCAGTCTGGATCCCATAGTTTGAGTTAATTTATATTATTTCAGCCTTCTTACCCCTTCTTCTTTGGGGCACTCAGAAGGATTATGAAGGCTGCATTTTATACTGTAGGCCACCTTTAATGACTTAATATCTTGCCTAGTATCTCATCCAAAGACCTTGAAGAGAAATTCAAAAACACTAGACCTTTCAGTTTCAACAGTCATCTGAGGTAGCTAAATTATTTCAACTATTTGCTCAGGTAAACTGAGGCACGGGGCCACACATCAAAAGTTAGTGACAACTGAGACATGAACCCACCTGAGTTCTGGTCTCTCTCTGCCCGCCCCTCTGTGGCCCCTCCCCCCGCTCTAAGCACTGTACTACTCTGTCTGAATTTCTAAGCAGGTTTAAATGAGACTCTCTCAGATATTTGTGCAGCTACAAATGGTTTGTAATTGCTAGTTGAGCCCTTTATTGAATGAACGAATACCACCTCAGAGATTCCAGAGATCTTTTAACTGGCTCATGTTGCCCTGTAGCAGGCTAGCTTGTGGCACGATGTCATCAGGGAACTGCAGAATGGTGTGAGGCTGCGCAAGGCCATGGAGCGACCTCAACATAGCGTTCCTCCCAAGGAATATGCCCGGTCTCCCTATGAGCTCTTGGCAGAGGACATCCGACGCAAGAGGTACACCCTCCGCAAGGTGAAGGTGAGCAGTTGTTCTCAACACGCTTAATTTGGCATCTGCTGCTCTAGCTACCTGGCAACTGACATCTGTTTGATTAAACCCAACCTGTGTCCTCACACTCTTTCCTTCAGAGTAACTTCCAGGCTTCAAGGGTGGGTGAGAACTCATGAGCTCCACTTGAGCATATAATGGCCACCATATTCACCCACCAACTCACTTCATTTCTAAGAACTAAACTTAGTGCTATGTAAACTATTCTAGGCTACCTTGTCTGAAGCCACTTCATTAAACTGTCTCTTGCTCACTGCCTTTCCCAGCTCTGGAAACACTGATCTGTGTCTCCACAGGCTCTCTAAGGTGCATCCTACTTGATCTTCTTGGCAGTATGCAGTTCAAAAATGGAGGCCTCTTACATGCGAGCTATCCAAAGGGAAACTTACTAGTGGCCTGCCTCAAGCAGAGGGCCTTAGGCAGCACTCAGTGACTTGAATGGGGGTTTGGGCAAAATAAGGAAAGCTGAACAAGTTCCCAGCAAGGTCTGTTGTGCTGACTGAAGTGTTAGTGGGCTCCAATGCTGCTGATTGCTAATGTGCTCCGAGACGACGATGGAGTTCCTCTAAAGGACTGCAGCATCACCACTTGCTTGCCACTGCTTGAGCTAGGTCAGTTTTAAAAGCTGGCATGAGGTGGTGCGGTGTTGCGATGTCATGCAAGCCGACTCTTTGGCACGAGATGAGAAACAATTTGGCGATAATGACCTATCGTTACAAAATAAAAATCTTGCCTACCACACTAAATGCCAGCTCTTCAGCTGCTTATTGTACGCCCTCCTAAAGTGAGGGGGAATGACATACCTGGTTCAGTCAGGGCTGACGAGCTTCACTTTGAAAATCCTCCCCTCACCCTCCTTCACCAGCTGTCAAACACCAGCTCCTGGACTACTGTGGTGTCCTTCCAATTGGGCTGAGAAACTGTACTTGGATCCTGAGTCTGAACCCAGCTAGTACTGCATACACCATTTGCAAGGTGCTCAGATACTCTGGTGATCAGAGGAGGGCACAGAAGTACCTTAGAGTAGACTATATGCAACAGCAACAGACCCCAGTCGTTGGCAGGCAGGATTAAACCTGGGACCTCTGGAGCTTAGTGCATGAGCCTCCACCACATGAGCTAAAAGCCAGCTGCCTGTTAGCTAAGGCTGTAGAGCAGATTCATTAATCTTTCTCTCTAAGTGGTCTCGGTGCCACTAGATGGGACAGAACACCACACCCAGGAGGTGTGGGGGTTACATATACATAGAGGAATAGTGACAGATAGGAGGTGATACATCACTAGCTGTTACATGTTATGAGGTATAAATTGCAGGTGCACTCAAAATCATAACCTAAGGCAGCAGAATGAACTGGGTCTTCAGCTGTGGTCCATGGATCATTGGTGTGTCAAATATATCACAAAAGCATTTGTCAAGCAGTTGTAAGTGTACCTCCTGCTAGCTACAGTGCAGTCCTCGATCAAAACAGCCACTGGAAACCATGAGTGAGTCATCAAAATTCAAATAAGCCCCTCTGCATCTTCAGTGCTGCTTTGCATCAGTCTTTGTCAAACCAGGGTCAAGTTTGCAAGCACAAATGAGAGGAATAGGCAACACAAGAGGATAGATGGCAAACTGACCTGGAGACACTCTGCTAGTATCTAGTATCTCCCCTCACTGCCTGCATTCCCCAGTGTTCTAAAGCCCCACTCCTTGGTAAAGCAAACAGCACAGGTACAAAATAGGGCTATCCAACAAATGCAGCTGCACCCAATATACTAAATGGAGTCTGATTTTATTTTCTCACAAATACTGTCCTCTTGTGACAGCCCTACCCATGCTGCGGGGGTCATAGAAGAGGTGCCCATGTGATAGAATCTCTGTCTTCGTGTTCTCCAATGAGAGAACTTGAGAAACAAACTTATATGTGCCTGCTAGCTACTTCTGTTACAGTTAACCTGTTTAGGAGCTTCTCAGTTAAACTACAAGGGGGTGCTATTCTTAGGGTGACCAGACAGCAAGTGTGAAAAATTGGGATGGGGGTGGGGGTTAATAGGAGCTTATATAAGAGACCCAAAAATCAGGACTGTCCCTATAAAATTGGGACATCTGGTCACCCTAGCTGCTATTGCTTTACTGGATAGGGAAGCTCTGCTGCATGAAGTCCCCTCTCTGTGACACCATGGTCTGGATATGTTGTAATTTTGGAGTTGGTGCATTATGAGGCTTCTTAGAGCCTTGAAACTCTTTATGCTGCTTCTATCCAGGATCTTTTCATGGGCTGCAGGAATTTTGTAAGTCTTATGCACATACCTAAGGACTGCCCAGCTCCCAGTATATCGCCATGTGCTATTTCTTCACAGGCTTTTCTCCTTGCAAAAACAGCTTTCAATCCTATTGCCCTTTCTACCCTTTGCTCCCAAGAAAGCAAATGTCTTCTAATAGGACTCTTGTTTAATCTCTTGCCTAAAAAGATTGACTTGAGTTAGACACACACTTGTGAAATGCCATGAGTGGCTATGTAAGGTCGTGAAACTGTATTTCCTAGTTCATCCTCCGTTTCTGGGGAAGGAGGTTCAAGAAAAAATTAACTTTCATCATTTCATAAGTGTCCTTTTCGCCCTTTCAGATCAACAGTGAGCAAAACTGCAAGAGCTCTGAAGGCAACACAGTCGCTTCACAGCCCCCTTTAAAGCCAGTAAGTGACTTGTTTAGTTGTGATGGCATGAACAGAAGGATCCCTGAACTGGCTGAAGCAATACTGACCTATCCCATTCCCAAGTCCGGCAAGGTAGCTTGAATGTTAGAATATCCCTTTTTTATATATAGGCCAAACTTTAAAAGGCCCGCTGTGTTACAGGGGGATGGGACAATGACTCAGATCTTCACCCTTTTCTTCCCATGTCATTTCTAACTAATGCAGCTGCTTCTCTTCCTTTTTGCCTCCTAAAATGTTTCTGAACAATCCTGGTCAAGCTATGGTTCACTTACTATAGCTTCTACTTTGAGTTAGTCCATGGAAACGTTCTCCATTCGTTAACAAAACTCTATATTGTTCCTATAAATTGGAATTTGCGTGTAAAGTGCACAGGTTACAAATGGTGAGAGTGCTGGGGCTACAGGATTTCTGGCTGGGTGTGGAGACTGACTTGTGAAATCATGCCCCTTCTGAGAAGTGCACTTCTATTGCTCTGGGGGATCTGGATTTTATCCAGTGGCTTTTCACAGCTCTCTACTCCATGTTGCAGGCCTCAGAGAGGAAGCTAAAAGAGAACTCCCCCAAAGCACCCAGTCTGCACGACCTGCTCATGATGGAAATAAAACAGCCACAGAAGCTTCGGCCGTCTTCCACAGAGAAAAATGGGAGCAGGCACAAAGGTACCTACTGGTACTGCTGGGCATCCACTAGTAGTAGGCATACTTGTGATGTATGAGTTGGTCATGGGTCAAGTAAGGGACGCTAAGGAGCTTGGATCAATTTTCAGAGGCACCAGCACTGCTACTTTTCAGACATAGAATTGTAGGACTGGAAGGGATCTTGAGGTCATCTAGTCCAGTCCCCTGCACCTCTGGCTTATGTCACCTGCTAGGGCCCACGTGCCTGGGCTGGAGTCTCTCACCTCGTACAAGAAAGATGGGGTAAAAAGCTCAACTCCTGTGAGACTAAAAGGATGCAAAGGGTTGCTGAGCCATCACCGCCTCCAAGAGGTCCGGTGTGAGACTTATGGAGTCTGTCATCAGTGTCTTGCATCTACAGCTCACTTATGTTGCAGGGTTTTGGTTTTTGTTTTTTGTTTTTTTTCTTCCCAGATACTTTTGTGATGCCAATGTTTTCCTTGAATTCCCCGTGTGGCAATGTCTTATCTGTCCAAAATGCCAGTACAGGACTTACAATTCACAAAGTTAAAAAACAGCTGCTGATCCCTGACTTGCTGGTCCCAGAATTTCAGGTAAGTCCTTTTAAATGAAATCTTGCTATAGAGGCTGAAATGGCCCAAATATTTGATTTTTGAAATATACAGGCACCCTGGAACGTCAGGTTCAAATCCCAGCATGGGCAACTTGGCCCTTCACTCTTCCAGGGTGAATAAATTGGAGTACCAATCAGTTCATTTGAGTCCTATCTACCCTCCAGAAATCCAAGCCCTGTGTAAAAATGTGATCATTTATGTAGTGTAGATGGAGCCTTTAAAACTGAGGTTCTCACTGCTCTCAATGCACATCCCATGACTCTTTTCATAAGAGTTGGGATCTGTGAAGCCAATGTTAGCCAAAATGTCTTCTGCTCCCCTTCCCTTTATCACTGCTCTTCATGCCAGAGGTGTCTGCATTTCATGTGTTATGGGATATAGTGGAGATAAATTACTCACTGCAAGTTAATCATTCGACCTTCTCTGCTTATGGAATATCTGAGCAAACGACAGTTTACTTCAATAAGTTAGGGTTATTTTTTTTAAGATTATGATTATTCTATGAGTTGATCATGAACAGTTCTGAGTACTTGGTGTCTGAAATTCAAGCTGTGTTTAGTCAGTCACATGTCTGTTTCTGTTCCCTAATGCAGTCACTTTTTTCTTCTGGCACAAATACTCCTGCACATAAACTGGAAGTTTATTTTTTTATATGCACTTTTGTCAGTGAAATGCTTTTCTCTGACTTAAGCAATTGCAAATGTGAATGAATATTTGTAGAAAACTTTTAGCTGTATTTTCACAGCTCCAGTGTATAGTTGGTAGGAACTTGTAATCTTTCTGATGACAATGTCTCATATAGCTCCATTGATTCTGAATCATATTGGTGTATCTCTAGTGGTAAGGCTTGTACAAATGCTCTTGGCTAGCAGGATTGCAGCAGCACAAGCTAACAGTTCAGGATTTTAAAACAAAATCCAGTTATTGAGGTTTCCTGTACTCTAAGGACCTCTTCTCAAGCAGTTTCTATTGTAGGGTCTTGAACTTCCACTAGTTTAGATTAGAGAGAGGCCAAAGCATTGGTACTTGGAACCATCTGGGGGTTAGGCTATGTCACCCACAGAATCTCCTGAGTTGCTTTCATGAGTTTCTGCATGCAAACTGGAGCCAGGAAAAAATTAGCTTCCTACATGGGCCCAAAGCTGTAGGAGGAGAGTCTAGATTCAAGGGCTGTATTTGAACATCTTCCATCCCTGAAACTTTTGAGGGAGGCTGGAGTTGAATTTAGGATTTGGGTCCCATCTCTATTTTTAAAATTTTACTGGGTCAAATTCATCCGTGATGTAACTCCAGTGGAGTTTGACTCATTATTGCTCTTCTGAATAATCTGGAACATGGTGTGTGAATTGAGGTGAACAAGCCAGCTAATTTCACCACTACTTCTGCTTACCTTACCACTGCCAGATGGTTGGCTCTCATAAGAGCCCCTGTTGTCTCATTCATTGTCAATGAGCATATCTGCTCTTCTCAGGGGCTCTTGGTTATGCTGAGGTGACCTTCCCACCCAACCCTACCTCTCTGATGTGGTGTTTTATACCCACTGTAAAAATCTCCCATCTGTGATCCACAGGAAGCAGACGGGGCATTGAAATACAACTTGGGAGTCATCTCACACAGATCTGTACTGACATCCAGCAGCACAGGTCAGTATGCCCTTTCCTGCCTTACTCTCTCCTCTCACAACATGGTCTAAATACTTGAATCAAGGCGTCCTCCATTCTTATGAGCCCAGTCCATCTTCCTCTGCTTCCTCCTGCTTTTGAAGTCACTTGTCTTTTAGAGCCATCTGATGTGAGGAACACATAACATGGAGTTGCTGGCATGGAGAGTGACCTTTCAAATCAGTTCCTGGCTGTGAAACTTCTTGAATCTGTTAAGTTTCTAAATAGTGACAAAATTCTTCGTGCTTCCAGTTTCAGGCCTCAAGATGTATGTTACGGTAGCAAACATTCAGTGAGGCTTTAGAATGTGTGAATGAAAGGAATAAGTAAATCACTGATTTAAAGTAGGACCCACTTATAAACAAAACATCACGGTTGCTTGCTTACATTTCTAATCAGAATGTACCCAATTACGTGGTGCTTCTGTGATCTTGGGTAAGGGGAGGAAGGGAAGAGGGTCTTTAGAACAGGCTTCACTGCCTTCAGAAACTGATCAGCCTGTCGTATTTAAGCGTTCCGCTCATCTCAAGAATCTCTGAAGTTACCAGATCACATTTATGCTTTAACACCTTGTTGTCCTTTCCTACTTTTCCATTTCCAGATTGTTCTGCAGACTGCACATTTACCCCCAAGAGCGTGCCCGTGCAAGGAGACTGTGAAACAAGCAGCTTTCCTAATCTAAATCAGCGACAGCCTTTCTGCCGAGGGAGGTTCAAGTCTTTAAGGAGTGCCCTTCAAATCAAGGAAGATGTAAGTCCTGTGTGGGCCTGCAACTCCGCTCCCAGTGATGCCACAAGCTGGTAGTGAGCTGGCCTGGCTACTGTCCCAAGGGTTGCAGCTTGATGTTGGGATAGAAGTGAGCTCTAAAATGGAACGTGGGGTGGGGGAAATGGACTTCCCCAACTTTCATAACTTGAACTCTTAATAAAGCTGGCCAAAATTTTTTTTGATAACTTTTTTCAACAAAAAATACAGATACAGCAACACCAAAATGTTTTACGAATTTGACAGTTTTGCTGAATTGTTTCAGTTTAAAATATTTTGTTTTGAAAGTGTCAGTGAAATGTTTAGATTTTTTTTTAATCTATTTTTGGTTCCAAATGACTGTTTAAAACACTTAAATAGTCTAAATCAATCCAAGTTTAAAAATATTCTAAATCAAAACAAAACCTTTTGTTTGACCCAAATTTTTGGATTTTAGAATTGATAGCAAGCGCAAAAAATCCATTATTCATACAACTCTGCTCTTCAGTACCTGCTTCTCTGCTAGTTGTTAGCACAGCTGGTGCTGTACTTGTTCCCTTCTAGCTTGGCTCTTCTGAGTATGTGATGGGGTAATTACCCCTTGATGAGGAACGTTTAAAATAAATGGTATCTGGTTACAGTTCTAGAGCTCCTGAAGAATGTTAAAAATGCACCTGAAAGTGCATGTTCAGCAGAAACTAGCATAATGCACATTCTACTAACTGATAATGTCAGAATCGGTTAACAAGCGTGCTACATGGTGCTCCTAATTGAACTTCAGGAATAAAGAATTTCAAGGCGTTGTTAGGAAAACCAAGCCATGATTGACAACCGGTGTCGCACAGGTTCCACTTCTTCTTTCTACTCCACCCCTATCCATGATGGGAGGTGGGGAGAAAAAACAGTGTAACTGCTGGTCTAATGGTGTGCAACAGTAAGTGTACTGGCTACTCAGTTCTGTTAGAGATCTAGTGCTCTGTCCTTGGTGTTCTCTTTTCCCCCCCCCCTCCTCCCCCGCAGTTGACAAGGCCGAACACCAGTAGTAAAGCAACTGGTGCAAAGGTCAGCTGTACAGTGGCAACTATAGTCTCAGATCTGGTGTTAACAGGAATGTGGCATCTTTACCAGCTCAGAACAAGCTTCCATACACAGTGGTGAATGGTCTGGTGCTCAACTCCCGTCTGCTAACAGCATAGCCCGGGTGCTTGAATTCAGGTACAGACTTTCCTAGAACCTTTCTTCACGCACTCTGTGGAGGTTAATGCTCTTAAGACATTCTAAGAGCGTTAAATGCGGTAAGGTCCTGTCTACTATAGCTGCCAAGCCTAGAACACTGGAAACAGGAGGGATGGTGAGAATTTGTCAAACATGGCTTATTTTGCCAGTGTATGTGCGACCTAAGGCATATGGTGAAAGCTGGATATCAAAACCCTGTGTGAACTAAACAATGGGCTGTTCCTTGAAAGTATGCTCAATGTAGTTGTTCGGATGGGAAATAACCTGGGCCCAAGAATTCTAAGTTTTTATGTTAAGTGTGGATGTCTTTAGCAGCCATCTTTAAATAAATAAATTAAATAACCCGGTGTACTGACTAGCAGGGTGTATGTAGCTTGACTCTTGAGCCCTGATCTACTTAGGTACTGCTACGGAACTTCTAGGTGTCTAGAAAAATCACAGGAACAACAATGCAATCCATAAAGTTAGGCTGTGATGGGTTGGATCACAGAAACCCCCTTGGGAGCTGCCACTCGATGTGCAAAGACTACCCCTGCTCTTGCCAGCTCAGGACTCCAGCACCCTGCCTTGCTGAGCCAGACACTCCCGTCTGCTCCAACACAGACCCAGGGTCTGAATTACTTTCCCCAAAGCTGCAGGTTTACCTGAAAACAGCTCACAGAAGTGTGCTTGTCTTTAGCACTCAGATGCCCAACTCCCAATGGGGTCTAAACCCAAATAAATCCGTTTTACCCTGTATAAAGCTTATACAGGGTAAACTCATAAATTGTTCGCCCTCTATAACACTGATAGAGAGAGATGCACAGTTGTTTGCTCCCCCAGGTATTAACACATACTCTGAGTTAATTAATAAGTAAAAAGTGACTTTATTAAATACAGAAAGTAGGATTTAAGTGGTTCCAAGTAGTAACAGACAGAACAAAGTAAGTCACCAAGCAAAATAAAATAAAATGCGCAAATCTATGTCTAATCAAACTAAATACAGATAATCTCACCCTCAGAGATGCTTCAGTAAGTTTTTCTCAGACTGGACACCTTCCAGGCCTGGGCACAATTCTTTCCCCTGGTACAGCTCTTGTTCCAGCTTAGGTGGTAGCTAGGGGATTCTTCATGATGGCTCTCCTCTCCTCCTTTTGTTCTGTTCCACCCATTTATATATCTTTTGCATAAGGCGGGAACCCTTTGTCCCTCTGGGTTTCCCCACCCCTCCTCACTGGAAAAGCACCAGATTAAAGATGGATTCAGTTCAGGTGACATGATCACATGTCACTGCAAGACTTCATTACCCACTTGCCAGCACACACATACAGGAAGACTCTCAGGTAAACACAGCCATCTGCAGACAATGGTCCTGGTTAATGGGAGTCATGAAGATTCCAAACCACCATTAATGGCCCACACTTTGCATAATTACAATAGGCCCTCAGTTATATTTTGTATTTCTAGTTTTAGATACAAGAGTGGTACATTTCTACAAATAGGATGATCACACTCATTAGATTATAAGCTTTGTAATAATACCTTACAAGAGACCTTTTGCATGAAGCATATTCCAGTTACATTATATTCATTTATCATGTTTTTATAAAACCATATAGACTGCACGACGTCACAAGGGCCTACGTACATATACTATGAATGGGGGGAGAGGCGCCTTAGAAAGTGATCCGCAAAGCTAGCATGCTAGGCAGGGAGTCGCCTAAGCTAGCCAATGGGAGATGCCAATGGTGGTGTGTGTTAGGCTGCAGGGAGGAGCCTGGATTTAAGAGCCTATCTGCTCGTGATTCATGAACTGGAAACATCACTCCTGGAGTCAGGCAGTTTAGGCTTATAAATCACTTAATTAATTCTTGCAAGAAGTGCTTGGCTCACTCCACACAAAACTTGTTGGGGGGGGGGGAAAAGAGGGGAGGAGGAGGGTGGTGGTGCCCACTTTATAGCTTTTTGTCCAGTGGATAGAGCAGTCACCCTATTCCTCTCATCTGCCTGGGGGTGAAGGAGAGGATTTGAATGGGGGCCTTTCACCTCTCCTGACAGTTCTCTAACCTCTGCGCTATGGGAGGTACTGGTGTGAGTCTCTGTCTCCTGTTGAAGCTGTTCCACTGTGGATAAATAGTGATTGGAGCAAGGGGCCTGAAGCTGGGGTCTCCCACCTTTCAGGTGGGTCCCTAATAACTGGAATACAGAATAATCTCTCTCTGGTGCACTTTAGTATTTATCCATCCAGGAAAAGCTTCAACAGGAGAGACTGGGGGAGCCCCCACCAGAATATCCCATAGCTCAGTGGTTGGAGCGCTCTCCTGAGATTTGAGTAGGGCCTCTCCCGTCTCCCCTCAGTCAAAGGAGGGGAATGGAACCTGGGTCTCCCACATCCCATGTGAGTGCTCAAACCATTGGGCTGAAAGTTATAGGATGGTACCTCTTCTGTAGGCTGGATTTTGAATGGGATCTGATCTGCTAGGCCGCCACTGACATGCCTACAGGATCCAGCCCTGCATGCAAGTTAGCTGGAGGAACATCATCTTCCCCTGTTCCTGGAGTGCTCCGGGAGTTAGGCATCTGGATGCCTAGTGGGAGGCAGCAGTGAGGTCTGTGGTCTGCAGTGGAGCCTAAAACTGGGACTTAAGTGCCTAAGTACCTTTGTGGCTCTGGTCCTCTGTGCTGAATTGTGTACTGCACCTTTAAATGCGATCCCTTCACTGCTGCCGTTTTGTCACCTGTCTGCTGCAGAAGGGGGTACACCACGTGTGTCAGGGAGGCCTTTTGAACTTACCTCCTAATACAACCAGGCTGTTTGTTGTATGGGGAGCAGACAATATAACTGGCCTGTAGCTGTCTTTCATGGCTGGTTTTCTAAACTTCTTCAGAACATGGCTCACCTTCCAGATGGGAGCCAGGTGCTTCCCTTGCCATCCTTCACTCCCCTCAGACTCTGGCACGGCTGTATTGTGACTCAGAAGGGCGCTTTGCCAGGCTGCCCTCTGTCTCAGAACTGAGCTTGAGAGGAGATGCTCGAGATGACTTGGGCAGTTGCTGTACTAGAGACCCATCAGTCACATGGGGCTGGAGTTCAATTCGGGTTTAGAATCCTAGTCAAACTGGCCTTTTTCTTTGGTCTCTCACTCTTAACTGTCCTTTTTGCCTAGGACTACCCGTCTCCTACAAGGCAGCCATCATCAACCATTGCTGAACTGATTGGAACCAGATATGCCATGATGTCTGAAATGGAGGGATCCCGCCAAAGAGATGGTTGTGCGATACCTTCAAGAGCCAGGGTATTTACCATTCCCCTTTGATGTACTGCCCTTTCTTTCTGAAGAGTCTGCTGGCTTCACTCCTCTTCGTGCACTCATGTCCTTTCATTCCTGGGAATAACAAGTGCCTGATGGACCCATTTGCCTAAGTGGTTTCACTTAACCCTATAATACACTGATCTTCAGCAGTCCTGCCCCAGTCCACATGGAAGCTTTAGACACTGCACAATGTTAAATTTCTAAGCAAGTTAATTTGCACACTGAGCCTAGACCCTAGCTAGTACTCCATGCTGTTGCCCAACAGATCCTTGCTCCCAAAATAGGAAAGAACTCTGTCATAGCTGGTCCACAAGAACCAAATGGGTTAAGATGCAATACTTAACTAGGGTTCTGACCTTCCTAAAAGCTCTAAGCAAATGCAAACCCAAGATGTTTAGCTGAAGGACATTCAGATACTTGGACTATGAGACCAAAGTGCTTTTCTTGAACAAAAGGAGCTTCTTCTAACATAGTTGTTCACTTCCACTGTCCAACTCTGGCGCCTTTCACCCCGAATCCTCACTTTCTTCCCACTTCTGTCTGAGTCCCCAACACTGCTTGTGTACACCCTGCTGCCTTTCTTCCTCTTCTGCAATAGTCATCCATGATCACCTCCCTTTCTTGACTATTGAAACTCTCCTCTTTGACCTCCCCAAGTTCTGGTTCTCCAGGCTGAGACCTGTGGCAATACCACTTCTCACCACCATTGGAGTCTATTTTAAAAAAGCACACCACTGTTCCTCAGCTTCTCCTATGGCTCATCATCCACTTCAGGATCCAAATTTTCCCCGACACTTTTATCTCCCTGGAAATAATAGTCTGTCTCAATGTCTCATTTCCGTATCCCCACCTTGCTTTCTTCATTGGATGCCTATGCTCTTCCGCACAATCTAGCCATTGTCAAGAACAGCTCTTACTGTCTGAATCAAATCTTGTCATCAACACTCAGGTTTCAAATCTTCTCTGAAAACCTCTTTGCCTATGGCTCTTAATTCTTATGTCTCTGCCCTCCTGTATTTGAACTGTTACTGTATGTAGATCTAAAGCCTTCAGGACACTGAATAATATGGAATATGTTATGCTGTACTGGCAACATCTACTGCTTGCCAAGAGTTGCTTCCCATTGGCATTCATAGGTAACTCTTATCTGCAGGTCTGTTTCCATTGCCATAAGCAGATGGTCTTTCTGTGGCCTTACAGGTGTCATCTCTGTAGCAGGTAAGCTGGTGTAGAAGGACTTTATGGGGCGGAAGAAAGAATCATAAAAACTATTCTAAATTGTCCAATTGCAGCACTCAATGGAGCAAGCTGTTTATCCCTTTAATTTTGCCTGAATAGTTGGGCTCTATCGTAACTGTTTTCTCATGGTTATGGGTGAAGGGAAGACTGTCACTTTGTAGTGTCTTAGTTTATTAATTCTTAAAATTCATGAAAGATAATGAAATTCTTACCCTTCAAGAACCATGCTTGTTCCCCTATGCTTGAAACTGCAAAGGTGGAATCTGATCGTCCCCAAAGTCCTGGGGCAGAGGTTGGCTTGGTTCTAGATCAGGCTCCTAGACAAATGCTCCAAGTCGGGATCTTATGGATGAACTTTGAAACTATCTGAATCCTTCAGTGACTTGGAGCAGGTTGAGACCCCTCTATTTGCTCATAAACTGTAAGATTTGTTCATGGGGCAGAAACAAATCTGGGGCCTGTTATAGACTTAGTCATTTTAACTAAATTTGAGGCAGAAGTAGTTCGTTAACCGTGGGTCATCCAGCAGCGATCAAACACCCTGTGATTTGGTGACCCAGTCACATAGCACTCGTACTGAATTATGAATATTGAGTACGTGTGGCAAACAGTGAGCTGTTCCATAGGCTGGAGCTTTTTCACACAACATCAGTCATTTAAACTAGTACGTATTAATCTGTTCACAAATTACCAGTCAACGGGAAAGTTCTAACTGTGAAGCCAGGTGAACGAGTCATAATCGCAAATGATGCCTTTGAGCTTATTTGGAAGACGCATCTTTGCCTGCAGTATTGGGATCTCCAGAACAAATAATAACACTGTTTTTCTCTTCTCTTCCCCCCCCCCCCCCCCAGTGTCATCTGCTGTGATTGTTGTGTCAAGGTAAGTCCTTTACTCTGTACAGTAGTCTGATTAATTTCTGTCTTGACCCTCCCCACCATGTGTCTTAACTAGTCATAAAAAATATTTCCTCTCTGTCCCACTGACTCTTGCAATTTACCTTAAACCTCTCTCCTGGTTGCCTCTAAGAAGATGGAAGAAGCTGTCTCAAGATTCCAAATCAGTAACGAAATATATACACTCCCAAAAGTACGGGCAGTTGCATAGTCTAGTCAATAAGGGACCCAGATGGAAAACCTATTTTTTGGCTTCTCTTCGAAGCTTGGCCATTAACTTGCTGTGTCATTAAGCAAGTTGCTTCACTTTGTTCCTCCTTTTACTCCTGTGACAATGGAGATGATGGTGCCTATCCATTTTTGTGAAATGCTTGGAGATCTCTGGGTGAAGTACTTATTACAATGAACTTCCTGACCTTGGTACAACTAAAATCTCTCACCCTTACTAGTAGATTAACATATCGACTAGTCCTGCATTTGACAAACTTGCACTGATCCATACTGGCTTTCTAAAGCAGAGAATTTGTTCTGTTTGGTGATTTAAGTTTCATGGCATTCTGGTTCTAGATGTCCATGCCCTTCAGACCATGTGTGCATCTTCCGCTTAGCTTAATAAAAGCACTGAGAGTCTCCAAGGAGGAGGACTCAGCTACCCAAGACCAGAAATCCTCACAGTTGTTGTTTGAAGTAGAACATTGGGATTGTTCTAGGTAAGTGAGTTTTGGGGTTTTTTTTTATTTTTTTAAATGTGAGACTTGCTTTCTATAGTCTTTCACTTTCTGGGTGTCTCAAAGTTCCTTTCAAGGGAAGGTATTGTTTCTGTGAAGTGGGACCTGTGTAGGCAAATACAATGGCTGTTATAGACCTTAGTACCTTTGGCCAATGGCATGTTACACTGAATGACTGTTGGCCTGCCCATTATCCTGGTTTATTAATGACTCTCTTGAAAAGATGCCATTGGATCTCAGGTTCCAAACAGAGATGGGTAGAGTGGACTGTAGTTTAACATCTCACCGGAAAGACTTCCATATATGATCATCTGTATCTTTCTCCAACTTAATGCTATTGCAGAAAAATTCACCCAATAATCCCTATCCAGTGTCTGATTTATTCCCTGGGACATTAAAGCTGGTAAAATATCCTCAGGGTCCAATATCTCTTGTATATCACCGCAGCTTAGATGCAAACTGGGACTCATGTTCATAGGCAGTAATTTTAAGTGACCCAGAGGAATCCTCCCTCTTGCAAATGAATAGCATCTTGTGCATAGGCTACAGTATCTGAGTGCATCACAGAATACATAAAGTAACCAGCAGTCTCTTGGTTCTCTCCCCTTTTCTTCCAATATGTTAACTTTTTTTTAGTCCTCTTATTGTGGGAAAGCTATTTCAAAAAGATAGAGTATAAAACTTGTCCTGAATGTGTTCAGGTCTGGCTATTGTTGGCTCTTCTTATAAGGAGCCCCATAGCTATGGGCTGGTGGCTGGGTGGGGTGCAGGAGATCAGAAGACGGCTTTCTCGGGACTCTTCCTTCTAGTCTGGAGTTGCAATGTCCATTATGAGAGCAGTATTAGGAAACTCTCGGATTTGAAAGGTCTCTTTGGGGGCAGACGAGACCTGTCCATTGCAGCATTTGGTTTTGATCTACTTTTCGGTGTGGGTCAGTACAATGTTCAGAGCACAGAGATAATAGCTGTTAGTATTGCTTAACAGGTGGGTAGCTGCATTCAGAACCAGCTGGAGCTCTGCCAGGGTAGCTGCTCTCATTGCAAGGCATGGTACATGGTGATAATTGAGACTGGAGGTGACAAACACAAATCACCAGGGCCAGACTATTTATCAGAAGGCTGTGACCCCCTCATGACCCGCCACAGCTGTAAAGAACACACATTAGTAGCTGTGGGGATCTATTAGCAGTGACCTCTAGGGTGCAGACCATCTTGATCATTGGAGGCCATGTTTTCCCCCCTCCCAAATGAAGATGAGCTGGTGCTTGCTTGTTCCAATCCTGTCCTACACCGAAGGGAGTAGGAGGTGCTCGGCACCATCCAGGACTGTGCTCTGGATGAAGTGCTAAGTGGGTGTTGGATCAGATGGGGGAAGGGGTTGGCAGAACACTCCACCTATTTAACTGAAGCCTGGATTCATTTGTCACTTTCAGAGTACCAGTAGTGTTTGAACCCCATTGCCTAGCACAGCCTCTTGCCTCTCAGAGAAAGACCATGATGGACTGGCCTTCTATGGACATCTGTACCACATGTGAGCAATACCTGTTGCATGTCCTCTCCAGCCAGCAGCAATGCATCCCTCCCAGGAAAAGATCCAGGTCATGGACTGAACTGGAATGACTCCTTTCTCTAAATGTGTGTCCTGTCCTATTGATTCCTTTACATTTTTGTGTTTTTTGCACCTGAAGTAAGAGTGCAAAAATAACAGCTGTATCTCTATATTAACATAAAGGCCTGAATAAAAGACCCCCTGCTGGATACTCTTGGCTAGCCAGAAGACACAGCTGTTGTTTACTTATAGTGAAATAGTGTAAAACATTGTGGCTCTTGGCAATCTGCTTTTAATTTATTTTTTTATAAAATAAATAATAAATATTGAAGCACTGTCACGCCTCTAGCATTTCATCCTTCACCGCACTTGCTGTCACCTATAAAGACAATGAAAATCTAATAGTCACTGCCAAAGGGCAATCCCCACCATCTAAATAGTGAAATAGCACAGTAAGTGGGTGGGAGTGCTCACCCCGAAGCTCTGTTGCTTAGCAGGGGGAGAATGGGGCTTCCCATCACGTGATCACAGCACCAAACCCCTCATGCTCACTCTGCCTTCACCTCTCCCCCCAATAATTGGCTCATTTAACATCACCAGAAATTAACTGCAGATACAGAACAGGATTCTAGCCACGGCCAGCAGACAGATTGCAGGGCTTGCAGCTTCAGTGGTAAGCAAGTCTGTCTTTGGTGCTTCCAGCACTTCTGGAGGCTGTCAGTACTGTGCCAGCAAAGCTGCTCCCTCCCAGCTCTCAGTAACTGGCAACCTTCCATCACCACCTGCAGTCGTTGCCCTCAGTCTGGTACTCTGCTTTTATTCTGGCCTTGAACTTTTTCAACTGTTCTGAATTGAACCATGTTGATGCTTTGTGATGCTTAAGTGGAAAAATAAAGAACGTTTTGGTAAACTGTGTGGAGGGGAAACTCAGACTGTAGTGGTGGAGGGGAAGAGGGTTTGCTGGTATACTTGAATTTTAGAATCCACTTAAATCATCCTGGCCTGTCCCCTTAAGACCACCTGTAGAAACAAATGTAGTTTGAAGGTAGATTTCTCCTCCCTCAGCCTGGGGGTGGGTGGGGGGACAGTTGTAAGAATGTGACATGCTAGGTAGCTTCTTTCACCAAGACTGTTAACAGGATTGTGGTGACATTAAGTTCCAGACATTAGTTCATCCAGCATTAAAGGTAAATGGCTGGTTCTAGACTAGAGCCACTGTAGCAGAGGGAAGACAAGATGGCATCTGAGCTGGGTCCATGCTGCAAAACTCAGATCTGGCTTTGAAGAGTTTGGAAATTCAAATCAAAGGATGTAAATTGTCAGCTGGATGGAGGCAGCTCAGGCTAACAGAGCTATCCACAACACAAGCTGAGCCTACTAGGCTGTGTGCCTGCCACAGTGGAGGTAAAGCACTTCCTATACAAACACTCAAGAGTACTTCAAACACACAACTCATTAGAGTTGTCCTAAGGCTCCTGTTACTAGCATGCTAGCTTCCTGCTCACTTTGTCATGATTCAGTGTAAACTAAGCTAGTCTCCAAGAGAGACAAGCTGGGGCCTACTTCAGTTGTAGAGGATAAAAGTTTACCACACAGTCCTACTGAACCAGGGCTAGAGTAGAGCAGTGGAAAGACAATCTTCTCTTCATTTTTCCTGAAACCTTGGGTTACATTAGCCTGTGAGTGGACCATTACAGTAAGTTCTCTGCCCTGATAGAAGAGGTGAACCTACCCACCTCAAACTACAGGTGATAGTGACTGGCCCATGCCAGTAGTGGAATTTCTATGTGTCATGACTACCGTCTACACAGCCCTACAGCCTTTAGATCAACACAAGTACAGTAACGCCTTACTTAAAGTCGTCCCGGCTAACGTTGTTTTGTTGGGAACATGCTCGTTTAAAGTTGTGCAATGCTCTCTTCTAATCATGAATGAAGAGTGCTCAGGTGGATACAAGAGGCTGGAACTAGAATGCTGGGACTATAGATTTTAAAAACTCTAGCTGTGTGTCAAACAAAATATCCCACCAATAAAACTTGTTATACTGCAGAGAAGTCCCGCTTAAGAGACAGAAATACCTTTGCTAGGGATTGCTCAAAGAGAGACTTGGCAAACTGATGGAGCAAGTTGCTGGAGTGAATGATGCTGTCCTGAGAGGGAAGGTGGAGAAGGAGGGGATATATATATATATATATATTAGTTCTTTCCCATCTTTAGCTGATCCAGCCTATTCCACTAATTTCCCAGCCATGAACACTTTTCATAAGTAGGGAGATGTGAGTAAACCAAAGCATCTTTGCCTTTATCTTGTGGTTCAAACAGGGTGAGTGAGGAGGGAACCATGATGAGCTAAGGACATTTCAAAGCTAACACCCATCTCGATACCTGTGATGCTAGTGCTAAGACACTTGTCACTTTGTTATACTAGAGCAGGCTCTGACCTTAGCTTGGGAAGTAGCTTTACGAATTCATCCTCTACCAGTATGTCTTTGTTCTCCTTGTAACAAGCAGGACGTCCATGAATAGTAAAACTGAACTATGTGCTCGGTCTTCCAGCAGAGGGCAGCAAAAGGCTGTAATTTATATTAGCCATCATTTTCTGAACTCTGCAATCTTCTTCCTATTCAGTTGCACCAGTGCAAGAATGGCATGGCTCTCTGTGAGGCCAGGAGTTACATCAGTAGAATCACCCAAATGAAGGAGAATCCTTTGGTCATAGGGATCTGTCCAATCTAAAGTGAAGTCACATGGTGATTTTAGTCCCTGGTGGAACAGCATCATATAACCACAACTATTGATTTCTTGGTGTCCCCTGAAATGGGATCACATGAGTATGGGGCTTTCTTGCTGCAGGTAGATGACAGAGCATGACCCCATGGCCTTCTGGTCTCACACGGAATGAAATCAGCCATGTATTGTACTATGAATATGTAGACCTGATTAAAGAAGAGCTCTGTGGTGCTCAAAAGCTAGTCTCTCTCACCAATAGAAGTTAGTCCAATAAAACATATTACCTCACCCTACTTTGTCTCCCTTACTATGAATGGAAATACCTCAAGGCAGGTTGAGAAGTTTTCTGCCATGAGATATTTCATGCAACCAAAATGACACTTTCGTCTTTTCTTCACTAGCTGGTTACCTGCAGAGACTCTGCCATGTGCCTTAACAGAGTACTCCATAACCATTTACCAGCATGAGGAATCATCATAGACTGTTCAGGCTGTGTTAAGAAACAGCAGCAGCTCTTTTCTTTTGCTAGAGACTTAAACCGAACACAATACTTTTGTATGAATTTCACCCTCGGGCTCCTCAGGTCCTGCTTAGCAGAGCAAGGGTGTATTTCCTTGGCAGGGGAACACGTTTTGTAGATATCTTCCTGTCTCATGCTTGTAGGTCTGAACATGTCAAGAAGCTAAAGAACTTGAAGAGAGTTGGGAGAAGTCCTCTGACAGCATAGCCACATTGTCAGTGTGGGAATACAACATGTGTATGTTGCGGAAGATCTTCTCTCCTGCCCTGCTGACTTTCCCAGGAATGGTCTTCGCTGAGGTACTATAATTCTGACCTGAAGGCACTCCCTCTATTCCTGTGCATCTATGGGGATTCACTAATCGAGGTGACATACAGACTTCTAGATGGACGCCTGTGCTATATTGTCCATGTTGTGAGCCAAAATCAGCAGGTCCAGATAACTTGCATCCAAGAGTTTTAAAAGAGCTGGCTGAGGAGCAACCTAGACCATTAATGTTGATTTTCAATAAGTCTTGGCACACTAGAGAAGTTCCAGAAGACTGGAAGAAAACTACGGTTGTGCCAATATTTTAAAAGGGTGAATGGGATGATCTGGGTAATTTTAGGCCTTCAGTCTGACGTCAATCCCAGGCAAGATAATGGAACAGCTGATACAGTACTCCATTAATAAAGAATGAAAGGAGGGTAATATAATCAATGCCAATAAACAGGGGTTTATGGAAAATAGATCCTGTCAAACTAACTTGACACCCTTTTTAGTGAGATTACAAGTTTGGTTGATAAAGTAGTAGATATAGTATAATATGCTTAGACTGCTGTGGGGCGGTTGACTTGGTACCACATGATATTTTGATTAAAAAACTAGAACCATAAAAATTAACATGGCACACATTAAATGGATTAAAAATTGGCTAACTGAAAGGTCTCATCGTAATTTTAAATGGGGAATCAACACTCAGAGGGTGTGTTTCTAGTTAGGTCCTGCAGGGGTCAGTTCTTGACCCTGTGCTATTTAACATTTTTATCAGTGATCTGGAAGAGAACATAAAATCATCACTGATAAAGTTTCCAGACAACACACAGACTGGGGAAAGTGGTAAATAATGAAAAAGTCAGGCCCCTGTTACAGAGTGATCTGGATCTCTTGGCAAGCTGGGTGCAAGCAAACAATGTTTTAATACAGCTACATCTAAATGCATACATCTAGGAACAAAGAATTTAGGCCACACGTACAGGATGAGGGCCTCTATCCTGACTGAAAGAGATTTGAGAGTCGTGGTGGATAATCAAGTGAACATGAGCTCACAAGAATACTGTGTCCAGTTCTGGTGTCCACAATTCAAGGATGTTGATAAATTGGTGAAGGTTCAGAGAATAGCCATGAGAATAATTAAAGGATTAGAACACATGCCTTAAGGTGATAGACTCAAGGAGCTGAAATTATTTAGCGTAACAAAGAAAAAGTTAAGGGGTGACTTTATTACTGTCCATAAGTACCTATGTGGGGAACAAATATTTAATAACAGGCTCCTCAATCTAGCAGAGAAAGGTATAACAGGATTCAATGGCTGGAATTTGAAGCTAGACAAATTCAGACTGGAAATAAGGTGTACATTTTTAACAGTGAGGGTAATTAGCCATTGGAACAATTTACCAAGGTTTGTGGTGGATTCTCCATCACTGGCAATTTTAGGATTGATGTTTTAATAAAATATATGCTATAGGTAAAAAGGAATTATTTTGGGAGATTTCTATGGGCTCTGTCTTACAGGTCAGACTGACAATCACAGCGTTTTCCTCCAGATCACTGTGCCAATCTCAGGAAGATGGGGTGTTATATGATATATAATAAAATACTGACTGGATGCAATGGGAACCCTATAGCTGAACATCACTAATGCGCTTGTGACTTCGTTTGCATCTGTTTTATTTTACCTATATAAATGGGATATTTTCAGAGTTGCATCCATTTTAGAAACAATCCCTTACATTTACAGTCCAAAACTATTTCTACATTGGTCACTTTGCACTTAGACGTAGGTCACTGGAGTGGGATGTATCACATGTTTGTTAGAACCACTGCACAGTAGTCTAGGACAGGAATTTTAGAACAATGCATCAACTAAACCAAAGTTATACTTTGGGCTGGTCTATCCGGTGCGGCAACGAGGACTATGAGGGACTGATTTCTAAAGCACATTAATAGGCCGTGCATTAATTGGTCTATGTAGACTCTGCTGGTGCACACTAAAAGTTCCCTAGTATGCTTTAATGTAGTACCATTTGAAACAGTACCACGTTAAAGTGCACTAGGGAACTTTTAGTGCACACCAGAAGGGTCTACACAGATCAATTAGTGTGCAGCACATCAGTGCTTTTTAGAAATCATAGAATCACAGAATTGGAAGGGACCTCGGGAGGTCATCTAGTCCAGTCCCCTGCACTCATGGCAGGACTAAGTATTATCTAGACCTTCCCTGACAGGTGTTTGTCCAACCTGCCCTTAAAAATCTCTAATGATGGAGACTCCACAGCCTCCCTAGGCAATTTATTCCAGTGCTTAACCACCCTGACAGGAAGTTTTTCCCAATGTTCAACCTAAACCTCCCTTGCTGCAATTTAAGCCCATTGCCTCTTGTCCTATCCTTAGAGATTAAGAAAAACAATTTTTTTCCCTCCCCCGTGTAACAGCCTAGTAGTCTGCATTGCCGGACCGTGTAGACAAGCCCTTAGACACAATGCAAATATTATAGTCAGCTGGTAGCACTGCTATTGGTTGAGACTAGCTTACTGCTTAACAATTGATTTTTTCAAAGAGCTGTAAAATCCACATGCTTTCTTGGATTGTCTTGAAATTTCCTGTATCTCATGGAGTCCAGAAGAGGGTTAGCAGTCCAAATAGGAGATAATTTGAACAAGGTAGTACCTTATTCTTGTATAAAGTGCCATTCAGTGCCAAGCAGTGAGGACCTTGTTTAACAACACTTCCAGCCGCACCGCACCCCCTGGGGCATCGGTCCACCCCAACTGAGCACCAGTGATGCTTTCTACAAGCCTTGAGGTTTCCCATCTAGGTACTGTTACTAAGTGTGCCCCCTACTTAGCTGGTTTGTTCCAGCGAGATCCCAGGCTAGCAGAGTATAGCTGCGGGCCTTTTTGGCAGGGTTCTCCGTGGAGATTTTATGAGACAATATCTTTCAAGTGTATGTGTGAAGATAAATCAAACAAGCACAGCCATGGCAATTAAATCAATGTGAAATTTGAGTGGCTTCCCCCAGCTGCCACGTGGGCTGAGCATTTTAGAAACAGGACAGGGAAAGGTGGCCAGCGGGGGGAAGGAAGAGTGGAGAGGAGACTGTTTCCAGGGAAAGGAGAGAAACAGAGAGCTGCAGACGGATTTAGGGTTGCACTGTTGAAATATTTAGGTCGTGGCTGGTACAGAAAGCAGCTGTTTTGGACCTAGAGGGCATCAGAATGGGAGACTTAAACAATCCATCTGGGATGTGTCTTGCCCATCTCACAACAGCCAGAATGGGATGCAGATGGGAATTCCATGGGGTCATGGGCAGAAGGAGCACAGTTCCAAGCTGAGCTGAAGTGAAGTGAGTTGGACCAGGGCAAATGGTGTGTGCCCGGTATAAAGCCATTGGGTAGATAATAACTGAGCATGGAGAGACCACCAGCTCTCTGCTCCTGCCTCCCCTCCCCCCAAAAAAATTCTTGAGCTGATCTCTTCTTAGACTCTTTCCCCATTCTCTAACCATCTCTCACCCCTGGAAAGGGAGGTCAGCGTTGAGGTCACTGATGGGGCAGGGAGGGGAAGGTCAGGCATGAGGCTGCCTGCCTGTACCAAAGCTGTCCTGCATAGGAAGAGGGCATTGCAGCTTCCAAAGCCATCAATCTCCTCCTAACTTTCACTGGCTATTCACCTCTCCAAATTGTAAGTGGAAGAAAATACAGCCAAGCTCTTCAGACCCTTGTGTCGTGCCCCTTGGAGCTGCATTCTTGCTCCCGAGTGGTCAGTCACCAAAGCAGAATAGCCAATATATCATTTGCAATCTCTTTATTTTTGGGTTCAAGTTGGATCAAGGTATCTGAAAGCTACAGTAACCGGGAAATGATTCCTTGGTTTCTTACAATGGGGCTGCTGTGGCCACTAAGAAAGCATTTGTCATTTCCCCCTGGCTGCATTGGGAGTCTGAGTGCACTTATTTGCTTACGCCCGTGATTCATAAGCAGAGAGAATGGCCTTGCTGAGGAGACAGGACCTAACACAATTCCAAACCAACAAATCACTTTGGGTCGTAACAAAGCCTGTGGCACTTGCGCCAAATGTAAAATGGGAGTTGCATCAGTATTCCATATGCTCTTGACACGTCTTGGAAATCAGAAATGTGGGGCACAGATTTGGTGGGCTAGATCCTCTGCTGGTGGAGATCAGTGTCGCTCCACTGAAGTCAATGGATCTGGCCCACTGTAGTGTGGCTTCTGTATGTGATGTCTCGCTCATTTAATTATTGTGATTCAGGTATGCTGACAAGTGTTAATTGGAATACAATTAAAGAAAGATGTATGGTTTTGCTAGTAATAGTGAAAAAAAGGCCATACGCTGTTTGTACGCTGTCTAGTGCAATGGAGTCCTGGTCTTTGACTGAATCCCTAGGTGCTACTCAGTACAACATAATAATTAATAAGCAGTGAATATCAGACACTGCCCCTTCTGTACTGGATTGGACAGAAGATTTATTGTCTTATTTACTCAGGGAGCAAATGACCTCTTATCACCAAAAAGCACAGGGAAACTATTGAAGAAAACTGGGTTCTAATGATGGGCTAGTTAGATTTGGATGGAGACATACGGCAGATTGCTTAGCTGAGGCAAATAGCCAAAGCTACTTTGAATGATAGAAATACACCAGTTGACACCAGCCAGAATCCAGCTCACAGTCTTCCACTACCCAGCAGAGATGTTGTAAAGGTCAAATATTCAAGGACTAGGTTTCTGTATAGTTTTTTAAATGCGTGTTGTACCTATTGGCACCAATCTATTGATCCTTATAGTAAATAGACCCCACACACACAACGACTGCAGGGCTGCGACCAAAAACTGATAACCACAATTTCAGAGGGTTATTTAATATTCAGTATGGAAATTCCAAAAAGACAAGAGCCTGTCAAACAAATGGGGTGAGGTTTTTGTTTAAGAGCCTGTTAATGGGAATCAGTTGTTTGCACTACACCACAATCTTGTGTAAAAAGGTCACCATGGGGCCACGCAGCAAGACAGTCACAAAGAAACAAGAGGTGGGTTCAGCTCTAAAAGATACACCAGCATGTTGCAATGGTGCCATTTTTTGCTAGCCCAAAATACTATTGGGGTCGTTTCCATGTCCCCGGAAGACCAGCTTGCAGGGATGCAGAGTAGGATCTGAGTTTGGCCCAGGAGCCGTGCCAAAACTGGGTGAGGTTTGGATTCAGTGTCCGGCTAGAGCCCATCTGTACAAGAAATCCTTGGTGATGCTTCCCTAGCGGCTCTGCAGCCCCACACTAGTGAGGATGAAAGTTACATTTATAGAGGGCCTTAAAGCTAGCGGCCTAATTCACTGCAGTGTGATTCCCTTGGAATAGATAGAATTATATTGGCATGAAATTAGAGTGATACACTGAAGACAGGAGGAGAGATAGCTCAGTGGTTTGAGCATTGGCCTACTAAACCCAGAGTTGTGAGTTCAATCCTTGAGGGGGTCACTTAGGGATCTAGGGCAAAATCAGTACTTGATCCTGCTAGTTAAGGCAGGGGGCTGGACTCCATGACCTTTCAAGGTCCCTTCCAGTTTTAGGAGATAGGATATCTCCATTAATTTAATTTTTAATCATGCCCAAGAGATTTTTAAACCAAGTACCATCAATCCCCTATACCTCTCACTCCTCGTGGTCCCCAAGCTTTACCCTTGTACATTACTGACGTCAATCATTATTATTATTATTATTATTTATTTATTTGTATTACCATAGTCCCAAAGAGCCCTTGTCATGGGCCAGGACCCCATTGTGCTAGGCACTGCACAAACACAGAACAAAGAGATAGTCCCTGCACCAGAGAGCTTACAATCAAAGTGGAAGACAAGAGGCAACAGATGAGCAAAGACGGATGGGGGAGTACAAGGAAACAATGAGACAATGCCATAATGGGCCGTGATCTCTATATTCCCGCACCCTGCCTGTTCTCTAGATTTTTGCAGGAATCGTGACAAGGAGAAGAAGGGATGATGGAGTCAACCAGTATCTTGGCAGCACCTCTTGGGGCAGGCAGTCATTTGGCAAGGCCTTTTGAACAGATTCCTTAAGTCGGGCACATTTTACCCCCGCTCCCTCCCCCCAGAAGCAAGGAATTCATTTTTCTTGTCCTCCTGAAATATCGCCAAGGCAGCCTACATCTGCAGGAAAACGGAGAGGAAAAATCATACTACAGCAGAAGTGAATGGCAGAAAATCCCATCTAGTCCAAGTCTGGGTCGCAACATCTGGGTTACAGCAGCCCCATTGTTATCGGCTGCCAAATCCCTTGCCAGTCTCTTAGCATCACAACATCTCATTGGCTCGCTTCTGAGCCAACAGGCCCCGCTCTGTCAGAGCTCCCGACTCGGCCCAGGTACTCGTTGCTCAGTTCCCACTGACGCACATAAATATAGTGGCCACATTTTCAGAGGTGCTCAGCGGCGCCTGCTGTTCTCAGTGGGAACTGCTGGGTCCTGAGCACTTCTGGGAATCTGGCCCCTCAGGAATGCTCCTGGCAATCTCTGAAGTCAGGGTTGGATTTCCATTACCAGACCAGCCATGGAGTCCTCGAGCAGGATGTCTCCACATACTATTTCCTCAGGTGCAGTGTCTTGGGAAGTGATATAAGCTCTGTCCCTTTCCCAGAAAAATAGTCATTGTCTGCCATTGTTAATTAAAGTTTCCCCTTCACATATACACACACACCCAGGGCGGAAGTCCGTTTCCCTGTCAGCATTCTCCTTTGATCTAAGTAGCTGTCACCCCAAAATGCGTATCACTTCACTGCATACACTTTAGTCAGCATCACATTTGTTTGCGTGTTAATGGGTCCCTCCCCAGGGGCAGTTGTCTGTCTTTCCCAGAAGCGTTGCCCAATAGATGAAACCATTCTCTTTTCAGTTCCTAGATTATTCTGTTAGCCTCTATTTGGCACTAATCCACTCTGTATCAGCGCTGTTCGCTCCACCAGCGGTCTGTGCTCCATCACAGCTCCATTCAAAGGAAGTGATTCTGTTTCAATGTATTATATTTTGGAGAGTGAATTTGTTGTCAGGAGAATGAGGGTCAGTTCCACCTATGAGGTCCAGGAGTAGTTCAGGCAGGTGCTGTGCAAACCTCCTCACAAAAAGCGCTGCATCTCTCCTCTGCCCCTGCAGCACCCTCAATCCTCAGCTCCCTCCATCTCTGCCAATGCACCCCACTCCTGACCTGCAGCACCCCCTGCTATTCCAGTCCTGGGCTCCCTCCCCCATAGCTCTGCCAATCCTCCTCACTCCTGCACTGCAACTCCTTGTCCTCCACTATTCCAGTCCTGGAGCTCTCCTGAGCAGAAGTTCCCGCTCAAACTAATGTGTAGTGTGGTATTGGTGCTCCGTTTCTGTGGGCAGTGTTCCTGACATATTCTCTCCTTTAAATTTGAACTCAGCAGGCTAATTCTGCCCTCTGCCTGCACAACTGCATTCAGGGCCGGCTCCAGGCTCCAGGCACCAGGCACCCAAGCTGGTGCTTGGGGCGGCACCTGGAGGGGGGCGGCGGCGCAGCGCTCCGGCCCCCGGGGAGAGCGGGGCCACAGCAGGGCTCGCCGCCCTCCCCCCGGCGCTCTGGCCGCCCTCCCCCCGGCCGCCGGGGGGGAGAGCGGCGA
>NW_020664593.1:9596957-9606770 GCF_002925995.2 Terrapene triunguis | reverse complement strand
ATTAAGTCTTCATTGGTGAAAGGCCACTGCATTTCCCCCAGTGTGTCATCAAATCAACGCTCCTCCTGAGTTACAGTCTAGGGACGTGGCACTGGGATCCACGGTACAGACCCAACACAGCGAGGCAAGAGCCGTACTCAGGGTAGACGACGTGCAGAGAGAAAGGAGTTAGAGGGGATAAAGGCAGTCTGGCAACCACCTCAAGTTGCTACTAAGGCCTTGTCTACACTACACAGTTTTGCCGACAAAACAGGGGAGTTGTACACGCTAAAAAGCAACTTTTGGCGGCAAAACTCTGCTGATTTGCTGACAAAATAAAGCCTCCTCGACGAGAGGCACAGAGCTTTTTGCGGCAAAGTTAAAGCAACAGTGTAGACGCTGCTGTTTGTTTTGTCGACATAACTAGCCTCCCCCAGTATCCCACAATGCCCACCGTGACCGCTCTGCTCACTATTTTGATCTCAGCTGCCCTGCCGGCATGCACCTCTCCCCTTTCAAAGCATGGGGAAGTTTTGACATTCCTCAGCCTGTAGAGCTCACAGAGCTGCTGGGGATGCTGCTCTGGGCAGCTGAACAGACTGTGGGAGAACTCGGAGGGATTCCCAGAACGATAGGCAGGCAAGCAGAGCAGGCCTGGGGGGGGGGGGGGGGAGAAGGAGGAGAGAGAGCTGTGCTGTGCAGAGCGAGGGGCTGATGTGGGAGGGGGTGGCCCCCTCCCCCAGGATTGGTTGCTCAGGTTGCTGTCTGAACTTAGAGATAGCATGCCGACACACTCCCCCCCACCACACACACTTCCCCAACACACAGTCTCTCTTACATACAGTATACACTCCCCACACACACAATCTCTCACACACACTCTGTCTCTCCCCTACACACACACACACACACACACTCCCTGTCAAACACTCTCCCGCTTCTCCCCACCAACAAACACTTCAATTGAGAAGCGCCTGGCAATCTAGTAGGATGCCCATGGAACAATGGGATTGAGAAATCTGCATCATGTGATGCTGTACCTGCCCCTGAGGCATTGCAAACCCTTCCCAAAGCACCATGCAGCCAGTTGCACGGTGGGATAGCTACCAGTATGCTGCTCTCTGTGTCGATGCAAGAGCTGCTAATGTGGATGTGCTCGGCCGATACAGGGAGAATATTGCGGACATGCAACAGAGGTTTGGTTAAAATGCTTTAATTAAAGCGGCATAACTTTTGTCGACCAAACTCTGTAGTGTAGACAACGCGTAAGGCTCAGGATCACTGTGGTGAAATCTTGGCCCATTGACGTCTGTGCCAAAACTCCCAGTGAGCCAGGATTTCACCCCGGTCACAATTGAGATGGGGAAGGGAGAAGTAAACCCCAGAAGGAAGGAAGGAAGGAAGGAAGGAAGTGTGTGTGTGTGTGTGTGTGTGTGTGTATATATATATATATATATATATATATATAGGGGATGGGGAAACCCTGCAGCTCATGGGGAATGGTCAAATCAATCAGTCAAAAATGAATGAATTTGTTCAATAATATTTTCTTTAGATTTGTTAATAAACAAGTTAATGAAGATGAGGGCTGGAATTTTGCTCTCATCTTTTCCTGGCCTCCTACAATGTCAGTAAACTCATTAAATCCTATTTATACTGATCATTCTTAGATTCGTGCTTACGTTATGGTTGAAAAAAGGGGGGATGAAAATCTCCATCCAGAAAATGACTGGCAGGGGATGAAAAAGAATACGCCTTGGAAAAAGAACACTGTCACTCACACTGACACGGACACACACACTCAGAGCTTCCACTGGCCAAGCAATCGGCCCCACTCCATAGAGTTAAGGTCCAAGTCTGGAACATGGAAAGCTGGGACAGCAGAAACAGCTCAGCAGATGTAAATTTGTTACAACAGCAGCAGCAGCAAAGGGGAAAAAAAATCCCTTGGAGCCTATGTCTGATTTGACTGCAATGACCTCTCATTCCTCAAGTAAAGCTCTTTCTTTCCCCAGATCTCCATGTATGGCTGGCATTCCACGATTAGGGAGGCGTCGATAAATCAGTGACAGACAACCATGTGAGGGCTTTAGCCTTCCCTGGAAGCTGGAATCGTGCTGCGGAAAGTTCAGATTCAAGTGTTCCCTCTTCATTCCAAGCGGCAGATGAGGAGGCTGGAGTTTGGGAAGGGCGACTGGGTGGTGGTGGGGGGAATTGTGCTGGCCAAGCAAATGAGGGGTGAGGATAGCATTGGGAGAGCTGAGGACGGTAAGATAGCGGAGTACTGAGTGAGCCAAGAACTTGGGTGGTACTAGATATTAGGATTAATCATGTTAGAGAAATGTTAGTATTGCACAGTGCTTTGCAACTGGTCGGCATGTGATAGAAACAATAGGAGTCCTGCCCTACGGAGCTTAAAATCTAAAGGCATGTGGGACAAGCAGACAGACACAGTCTGTGCAAATGCAGAAGGCAGCATGGTCTAGTGGATAGGGCACCAGGAGGCATGAACCTGGGTTCTATTCCTAGGTCTGCTGCTGCCCTGACGTGTGACCTCAGGCAAGTCACTTCACCTCTCTTTTCCCTCTCACCTTTCCTTGGTCCCGTCTATTTAAACTGTAAGCTCTTCAGGCCAGGAGTTGTCTTGTAGCATGTGTGTGTACAGTGCCTAGAAGAACATGGGCCCTGATCTCCCCTGGGGCATCTAGGGCCTACTGTAACACAAATAACAACAAGAGAGCACAAACAAGCTATGGGGCAGATGAAAATACGTCGAATGCCCCAAGAATTTGGGAGGGAAGTGGTGCTGGGGTGGGCCAAGGAGTAGAGAGACTGACAAGGTTGTGTAGGTGCTAATATTACACAGCCACTTTCCCCTCTAAGTCACTCTTTTGAACCTAGACCAGATTAGTGGGGATCAGAGCTGGGCCCTTATCCAAACAAAGAAGTCTCCGGAAATTCAGGGATGGGAGCTCAGGGAAGATGCTGCATCCCCTTAAATGGTATAGCAGCTGGTATGTTCTCCTCACACCCTGGAGGGTGTTGTGTTGTCCTGAGGCACAAGACAACCTGGGGTTCCCTTGAGGCTGATGTAGCTGTGCACCCCCAAAGCAGGGCAGTGACTAATAGCCACCATGTAGCCCTACGAGCAAAGTGCTGGAAAATGCACTGTGGGGGATGACTCTGCATTAGGCAGAGGGCTGGACTGAGGGGCCTGGCGGGGCTGCCCTGTTTCTGATTTTTAGAGGTCAGTAACCATCAGAATCTTTCTCTGGCCCCTTCAGCGGAGTGGGACAGGTTATCCCTGGTGTAACTCCACTGAGACCAGTGAGGTTATGCCGGGGTGAATTTGGCCCAGCAAGTTTGCAACTGATCATGCAGCCCCTGGAAAGCACCAAATAAAGCATGAGGCAGTGGGGACTGTGACAAGGGATCTTTCCTTGGCTGAGGCAGGAACAGGGCCAGGCCAGCACTGTGGGCTTTTCTCCGAGGTGCCTTCCTGTCTGGGGCCCTGGGCGCGGGAGCTGGGATAGGGGTTAGCGGATTTTTTCCACGCTGTTTCTCCAAGATCCCTGACAGAGCCCATCAGGACAGCCTTTTATCATCACTGCATGCTTTAGTGAGTCTGTCATGACTCACGCACAATGTGCTCCACGCTGGATTAATCCAGCCGGCTTTCATGCTCAGGTTGTGGCAACGGGAAGGGGGGAGAGAGAGAGAGAGACGAGCAGAGATGGATGCACGGACTAACAAGAGCTGGAGAGATCGGAAGCCCAAACCCCTTTGCTTGTCAAAGACAGGATCTCAATTTTAGGGTGATCTGAAGGGGCAAAGAAAGAACAAACCTCGGTCAATGAGAGAGAGGGGTAAAGAACAACAGGTATGTATACTGCCATTTTGTTGCAGATACTTGTTGCTTTCATTATTTATTCATCCCAGGATGCATTGAGCCATCTCCAGTAGCACTGCCCAAGTTTATTTCCATTGCTACACCATTACTTTTATATCACCCCCAGGTGAGTTTGAGTCTCAGGGATAGGTAATGTCTCCCAGAGGCCTCCAGGCTGCAGGAAGGCCATTCCTTATGCTAAACCCCTCAAGGGTGTCAGAATCCTCCCTCTCTCTCTCTCTCACATGCACACACACACAATCCCTTTCCCTCCCCCCCAATTTCTGAGTAATTCTGTTTTGTTTCCACCAACATGGGCTGGATATGAAAGAGTATCTTACAAGAGAAATGTCCTGCATTTTATTACCATCTGCACAACTTACTGAGTCTCTTAAATTCTTAGCCCACCCAACACTATCTTCTTCTCCAAATCATTGGCTTACACAACACCAACCCCATTCCCCAAATCCTGGGGTCACTTAGCATTAAAAAACTTTGGAGAACCCACCTATTCCCAAATCACAGCAGCTTCAGTAACCCCGCCTCACTCTTTCCCAGCACTTATTTCAATAAACTGCTCTGCAGGTGTCAAGTTGAAAAGTCAAGGAGCGATTTTGTGTCTCCAAATTCTAAGGGCCTTGATTTATTAAACAGAGACTCAGTATTGTGGTAAAGACCTAGCAGCTTTCTCAAATACATGCAGGCCAGCTGGTGGCTGACATGGACCTGGCTATGAACTTTTCAGAGTGCTCTGTCCTTGCATCACTGGTGTCTCCAGAAAAACTTGAGTGGATTAAATCAAGAATCAGTTTGGTATCTTCCAAAATCCCCATTTGGAATCTAGATGGGATGTCACCAGGATCTTGCATCAGCAGTAAAGGATACCGCAGAGCACTGTTCACCCTGACTAAAAGATCCGACCTAAAGGATATGTAGGGCCAAATTTTCAAACATGGGTGTACAAAAATGCTTATGCACTTTTAGCATATTTATGTTAGGAATGAAACTTCCTTCATGCACATGCACTGCTTGAGCAGATACCTCTGGGGATTTATGTGTCCAAGTAGGATATGGTTGAAAAACTGGCCCATTGCTTGCTGCTAACACTTAGCGCTTCCCTTTTACCCCTTGCCCTACTGTAATTTCAGAGAGACCCATTTGTGGTGCTTGGAATTGCATAACTGCGATTTTTGTAAATTAGATGGCTTCAGAAATGTCCAAGATGCTAGTCCTCACTGAAGTTCACGGCAAGTCTAAATTTTTAGAGCGAATACCTCTCCAATGTCCCTCATTTTGAGGGATGTCATTCATTTTAGTCCCAAGTTATCTGTGTTCCACACCAATTTGAGGTTTCCTTCCTTTTTTGCTGAAAATTATTTGTATCAGCAATAAAGAACCATGAACTTGTACCTTTAGAAAGAGTTATTTACGGAAGGAATCCCATGGGATGTCAAGTTCCCTACATGGGTAATTTCTGCATAACCCTCATTGTGGGTCTTTGTCACACATTGTGTCCCATGTCGGGCCTTGGCAGGTCAAGAGGTGTAAAGAAAAGCTATGTTTGATTTTGCATGTTGATTGGGAAATGTACCTTTAAGTGGTTTAGCTTCCTAATAGGAGATCTGGGGGAGGGCGATGCGTGTACTGTCATGCAGAAGCAGTGGAGGACTGTGTGACTGAATAAAGAAGTTCTCTTTGGGATTACTGAATGATTACTGAACTCTACACAGTCCTCTGAGGAGTGGAAGCCACATTACAATTGACATGAATAGTCGCCCTAGTCGGTAGTCTCAACAGAAATGGACAATGGAGATTGAACTACCTTCTCACCCCTAAAGACAGATCCTTCCAGGGCAGGGTTGATGCATGTGGTGTATTGAAAGCTGTATTAAAATTGTCAGCTCTCACTTTAAATGCTCAGGGATGTTTCCTGGTCCTGTTTGTAGGCTAGGGGGCTCTGTCAGAAAGTATGTGGTCTGGGCCTAACAGGGTGAGTCTGCAGTAAGGTGAGGTGAGTTGTGCTTCTCTTCTTTAGGGAGCAGCCTGCTTTGTCTCACTCTGTTTCTGGTGTGTTATTGTTCCAAATTTTTAAGAAATAAAGTAGTGTTACATTGCAACCTTCCAACAAGAGCATTTTATGTTTTTAATCTGCCTCCGATGTGTGTATACTGCGACCATGATAATGCACATCATCAGGGGTCAGCATGAGGGAAGCTTGCAATGATGCTGCCCATGCTGTATATGGTCTGGGATAAAGAGAGTCCTGAAAGGGCCTGGACAACTGCTGAGCACCTGCAACTCCAAATGAGTAACCGTCAACATTTAACCTCAACAGAAAATGTCAGACTTCAGGGCTGTCAATCCAGCACCTTTCACCTGGCCCAGTTACTTCAAATTGACACAAATGTAAATGAGATCAGAGGGTGGGATTCTCCCCTGCCTGGCACCTTGTGTAGTGATTTACACCGGTGCCAAATGGATATGAAATGCTGTCATTCCTTTTTAAACTTTGCATTTATACAGGACCAGACCCCAGATAGTATAAACCGGCTGTTTAAGTGGAGCTTTGCTGAGCTACACCAGCAGAGGATCTGGCCCAACATTTTTTCTGCTAAAACAGCTGTGGCATTCAAGAGAGAGAAAAACCACAATGCCGTGCAACCATATTAAGATGAGAAAACCCTATACACCTTTCTCAGACCTCGCCAATTAGAGAACTGCAGTCATAGTGCTGACAGTAAGATATGTAGAATATTACCACCCAGATATTTTTCACACATCAAATATCCATCCAAGACACTATCAGATTAATTACACCTGATCTGTGCTCACAAAATGAGAATTTTCTCTGATCTTCCTTAGGATCAGAACCATTAATAACCTCAAAGAATTGATCATCATTTGCCAATAGTCCTGTTCTGACTGGGTAGTTTTTTACACCTGCTTTCCCCAGGTGCAAGGCCCCTATTCCTCAGAGCACTTAAGCATGTTCTTAACTTTAAGCATGTGATTAAGTCTATTCCTATTCAGCAAAGCAGTTAAGAACATGCTTAAGCATGTGCTTGAGTCCCATTGAAGGCAAGGACACAAGTTAAGCACATGCTTAAATGCTTTGCTGAATTAGGGCTTAAATGACTATGTCACCCACTGCGGGATGTGTGTGTGACGGGCTCCTGAGCCACTGAGGATATGAGTTGTTTCAGCCCCACCTACAGAGGCTTGGCTCTTCAGTACAGGCTGTAGCAGCTCAGGCTTTTAGATCTGGAGGTCCAAGATGGTGGCTGTCACAACTATGCAAGGTAGTGGAGAATCAGGTCCAGTTACTCCATAATTACTCCCATGTATATGAGATCCTACTCTGTCTCAGGGAACTGTGGATTTACACCAATGTCAAGGAGATCAGAATTTGGCTCCTTACCGAATAGTTACCAGAACAGGGGACCATTGCAGTCAGCGAATCACAGTCGATGGCGCTATTCTGGTTTACACCAGCTAAGAACCTAGGGTGGGTTTTTTTTTTTTTTTTTGCAATCTGTGCCACATTTCCTAAGGGACAGAAAAACGGTTCTACAGTCCCTGTGTCCTCTAGAAATGAAAACGATCTCCGTTTAACTTTAATGCAGCCTATTAACTAAGCCGCCGCCTTGCTTTCCGTCTCACTGCACTTTGCCCAGCTGGGTCGCCCCGGGTGTTCCAATGATTCCCTTTCGTTTGATTCCCCAAGTGCTCAGGAGGGCCTTTTCAGTTCCCCACCCCGTCAGCATTGTGCCACTCAGCTCTGAAGCATGAGTTGCTGCCACTGCTGCTTCTCCTTGGCACATGGAAAGGGCCCAGGTGTCAAAAAATCTCTCAGTTGCATGTTCCAACCCCCCCACTTCAGTGTGAAAGGAAATAAATATGGGAGGGGGAGATGCAATAATAACAGTGCCCACTTGTTAACTAAAAAAAATAGAGCCAGGAGGGAGAATGGCAACAGCAGGAGCTGCTGGGAGCGGGCTAGGGAGGGAGGGAGGTGGACGAAGGGGGCGGAGGTGGGGGGGGGGTCTCTCTCCACAACAGCCATCAATTATACAGGCTGGTTTTTGTTGCGTTTTGTTTTGTGAGATCTGAACTGAAGCTCAGCTGATGAGGCCAAGTTGTGTGTGTGGAGAGGGGGAGGGGGAAGAAGGGATTTTGCCCAATCCAGTGATTCTGAATGGAGGTTTCAGGCTAAATGGAGGGGCCTGAGGCAGTGCAGGCCTGAAAAAGGATTCCCTGGGACTGTGCAGGGCAGAGGGGGAATGGTAGAGGGATAGGAGGCTGGGGGGAAGGGAGGAGAATAGTACAATAATGGGAAAGGGGAGGCCAGGCTGTGGAGCTCTCGTTTCTAACAATGATTCCCATGGGGTTCTCTTTACCTCAGCCATTCAGGAGTCAATAGAAGGAGCTTTTTTATTTCAACGCTAAGTATGCAATGCCCCCCCCCCCCAAGTAGGCAACGTTTCTCCCCTCCTGCCATAAAAACAAGAGAGCGAGGGAGATTCTTAATGACATAAAAAAACCCAGCTTGAAAGAACTGGAAGAGCAGTTCAGTCAACAAGTGTTTTCTTTGCTCCGACTTGCCCTAGATTCAGTGTGATCGGGTGGAATTGAACATAAGGTTGGCAGAGTTATTCCACCCCAGCCCCCCTTCACATACCAGATCTTGATTCTTCCTAGCTGCCCTCCCCCTGCCCACAGTCTTAACCACAACACTCCTCACTTTAGACACAAGCCTACCTCCACTGGGGCCTGATTCTCCCCCGCCTTGCACCTGTGTCACAGTTACACCAGTGGACGCATTAGCCAAGCAGAATCCTCCCCTTATTCACCCTGGCAGTAACAATGTACACTCCCTTTGCCAGCTGGAAATAACTTCAGGTGCACAGAACTGGGGCCTCTGGCTTGGGTGGCGTTCCTGCTGATTTACATTGAGGTAAGTGACAGAGAAATCAGATCCAACAGGCCCACAAACACAACGACCCTCTCCATTATTACCTGGCTTTTGTGGAGGGGTCATGGCTATTTTTTTCTGGTGGGTCTTTCTGAGAACACTGTCCATTGTGAGGTGGGAACTGTTTGGAAACTGTGGAATTTTAACTTATATAAAAAGTCCCCAGAGCATGGGCTGGGTGCTTATTCAGTGCTTTTAAATTGAAATGGAAGGGTGGGTCAGACCCTTGGCTGGGTCTACACTGATTTATGCCAGCTGAGAAGCTGGGCTTGTGCATGTGTATATATACACCCATAGAGGTTAAGCCAGAAGGGACCATTGTGATCAGCTAACCTGACCTCTTGTATTACAGGCCTGAGAATCTCACCCAGGAATTTCTGCAACAAGCCTATAACTTCTATTTGAACTACAGCAAATCTTTTTTGAAAGGCATCCAGTCTTAATTTAAAGACTGCTAGTGATGGAGAATCCAACACAAGTTTTTCTGGTGGTTAATTACCCTTGCTATTTGTGCCTGGTTTTTACTTGAATTTGTCTGGCTGCAGCTTCCACCTCTTGGCTCTCATAATGCCTTTTTCTGCTCAATTAAATAGCTGTTTACTAGCAGAAATCTCTTTCCCATGTAGGTCCTTGTAGACTACGATCATGTCACCTGTTAACCTTTTCTTGGATAGATTGAGCTTCCTGAGTTGTTGTTGCTGTTTTCCAGACCTCAGGTCATTCTTGTAGCTCATTTCTGAACCCTTTTCCCTATACAATATATATTGTAACACATGCACCTGCGAGCAGGCCGTGCACTTGCAATATACCCACTCCAGGGAGCTGTGTCTGCAGTTATGGACTAGATGCCACAATGCACTGGTAGAGCAACAGTTGTGGGGAATACCATGTGTGGACATGCTGAACTGCCAGGGCCGGCTCTGGCTTTTTTGCCGCCCAAGGCAAAAAAGCCTCCGGCCGCCCCCCCCCCCCA
>NW_020664593.1:9546272-9593957 GCF_002925995.2 Terrapene triunguis | reverse complement strand
CTGGGGCTCGGCTCTCCCCCCGGCGGCCAGAGCGCAGGGCGGCGAGCCCCGGCAGGGGGGAGGGCAGCCAGAGCGCCAGGGGGAGGGCGGCGAGCCCGGCTGTGGCCCCGCTCTCCCCGGGGGCCGGAGCGCCGCACCGCCCCCCTCCAGGTGCCGCCCCAAGCACCAGCTTGGGTGCTTGGTGCCTGGAGCCGGCCCTGTGAACTGCTTCCTGCTGACCAGGCTGGTAAATATGGCTACACTGAGCCATGCGAGGAGCAAATGGTGCTAGAAAAACTTAGTTGCAATGTTTAACCATGTAACTGCCCAGCCCTCTAGCATAGATGGACTTACAAAGAGAAGACATTATTAGAGATGGAAAAGTCCAACACAATTTAACAGAAAATGGTACCCCTGCTGTAGAAATCTATAGGACAGTTCAAAAAAAACTACCAGAAGGATCTCAATCCCTATTACATCTATAGGTTGGTTGAAAGTAAATTCTGTAGAACGTTATTGGTCTCATGCTTATTAAACCCTATGACTTTTGTATAAGGGGAACTGCAGGATTTAGTTCATATTTCAAACCTTCCAACCCCCAGCTGAACTTCTGGGGATTTCAGTTAGATGATTTCAGTTCAGGCCCCTTTCTTGCTCCTATTGTTCTAATTCCCCTCAAACTTACTTTGCCATAAACCAGGAGTAACTCCATTGAATTAAAATTAGAATGGTATAAATCTGGGGTGAATAAGATCATACTCAAGCCCTATGTTTAATTGCAGCCATCCAGGGCAAACCAGAGATGTCTTGTGTGATGGATAGATAGAAAGGGATAAAGTAACAACAAAAGTGCAGGGGCCAGTTATGTTTAAACACGATATATCTATCTAAGGCACTTATGTGGTCCCCATCACCCTTGTAACTGACAATCTTTGGCATATTTATCCTCACAATACCTCTGTGAGGTATGGCAGTGCTATTACCTGCATTGTACAGATGTGGCACTGAAGCACAGAGAGGCTAAGCGACTTGCCCCAGATCACACAGGAAACCTGTGGCAGAGCAGAAACTTGAATCCAAGCCTCTCAAAGTCCTAGGGTAGTGCCCTAGCCAATAGACAATCCTTCCTCTGCTACCCGGATCAGTCAAAAACTGCAGCCCAAGGCAGCCTTAGCCACAGACTGAGTAGAAAGCTCCCTGCATGAAGGGGCACCACACCAATATTAGGACTGTCATAGTCACTCACCAACAGACCAGTCCGTGAACCCTCTTCTCTGACTGCTGATCTTCTACACCCCAGCCCCTGATCCCCACACCCTAAGCGGAGAGATGAATCCCCCTTGTGTAGGAGGAAATCACACAAGGGTGGGTCATTGAGCTTGGGGAAAGGACAGGAGAAGGGAGTGGTGGGTGGGTGACTCCTAATACCGTCTTCACCCAGTGCAACTAGGGACAGCTTTGGGAGAACTCCAAATTACTCTGGCAGGACAGGAGATATGAGGCATTGGGTTCTCTTTGGAGCATCAGGGGCCAGACTGGTGGATCCTTCCCACTGCACCTTAATTTACCATCACAAAAGCAATGAACGTAGATGGCACCAAGGCCTAGATCCTCAAATATATTGAGGCCCCTAACTCCCATGGAAATCAATGGAATTTCAGGGCCTGTATCCCTTTGCGGATCTAGCCTCAGGAGACACCAAATCTTTCTCCCAACATAGCACTTGATATTAAAGAGGACAGAAATGGGAAGAAAGACTCATAGACTCATACACTTTAAGGTCAGAAGGGACCATTATGATCATCTAGTCTGACCTCCCGCATGATGCAGGCCACAAAAGCTGACCCTCCCACTCCTGGAATAATTCTCTCCCTTGACTCAGCTGTTGAAGTCCCCAAATCATGATTTAAAGACTTCAAGTCACAGAGAATCCTCCAGCAAGCGACCCCTGCCCCATGCTGCGGAGGAAGGCGAAAAACCTCCAGGGCCTCTGCCAATCTACCCTGGAGGAAAATTCCTTCCCGACCCCAAATATGGCGATCAGCTGAACCCCGAGCATGCGGGCAAGATTCTCCAGCCAGACCCTCCGGAAAAAAGGTCTCTGTAGTAACTTTTAATATCCCATCATTGACCATTGTTACTAATTACCAGCGATGGCACGTTATTGACCTATTGACTAAAATCACGTTATCCCATCAAACCATCCCCTCCATAAACTTATCAAGCTTAATCTTAAAGCCAGAGAGGTCTTTTGCCCCCACTGTTTCCCTCGGAAGACCGTTCCAGAACTTCACCCCTCTGATGGTTAGAAACCTTCGTCTAATTTCAAGCCTAAACTTCCCGACGGCCAGTTTATATCCATTTGTTCTCGTGTCCACATTAGTACTGAGCTGAAATAATTCCTCTCCCTCCCTGGTATTTATCCCTCTGATATATTTAAAGAGAGCAATCATATCCCCCCTCAGCCTCCTTTTGGTTAAGGTAAACAAACCGAGCTCCTTGAGTCTCCTTTCATACAACAGGTTTTCCATTCCTCGGATCATCCTAGTGGCCCTTCTCTGTACCCGTTCCAGTTTGTATTCATCCTTTTTAAACATGGGAGACCAGAACTGCACACAGTACTCCAAATGAGGTCTCACCAGTGCCTTGTATAACGGAACCAGCACCTCCTTATCCCTACTAGAAATACCTCGCCTAATGCATCCCAGGACCGCATTAGCTTTTTTCACGGCCACGTCACATTGCCGACTCATAGTCATCCTGCGATCAACCAGGACTCCAAGGTCCTTCTCCTCTTCCGTTACTTCCAACCGATGCGTCCCCAGCTTATAACTAAAATTCTTGTTAGTCATCCCTAAATGCATAACCTTACACTTCTCACTATTAAATTTCATCCTATTACTATTACTCCAGTTTACAAGGTCATCCAAATCTCCCTGCAGGATCCTTCTCCGAATTGGCAATACCTCCCAACTTTGTATCATCCGCAAACTTTATCAGCCCACTCCTACATTCGGTTCCGAGGTCAGTAATAAATAGATTAAATAAAATCGGACCCAAAACCGAACCTTGAGGAACTCCACTGGTAACCTCCCTCCAACCTGACAGTTCACCTTTCAGTACGACCCGCTGCAGTCTCCCCTTTAACCAGTTCTTTATCCACCTCTGGATTTTCATATCGATCCCCATCTTTTCCAATTTAACCAATAATTCCTCATGCGGTACCGTATCAAACGCTTTACTGAAATCGAGGTATATTAGATCCACCGCTTTTCCTTTATCTAAAAAATCTGTTACTTTCTCAAAGAAGGAGATCAGGTTGGTTTGGCACGATCTACCTTTCGTAAAACCGTGTTGTAATTTGTCCCAATTGCCATTGACCTCAAGGTCCTTAACTACTTTCTCCTTCAAAATTTTTTCCAAGACCTTGCATATTACAGATGTTAAACTAACAGGCCTGTAGTTACCCAGGTCACTTTTTTTCCCCTTCTTGAAAATAGGAACCACATTAGCTATTCTCCAGTCCAACGGTACCACCCCCGAGTTTACAGATTCATTAAAAATTATCGCAATTTTCTCGCGCCAGTTCCTTTAATATTCTCGGATGAAGATCATCCGGTCCGCCCGATTTAGTCCCGTTAAGCTGTTCGAGTTTAGCTTCTACCTTGGATACGGTAATGTCAACCCCCCCTCCTTTATTCCCATCCGTCATGCTGCCACTATTCCTAAGTCCTTCACTAGCCTCATTAAAGACCGATGCAAAATATTCGTTTAGATATTGTGCCATGCCTAGATTATCCTTAATCTCCACTCCATCTACAGTCTTAAGCGATCCCACTTCTTCTTTCTTTGTTTTCTTCCTATTTATATGGCTATAAAACCTCTTACTATTGGTTTTAATTCCCCTCGCAAGGTCCAACTCTACACGGCTTTTGGCCTTTCTCACTCCATCTCTACATGCTCTGACCTCAATAAGGTAGGTTTCTTTGCTGATCCCTCCCATCTTCCACTCCTTGTATGCTTTCTGTTTTTTCTTAATCACCCGTCTGAGATGCTCGCTCATCCAGCTCGGTCTAAATCTCCTGCCTACGAACTGTTTTCCCTTTCTCGGGATACAGGCCTCCGACAGCTCCTGCAACTTCAACTTGAAATAATCCCAGGCGCCTTCCGCCTTTAGATCCATAAATATGTTAGTTCAATCTACTTCCCTAACTAGTCGCCTTAATTTATTAAAGTTAACCCTTTTGAAATCGTAAACCTTAGGCCTGGTCTACACTAACCCCCCAAGTCGAAGTAAGGTACGCAACTTCAGCTACGTGAATAACGTAGCTGAAGTCGACATACCTTACTTCGAACTTACCGCGGTTCAGACGCGGTCCACACGCGGCAGGCAGGCTCCCCCGTCGACTCCGCGGTACTCCTCTCGTTGAGCTGGAGTACCGCAGTCGACGGCGAGCACTTCCTGGTTCGATTTATCGCGTCCAGACCAGACGCGATAAATCGAACCCGGAACTTCGATTGCCAGCCGTCGAACTACCCGGTAAGTATAGACCAGCCCTTAGTCTCTGATTTAATTTTGTTAATCCTTCCATTTAGTTTAAACCGAATTAGCTCATGATCATTCGAGCCAAGGTTGTCCCCTACAACCATTTCCTCAACGAGGTCCTCACTACTCACCAAAACCAAATCTAAAATGGCATCTCCCCTCGTCGGTTCAGCAACTACTTGATGAAGGAATTCATCAGCCTTCACGTCTAGGAAAATCTGAGCCCTATTATTGTTACTAGCATTTGTTCCCCAATCTATATCCGGGAAGTTAAAGTCTCCCATGATTACACAGTTCCTATTAGTATTTACTTCCTTAAAAACATTAAAGAGTTCTCTGTCCATATCCAGGCAAGATCCCGGCGGTCTATAGCACACCCCAAGCACTATCCCAGGGGAGGCTCTAGTAGTTCTTTTACCCAGTGTGAGTATTGCCCAGACAGACTCCGTCTTATCCATTCCATCACTTATTATTTCTTTTCTCTGACAGGCTAAGTCCTCCTACTCCAGCCCCCAGTTTTTAGGACAGTATGATAGTGATACCCTGGCCTTGCAAACTCACAATGGACCACAGTCCCGTTTCACACTGCATGTTACATGCTAATGGTGCCCACACATTGGGGTTGCTGCTGTGGGAAGATTATGCCTTCACCCTCTCTTGAGCCACTAGCGTACTATTCCCTGGCTGTGTCTGCAGCAGGCAATCCCAGGCAGTGAGCTACTCGCCTCACTCCCAGAAGCAGCGAGCAGGGGCCCGTGACCCTGTCAGCGATACATTTATAATCAGTGATAAACATCTCTCACACTATCCTGTTTTCAGGCAGCTCTGTACTAGGGGCTTGATGGGGCCTGGGGCGGGGGGGGGGGGGGGGAGAGGGAAGAGGGAGGTGGCTTCTGGTCAGGCCTGCTGAAAAGGAGTTAATTAAAGTGGCCATTTTGCCTTTTCATGCCCTGACATTCCTGTCAACTTTTCTTCAGCAGTTCGGAAACCATGTGACCAAAGTGGCCTCCCTTAGCATTTCGCGACCAGCTCTCCTCCTTGGCTGGTTCCTCACCATCCCCCCTCGTCATCCTTCTCCTCCTCCTCCTGCTGCCCCAACATGTTTCCATTATTTATGAGATGCCTGTTAGGAAAGAGATCTTGCAGTTCAGTCTTTCTTCTTCACTCTTCTATGCTCTTTAGCCTCTCCTGGTTCATATCGGTCCATGGCTCAGACGCGGAGATGAGTTTAGCCCTGTGATAACAAGCATAGATTTCCTCCAGCTTCTTGTTCCTGAGACAGATCATTTTCAGAGAGGTTTTCAAAGTGCATTAGTTGTGTATTGTTGTGTGAAATGAGCACTGGGGAAAGATTCTGGATGAGCAGCCCTGAAGACCAAAGTTCTCTGGGTTTAGCCACAAAATAAGTACTGTATGGGCAACACTCCGCAAGGCAGTGTCCTGTCCTGGAGGGGTGGAACAGTAATTCAAGTCTGTAGCCTCTTTTGTGAGGCTGTCAACAAGGTAGCCAATTATTGGTGGCAGTTTTTCTGCTATGGATACCTGTCCACCAGGAAATGGACCTGCTCAACTCATTCACATGGACCACCAAAAAATAGACAACTGCCAATTACCTCCTCCCTCACCTAGACTTGGAAAGTCCCTAACCCATTACTGATCCCTAACCCAGTCTCTGGAACATTTTGTTGTTAAGAGAAGCAAAGCAAACTTCTCCCATACTATGTTGTTTACTCACTTCAATGCTGTTATATGGGTATCATGTGGTTATTTAACCCTTTTAATAAGGCCTATAATCAAACACTGGGAAAGCAAGCCATTGGTTCTGCCAGTGACACACTATAGTGGGCTTAATTTGCTTACTGGAGTCCGTTCTCCAGGGCTGCACTCACCATGCATGAACAGCCTGAATATTACCATAACTAGGGTTTGAACTTGTATCCTTGTGGTCCATAGGCAGTGGCTTTGCATAGTAAATCAAAAGCAAACCCACCCTCTTGCCAAGCCAATAGAAGCTGTGCTAAGACTAGCTCAGATGGAAGTTCTTTAGCCATCTTATTCCCATGGTGGCCTAGGAAGGTTGTTAGCCCCTCTTGGGAAGCAAGATGGGGGACTTTGTCCTGGGAGGCCGGGACTCTGAAAAAGATTTGAAGGTTGTGCTGGATAATAAGCTGAGCTCCCAGTGTAATGCTGTGGCCAAAAGAGCTATTGCCATCCGTGGTTGCATAAACAGGAGACTCTCGAGTAGGAGTAGAACAGTTATCTTATCTTTGTATTTGGCACTGGTGTGACCACTGCTGGAATGGAGTGTCCAATTCTGGTATCCACAATTCAAGAAGGGTGTTGATAAATTGGAGAGGATTCAGAGAAGAGCCACAAGAATGATTAAAGGATTAGAAAACATGCCTTGTAGTGATAGACTCAAGGCACTCAATTTATTTATCTTAATGAAAAGAAGGTTAAGGGGGGGGATTTGATCAGAGTTTATACGTACCTACCTGGGGAACAAATATTTAACAATGGGCTCCTCAATCTAGCAGAGAAAGGTATTACACAATCCAATGGCTATAAATTGCAGTTAGAAAAATTCCGACTCGAAATAAGGCATTAATTTTTGACGGTGTGGGTAACTAACCATTGGGTCAATTTACTAAGGTTGTGGGTGATTCTTCATCACCGACAATTTTAAAATCAAGATTGGATGTTTTTCTACAAGATCTGCTCAAGGAATTCTTTTGGGGGAGTCCTGTGGCCTGTGTTATAAGATGATCACAAGTGGTCCCTTCTGCCTCGGTATCGATGCATCTTGTGAGTATAAATAATATCAGACCTGTCCTTGTGATCTCTAGATATTTGTGTTTGATACCTCTTCCCCTCCACCCACACTCTTGCTATCAGTAGCTCAAAATAATAGCTCACAGCCAAACTAAGCCATACACAACTCCCCAGGAGTCTGGTTTTGTTATAAACAACACACTCAGGCCAGGTTTGTCCAAACATTCACTGATGTTCATGAGCTTTTCAGTTGAACCTAGGCCATTCTGAGTAAATCAGGGACACTTTATAACATTTCATCCATGCAACATGTGGGCCCAGGTTCAGAATATAATGTCTGGGCCATGCAACAGGGTATTGTCACATTCTGATTTTGGATTTGTCTAAGGTTCGGGGTTCAGTTTGGAGACCGTATCAGGGAATGGGTTGGTAGCTTATTTCAATGGTACTGAAATCTCTGTTGTGGAAGGATTTCATCCCTTAGAATGGCAGAAATTTCAATGGCAGATCAGCTGCTTGTATAAGCTGCCTCCAGCGTGGGCTGCACCTCAGGCTTCCAGCCACATCCCAGCCCCAAAACCAGCCTCTCCTGGGCTTGGGTCTGTCCAGGAACTAAAACTGTCGGGGAGGATTCAGCACCAGGGATTTTAACCTGACAGTTTGTTGGCCTTCGAAATGGTTCAGCTTGAAGATGCTGGTTTTGAGCCAGCTCTGATGGAAGTCAGGTGAAACTCATTGGCTTAAATTGACTTGTGCTTTCAGCCTGAAGCACAGGGGAGGGAAAGTGAAGCCACGTGGGCCAAAACCAAAGAATATGTTTGCCCTTGGCCCTGCTCAAGGGAGGTGAAGTGACTTGAGAAGGCCACACTGAGGGTCAGTGGCAGAGACAGGAATAGAAACCCCAAATCCTCTTCTTTACCCACAATACCATCCGTCAACACTAGTTTGTGTGGGCCAGACCCTCAGCTGAGGTAAACTGGGTTAGCGCCAAAGCAGTCAGGGAACTTCATGGATTTTTGCCAGTTTAGGATCTGGTCCAATGTTTGTAAAATGCACTATGGAAGAGTGACGTGTTACTTAAAAATCAAACCAGTTAGGATGATACAAGCAGGGGACCAGGCTGGAAGCAAGTTAGCTCCATTTCTCAATGGCAGTGCTACAGGTGACACAACTGGGGCTTATATGATACACACCCTTTTCCCCCCTTCTCTGAGAATGCCATGGGTGTGTTTAGGAGCCAAGTGCCGAGGGTCAGAGAGTGGCGACACTTTCTCCCTCCAATGATATCTCATTTCTGCAGTGTGTCCAGAGAAACCCCCAAACAGTTAAATCCTAAACGTCTTCCTTAAAACCTTGCTGTGCAAACATTGGCAGTGAGATTATTGGAGCAACCTGTCCTCCTAGACCTTTATTGTGTTGGATTTCCAGGGTTGGGGGAGTTGCACTCACATTGGAGGGCAGCAGAAATGGGCAAGAAGCGGATTCTGCTGAGTGAGACCCACACTTGATACAGAATAAAGTTAACCTTCCGACTTGTCAGCTCCTTCTGAACGGGGGTGGGAAGGGTTGGAGGAGAGGAGTGAGATGTTACACACTCAGGGAGTTGAAGCCAAGGGGTTTGTAACAGGAGGCCCTTTGGGGCTGCTGAGAGAAACACGCAAGGATTTTGAAGACCCCCCTTATTTCAGGAGATCAACTTTCTTGGAGCCTCCTAAACCGAGCGTTCTCACCATCCAGCACAATATACACAAGCACACATCATGTGTGTGCGTGCAGATAGAGTGGATGGGGGGCAGAGGCGGCCGTTAGAAAGCCTTGCTGAGAAAGGTATTTTTCATGGGGGTGGGGGTGGAGGAAAAAAAGGGCAGGCCCCTCGCTCCCTACTGAGCCCATTTCTCCTGCTTTGCTGGAGCTGTCAGGCATGAATCCCAGTAGCATTCCGTAACTAATTGACAGTAATGGGGGCCATTGGGAGTCTAAGAATACATGGCATTACCCAGCATGCACTGGAGCAAGGAGGGTGGGGTGCTGCACAGGGGCAGCTGTGAGGGGAAATAAAGAATGTCTTTTAAACTTTTTTGTGTGTGTGGCTGTTTTGGTACGGAGGTGGGGGGAGGCCAGAGAGAGGTTGAGTGGAAAAATGATTTTGGAAAAACTTTTATTTTTCTGAAGTGAAAAAAGCTGTAAATGGAGATGAAATCTTGTTTTTTCCACAGTGTCCCAGGGCTTTGGGGGTTGCTGCTACAAGGAAAGAGTGGATGGAATTTCAATTTAAACCCAATGAAATCTAGGAACAATCTCTCTGTTTTGCATCCCCTCCTGGATTTATAGCAGATTGTAATATACGACCTGCTGGCACGGCTGTTGAGTTGCCGTTTCTAGAAACAACCCGCCCTGTGTTTTCTGGGCTTAAAGAATCAGCATGGAAAATCTCCCTCTCCATATGTAATTTGGGATCTCTGGCTCCATATGTTTATTTCCCCCCTCCAAAAATTAAATACATATTTGGGGAAGGGGGGGCAGATTTTCCTCTCGCTTACAACCCTGCTTGTGTGGAGCTGCGCTCGCATCACAGATGGAATTTTGATTTGACTCTTATAAAACTTTTTTCAATTAACAAAAGTCAACGTTGATGAGAGGATTTGTTTATAAAAGAGTCTGAATGGTTTTTTGCTACTTTCCAAATGGAAAGAAATGGAAATCGGTTACATTTCTCAGGTGCCTATCCAGTATCTGGGAAACAGTGAGAGAACTGAGATGCTGACATGCTTTGAAAAACTTTGATCCCGCAGCAGCTAGGGCAAGATCCAAGCCTCTGCAATGGCCCCCATCATGTGTGCTGCTCCAGTCGTGCAAAGTGACTCTACAGCTGCCCTAGGGCACCCCCTTCACATTGCCTAGCTTAGGGGTATGGCTGGGGAGCCCAGAAGCTGCTCTAACTTGTTCACCCCCACCACACCCCCCGCATTCCAGGGGATGTGAGGATTTTAAAGTGGCATATCAGTTCATAGACTCAGAAGAGACCATTGTGATCATCTAGGCACACCTCCTGTAAAACACATTTCACTCAGCTATCCATGCATTGAGCCCAATACCTTGTATTTGACTGAAGCATATCTTATATAGCCATCTTTTGTCCCCTCGCATGTCTGAGCTGTGTGCAAAGCACAGCTCAGCCAGGCATGAGCGCTGGGCCTCTACTGTTTAGAAAAATATTTACTTTGCATTTTGAATTTTACATTGCCTAAATAAGTGCTGTATCTACAAATGACCTGCCGTATGTGATATTAACGTAATAAGCTCTTCAGAACGAGGACCATCTCTCACTCTCAGTGTATACAGTGCCCAGTGCAGTGGGGCCTCAATCTTGGTGGGACCCCCTAAGACCTACTAGAAGACAAATAAGGAATAATAATGTACCATGAAGATCAAAGACATCTATTTAAAAAATTTCCTCAGCAGCTCAGGTTATTAAAACTGGGGAAAGAAAGGGTTAAAAAAAATAGACCAGCCTGTCTCCTGTGCCAAGATACGCTTGGTGCAGAAGATTGTGTGGATGGGGTGGGAGGTGGAGCCAAGCATAGCTTGGCACTTGGCTAATTACAACTCCCTGATTCTCAGGCTGCCCTGGCCTCAACCTTGGTGTAAATTAAACCAGCCTCAGAGCTGCTCCCATTTACAACATCTGACTATGGTCCCTCAGGAGTCAGACACCAGCTGAGAATTGTTATAGGGGAGCAGAGCTCCACTCCTCCCTCTCTGTCTTCCAGCCCCATCATGCCCCCTACATGGGCAGGGGGAGCAGTTGGTGTAGGAGCCAGCACCATCACCAATCAGCAACTGAAGAGTTGTTCTCTTTCCTACTTTGAGGGCGTAACTAGGACTTCAGTGGTGTGTGCATAGGCATTTTGGTGTCTCTCTTTATGGGGATGAATTCCCCCCTGATAAATAGATATTTCCTTACACTATTTTGTTTCACTCTGTAACGATTGAACAGATCCCGTACAATGACAGAATGAGGGCATGATCACAGACCAAGTTATAACCCCAGAAACCACAACAGGGGGAGTTAGAGACAGCGAGTGGTGCAAGCCTTAGGTGCATTGTCAGACAACAGGGCAAACGCTGAGGGCCTTTAACCACCCATAAAGTGGTCCAATAGCTAACTAATGCCCACCCTGACTGACATGTAGCTTATTAGAGTGTGGCAGATTATTTTTTTTTAACATTTAAAAATACTGGAAGACAGGAGTGCATTATGCAGCAGCTCCTTCTGCTACAAAAAATAGTTCCTAGTAGAAGGATTTTAAAAAAAAAGCAGGGAATGGGAACTTTTTGAAATATACTTATCTGTGAATATTTTTCTAAACTTTTCTCTGTCACTGTTCTCTGAACTCTCTGGTTCCATTCTCCATCTCCCAGATGCCCAACTGCAGTTTCAGCAGCAGTTTGTGACCCAAGCGTCATTTTTGGCTCAATGTGTGTTATGAAAACTACATTTGACACATCAAACAATGCTCACATTTGGGCCTATCCAGTTCCCATTCAAGTCAATAGAAAGATTTCCATTAACTTCAGTGGAAACTGAATCAGTCTTTATAGCAAACAAAAATTTTAAAATGTCTGCAGAGCTACAAACTGTCTCCACCTGGTGTCCTTTGTCTTACACTCCGTTTGTAAGCTCTTTAGGGCGGGGAACATCTTTCTGTTCTGTGTTTGTACAGCGCCTAGCACAATGGGGTCCTGGTCCATGACAGAAGCTCCTAAGCACGATGGTAATACAGAAGCAGTTTGTTGTTATAATTATTTGTAAGGACATATGGAGTAATGAAACTGCATTTATTTTCTGCATTATGCCTTTATTTTCTGTGTACTGTAACTTTAATTTGCAGCTCCAACCACCATTTTGTTCTCAGAGTTGCTGCTGCTTCATGTGGTGGAGAGACACACCCTGTGCTCTCTAATGGAGACGTCAATTCCATTCTCTTTCTTTCTTGCTATTGTTCTTCCTTCATCTACAATAAAAATCATTCAGATTTAAATGATGTGTATGAAAAAATGGAAGAGACATTATAAAACTGTCCCTTTTCCTTCTCCTGATTGTCCCAATCCCCATCCCTACATTTCCTGTTCCCTCTACCCACCTCTTCTCCTCTTCAAGCTTCCCCTTTGTCTCCTCTATTAACTTCTTTCTACACTCATTTAACAGCCAGGATGTAGGAACCTTCCTATATTGCGCAGGATAAGGTTCCAGCTATACACTTTTAGAGGTTGGCATCTGTAATGTTCCTTACAGTGGAGAAGAGACAGGGCTGGGCCATATTGAATACAAAGGGGATTCTTTACTGAGGCTGCTGGACACAGACAGACCCCGTGGTTCTCGCTAGCTCTCCAGCTCCCAGACTGACTGACACAGCTCATGCTGCCTCATGTCACCTCACAGACTCTCCCTAGCTTTGGGCTGGATTTATTAGTCATGGACGGGACTACTATCTATGTTACAGTGCACGGCGGTATCATCATCTAAGAAGTCCAACTGGCCAAATAGAACAAGCTGTTGGACAATCAGTGTCTACAGCCAAACTTTAACATCTCATCTCTGGGCTAAATTGTGCCCTTAAGACACCCCTCCCCGCCCCCAGAAGAAGCTCCGGAGACACCATACATTAGGCAGGCATTGTACATCCCGCAGCACACAGGGAGCATAGCCACCACCCAACCAACCTCTGACAGGGTGCAGTGAACATTCCCCACCAGGGACCTACTTCACTGGCCAGTGTGGAGGGAGGGGGAATAGCTCTGAACTTTCTGAAGTCGCTAGCCATTGGGCAGAAGGCAGGCCAACCTCAGGGTCTTTTAGTCCCATGTGCACCTGCTTTACGCATCTGTATGGGGTTCCTGTCTGTTCAAATTAATGCCTCATTCATGAAGGTCAGGATATGGCCTTCGCCTGAAACCTTTGTCTGCAGTCCTTTTAGGCCTGAAAGCGGCAGGCAAAGTGGATTCTCCTTTAACTCGACAGCTAGCCCCACTCATTTGGCCATGCAACCGTCCCTGGATCAGCTCCTTCCCAACAGGCTTTCTAAGCAGCCAAGGGAAATCCTTCATTTGATGTTTACTAATTTAGTTCCCTGCCTGTGATCAGCAATGTCCACATCAGGTGTGGCAACCTTATGTAGTCTTGATAGATGTACTTATGCCTTTGAAGTCTTCATCAGACTAGATATTGCACCTGTAGACTAAAGTGATGACTGGGCACTTTAGAAACATCTGACTAGATTCAATTAGATGTAGATCACAGCGTGACACTAGCTCCGATTGCTAGCCTAACCTCCTCTTTCCAGCTGCTCACAATAGCTAAAAATTACTTTTCAGCACCTCAGTTTCCATATCTGTAAAATAGGCCTGTGTTATGAGGAAGTCAGGCTAGGTGGTTTCAATGGTCCCTTTTGGCCTTAAACGTCTGAGTCTATGAATACTAAAGCAGTGCAAAACTGCATGATTAAAAATCATGTCAACCAGAGATGGAGCCAAAGCAAAGTCTGCAGCCAAATACACCTGAACTTCGGGAGAGTTCAGCTCTGGCTTCAGGCCCAAACTTTGCAGCTCTCGTTCAAAAGGCTTGTGAGCCTTAAATTACTTTGAGATGAGCCTGGTGTGGGTAATGGATTTATAATGAAATCCTAACCCAGGGGAGTTTCATAGGGCTTGGGGTCTGTAAGAGAAGTGTCTCACCTGGCTCTGGTAAAAAAAATCACCTCCCTCTGTCTGAGAAGCTTTGAGTCTCTTGAATGTTTAACAACTGTTTAGAAGGAGGGAGTGAGGAAGGGGAACTAGAATGGGGATCAGCTTACCTACCTGCTGTTCTTGACTTTGCTACTGAACCCCGGGGTGACCTTAGGCTAGTCACCTCACCTCTCTTTACAGTCGTTTTCCCATCTGTATAAATCTGAATGACAAAGAGATGAGTCAATGAAAAGAATGGGATAATGAGAATATCCAGGGTTAGAACAGTAATTAAAGAAAATTGGCAGGGACTTAAACCCACATGCTTCAGGGTTCAAGCCAACCTTTACCTATTGGGGGTCAGGAGGAAACTTTCTCTGGAGCAGGTTGTCCTATCACTGCCTACTGCAAAGGTGGGCAAACTTTTTGGCCTGAGGGCCACATCTGGGTATGGAAATTGTATGGCCGGCCATGAATGCTCACAAAATTGGGGGTTGGGGTGTGGGAGGGGGTGAAAGCTATGGCTTGGGGTGCAGAGTCTGGGGTGGGGCCATAAATGAGGCATTCAGGGTGCTGGAGGGGGCTCCAGGCTGGGGCAGGGGGGTTGGGTGTGTGGGGGAGAGCTCCGGATGGAGGTGCGGGCTCTGTGGTGGGGCTGGGGATGAGGAGTTTGGGGTGCAGGAGGTGCTCTGGACTGGGACCGAGGGATTCGGAGGGCAGGAGGGGGATCAGGGCAGGGGGTTGGGGTGTGGGAGGGAGTCCGGGGTGCAGGCTCTGGGTGGCACTTACCTCAAGCAGGTCCCAGAAGCAGCGGCATGTCCCCCCTCTGGCTCCTATGCGGAGACACAGCCAGGCGGCTCTGTGCGCTGCCCTGTCTGCAGGCGCTGCCCCTGTAGTTCCCATTGGCCATGGTTTCCAGCCAATAGGTGCTGCGGGGATAGTGTGTAGAACCCCCTGGCTGCCCCTACGCATAAGAGCCAGAGGGGGGACATGCCGCTGCTTCTGGGAGTTGTGTGGCGTAGGGCAAGCCCCAGACCCCGCTCCCCAGCTCGAGGGCCGGATTAAAACATCTGGAAGGCCGCATGCGGCCCCCGGGTTGTAGTTTGCCTACCCCGGCCTACTGGAAGGTTTTTTTTTACCTTCCTCTGAAGCAGCTGATGCTGGTCACTGACAGGGACCGAACTAGATGGACCATGGCTCTGAGCTGGTTTTGTTAATTCCTATATTGCTATAGTTACCCACCTTTGTGGGTATGGATGCTGTGCTATGTATGGATGAAAGACACCATGCAGGTGGTGGTATTAGAGATCGTCAGACAGAAAGCACCGTTGAAGGGCAAAGTCAAGTCCCCATCCTGCAAAGGATCACAATGGGACTACTCAAAAGGCATAAAGTTAAGTGTATGCTTATGCCTCTGCAGGACTGAGGTCTACCATTGTTATTGCACTCAACACAGGTTTAAGAACGGGTTCTCCTTCCCCACCAGTAAGGGCATCAGGTTTGAGAGCCCTTCCACTCCCATATGTCTGTAGGGCAGCCAAATTGCTAGTTTCCTGGCAGTCGGACTGCACCTTCCCATCCACCTCTCTCTTGGTCCTTCGCACTGGGCTGCAACCCGGAGTGGGAGGTGGTGGTCGCCGGGGTGGGGAGGGGAAGCAACTTTTTAAATAAAAAATGATAAGCGATGAATAGATCGGCTAATCCCGGGAAACCTTGAGAATATAGAGCAGCATCTGTGGGGCCTCCCTTTTTTCTTTTCTTGTTTTAATTTTCTTTTCTTTAATTTCGCTGCAGCACATATAATCAATTATGGCTTGAATCGGGGATAAGGGGAGGGGAAGCACTTCAATTCATAAATCAATTTTATACGGTCATCAGTCAGGTTGTGAATGCAAATACCTCTGTCGGTTTAGGTTATTCAGAATTAATTGACTCCCACCGGGTTGGGCTGCAGCTGGAGAGACGCTTTCTCACAAAGTCTACTCGGACTCAGCATGGGGGCGGGGGGGGGGGCTCGCTTCCTCCTCCCTCCTCCGCTTTCCCTCTCTAGGCGTATTATACTATTGAAGGTGGGGGGAACAGTGAGTGTGTGTGTGCAAGAGAGAGATGCTTGAGGAGAGAAAGGGATATGCAAAGATTAAAGTCACAAACCCCCTCTTCAGCCCTGGCCTGCACAGAGACTTTTATGTGATTAGAAATGCTCTGCTTTCAAGGGTTTGCTTTTAAGTCTTGAGCTTCTCTTGAGCTTCTCAAATAAGAAAACAAACAGCAATGTCAAAGCCCCTGTGCTCAGAATTTGAGCTAGAATCGTGTCATTAAACAGCCACTTTGCTACTGAGACTTGGGCATCTGGGTCACAGTCTCAAAGCCAGCCTGGGTCAGGAGTGATTGAAAGTCATTAGCCTCCAGTGGCTGTTTTGGTGGCCTTGTGGAAATGAGTTGGGTGGGGTTCAATCCACCCTGGGGACACAGCACAAAAGCTGCCCCCTGAATTCCCACTCATTGGACCCTCTCTCTGGTGGTTGCAGTGGAGAGGCCAAGGACGGGTAGAGGCCTGGAGACTGAATTCCCCTCTCATCTCTAGAGACAGTCCCTCTAGGTTATTATGAAAACACATGGGCAGAGCAATGCCGGAAAGCTGGCTCTGTGCTGTACCTGTTTTATGGATGAAGAAAGGAGTTCAGTATCCCTGGCTGTCCGTCTGGCACTTTTTGGCTGCACTGATTCCTTGGCCTCTTTGTCAACAGCTCTCTGCTTAGTGTCCCCCTAAGGATTCCCTGTGGCCTGCTCCCCATCCCTGTTTTTCATTCTTTGCCCCATGTAATTAGTTGATGTTCTGAGATCTGTGTCGCCTCCTCACACCTGAGGGACAGCCCTTGTGCTGTCCTGATGGGCTCTGCCCAACAACCCAGAAATCAAATAGGTTGGTACATTTCTGAGGGGGAGGCCATTGTTCAGCTCTTTTGAGGGCTTAGACCATGCCACAAAAATCAAATCGGCCAGTATCTTTGGGAGACAACTCGGGGCTGAGTAGGGGGGAAGGTTATTTTTCTTGGGGAGGTTCAGCTAAACCCAGGGTGGGGTCCTGACCTGATTGTGTAGGTGAATGGGCACAGAGGGGGACTTGTAATACACACTCACCAGTGAGTAATACTTGCACAAATAGTAATACCTAGCTCTGATATAGTGCTTTTCATCAGCAGAGCTCAAAGTAGGGTGACCAGATGTCCTGATTTTTGGGTCTTTTTCTTATATGGGCTCCTATTACCCCCCACCCCGGTCCCTATTTTTCACATTTGCTGTCTGGTCACCCTAGCTCAAAGTGCTTTACAATGGAGCAGGGATAGGGAAACTGAGGCACAGAATGGGCAAGTGACTTGTCCAAAGTTACCCAGCAGCCCAGTGGCAGAGCTGGGAATAGTACCTAGGTCTCCTGAGTCCCAGTCCAGGGCTCTATCCACTATGCCACACTGCTCTGATCATTGGAGACCTGATTGACAGCTCAACCTGTCTCCGAAAGTAAGGTACAAGGCATATCCATGTCCACTGTTGCACACTGGACTAGGTACATCAGGTCCCGGACAACACTGGAGGTATAGATGACCAATCCATATGGTCCTATGACAACAATAGTCTTGGAATGCTGAAAGCCCCCAGGACTCTGGGGAGGTAACAATAGCAGGAGAGGAAGCCTGGTTACACTTCTAGCACCCCACCAGGCTGAAGGCTGTGAAGGAAGATGAAAGGAAACTGTCTGTAGCAATGCAATTCAGTGGGGAGGCGGAAAACTGTTTTGCAGCTTTTATAGTAAGGCAGAGCGCAGAACTTGGCAAGAGCAAGGGAAAGGCAGAACAAAAGCCAGGCAACCTCCTCTATATTCTTTTTACATTTTGAGTGAGTTTGTTGCACGAGCGTTCGCTAGAGGGCTTGTCTACATGGGGACAGTCAGGAATATTAATCCAAATTAACTAAAGGATTGAATTTGAAATGGATTATTTAAACCACATTAAATCCCTGGGTAGCTGCTGTTATTCAGAATTAAAGCGGCCTTAATTTGCTTTAGTTTAATTTACTATGGAAGTGAATTAAGCTAAATAAAATTAAGGCCGCTTTAATTCTGAGGCCTGGTCTACACTTAAAATTTAGATCTACGTAGCTACGTCATGAAGGGAGGTGAAAAATTCATGCCCCCTGGTCATTGTAACTATGCCGAGCTAAAGCCCAGTGTAGATGCCTTTCTGTTGACAGAAGAATGCTTCTCTCGATCTAGATACTGTCTCTCAGGCAGGGGATCATGCACAGTGACAGAAAAACCCTTTCCATCTCTTTAGTAAGCATCTACAGTCTGGTGCTACAGTGGTACCGCTACAGTGCTGTAGTTGTGCTGCTGTAGTACCCATAGTGCAGACGAGCCCCGAATGAGGGTGTTCACACAGGGGTTTAATGCAGTTTAACTAGTCCACTTCAAATTGATACCTTTAGTTAATTTGGATTAACTTCCCTGGATTTCCCTGTGTAGACTAGACCAGAGCGAGCCAGGTGCTGAGCGAGTCTCCCACACAGCTTTTGACCTACAAAACTCCTTGCTATCCCACACATCTCACTTCCAATGCCCTGGCTGCTTCAGTCACCCTCCATTCCAGTCCTGGGCTGCCCACACAGCTCTGCCAATGCCCCTCTCTCCTGATCTGCAGCCCCCACTGCTACTCCAGTCCTGGGCTCCCTGCACAGCTCTGCCGATGCCCCTCCAGGCCTGAATCTTTCCAGTCATGCTGAATGGCAGCAGTTTGACACTCTGGACAAATGTATACTCAGTCGATAAGGATGAGAATTACAAACTCATCTTCACTTGTCATGTGAAACAAATTTGTGCCACCATCTCCAGAAGTGACAGATTGGTTCAGTAACACGAGCATCACTCCTTTCTTCATTCTTTGACTGAGAAATCTAGGAGAACAAGCAGAATCGTATCAGTATCTGACTCACTTCCTGCTATGTGTTGAACAGTGGCCTGTTGTGAAGAGCAGACCTGGCCTGGGTACAAATTAGAGTTACATTTATTGATCAGGCTGTTAATGTGAGACATTGGATTTGACACTGCAATCTCACACCAGCTCATCTGACAGATCTATGCATGGTACAATGCTATGATTGCTGTACAGTCATCAGTGATTCCTACCTCAGCCTGCCAGCCTCTCATCTTATCAGTTCTCCCTTCCGGACTTCTGATTGTCTGAAGATGCCCAGGAATTTAGGCATCTGATTCTTTTTGTGACGGCCACATGGTCAAATTCCCATGCAGAGTGTCATAACGTTATGCTTGGGGTCAGAAAAGTGACTGAGTAATTACAGCTCCTTCCTTCTCCACAATTCTGCTCTCTGTGTGTCTTTGAGCCTCACCTGCTCCCTTGACTGACAGTAACCAGGTTTTACTCCTGTTAGCCACACAGCTATAGGACAGTGAGTTGGATTCTGTTCTTTCCCTACAATGTGTAAGCAAAACTCTCAGCTGAGTTCTGATGGCAGGATCTTTATAATGAGCGACAGAGTGAGAGCCCAGCTGAATAGCCAGATCCCAGGTGGAGTGTGTGGCGCTGGAAGTTAGTAAAAACATTTCTGGATTTATAAAACTTGAGCACCTTTGATACAGAATCAGTGAGAGTGAATATATATTGGATCATGTTGGCAGTGATTTTTCAGAGTCTATGTGCTTCTGTTTGCTCAACAGTCAGAACAGAGTCCCTCTAGATCCTTCTTACTATCGTTATTCATGTATTTAAAGTCAAATACTAAGTGACCAGGATCCAGAGGACCTGATTCTCTTCCCTGCAGGATACTTGAACCTCAGGGAGAGAATCAGGCCCCAGGACGTCAGCCATAGGTCAACATTTCCTAGACCAGAGCCAGTGCTTTAACAGCTGGGATTGTTGGGAAGTGTGAGTCCCTTGTTTTACTACATAGCCCCTTTCATAGAGGCCTGGGGAAAGGAGGGAGAAACTTTACACCCGTGGTGCGACTTCTGAAGAATTTACAATCATCTTTCCTAGAGACACTAAAGATTTTATAGCCTTGGTACCCAAGGTTACAATGCCCTGTGGAACTCAGAGCTGAGCATGCCTGGGACCCTTCGTCTCACTAGCAGCTGGAAGGCAGCCCGTAGCTTCACATGGGGGAATTATATTTTGGCAAGGGAGGGGAGTGAGGCAGTTGAGAGAGAAGGAAAGACAGAGGCAATGGAGGGAAGAGAAAGAGGGAGAACAAAAGAATGTGGGGTGAGAGCAGTGGAAAGAGAAGCAAGGGGAAGAAGTAAGAGAGGAGAGTGAAAAGAAAGGGGGGAGGAGGAAGGCTGAAGGAGTGGGGGAAAAGAGACAAGAGGAGGAACAGAGAGAAGGAAGGGAAAGAAGAGGAAGGAAGAAATGATGGGGAGGAAGAGGTATAGGGAATGAAGGAATGAAATGGGAGAAAGAGAAAGGGAGGTCAGAAGAAAGAAAGGAAGAGAAAGGGAGTGATAGGAGAGAAAAGGTTTGGGGTGATATGGCAGCTAGGGGCAGGTATATCAGGAGAGCTCAGAAACTCTCCAAATACATCTAGAAAATGAGGCTTTGCACTGACCTTCTGAAATGGGTCCCAAATTATTTGGCAAATAAACTCTGAAAGCCAGTAACCCAGGGCTAGGGTTCATCTCATACCCACATACCCAGGCATGCACACCTCCCCACACACAAACACACCCATACATACACACTCATAGATTCTAAGGCCTGAAGGGACCGTTGTGATCATCTAGTCTCACCTCCTGCATAACGCAGGCCATAGAACTTCTCCAAAGTAATTCCTAGAGCAGATCTTTTAGACAAACATCCAGTCTTGATTTTAAAATTGTGTCAGGGATGAAGAATCCACCGTGACCCCTGGTAAGTTGTTCCAATGATTAATTACACTCATTGTCAAAAATGTACACCTTATTTCCAGTCTGAATTTGTCTAGCTTCACATTCCAGCCATTGGATCGTGTTACACCTTTTTCTGCTAGATTGAGCAGCCCATTATTAAAATGTGTTCCCTATGTAAATACTTTTCTTCTTAGCATATGCGCAATGTGCCTCAGGTGGCGTGACCAGGATTCATCACCAAATTTGGTCCGCTGGTTGGATCATTAGCTTCCCAGGCCTGGGCCGGCTACTGACTGGGAGCGTGACGTGAATGTTGATCCAGGCCCCCCATGTAAGTAATTATAGACTGTAATAAAATCACCCCTTAACCTTCTCTTTGTTAAACTAAACAGATAGAGTTTTTTGAGTCTCTCATTATAAGGCATGTTTTCTAAACCTTAAATCATTCTCACGGCTCTTCTCTGAACCCTCTGCAATTTATCAACATCATCCTTGAATTGTGGGCACCAGAGCTGGACATACTATTCCAGCAGTGGTCTCACCAGTGCCAAATATAAAGGTAAAATAACCTTTCTACTCTTACTTGAGATTCCCCTGTTTATGCATCCCAGGATCGCATTAACTCTTTCAGCCACAGCATCACATTCGGAGCTCATGTTTAGCTGATTATCCCACCACAACCCCCAAATCTTTTTCAGAGTCACTGGTTCCCAGGATAGACTCCCCCATCCTGTAAGTATGGCCTGCATTCTTTGTTTCTAGGTGGATACATTTACATTTAGCCTTATGAAAATACATAATGTTTGCTTGTGCACACTTTCCAAGAGATATAGATTGCTCTGAATCAATTGTTCTCTCATTATTTACCCCTCCTCCACTTTTTGTGTCATCTGCAAACTTTATGAATAATGATTTTATGTTTTCTTCCAGGTGATTGATAAACATAGAGCCAATAACTGATCCTTGCAGAGTCCCACTGGAAATACACTTGCTCAATGACGATGACCCATTTACAGTTACATTTTGAGACCCAACAATTAGCCCATTTTTAATCCATTTAATGTGTGTCGTGTTAATTTTATATCATTCTAGTTTTTTAATCACAATATCGTGTGGAACCAAGTCAAACGCCGCACAGAGTCTAAGTATCTTATGTCAATACTGTTACCTTTATCAACCAAACTTGTAACCTGATCCAAAAAAGATATCAAGTTAGTTTGACAGGATCTATTTTCCATAAATCCATGTTGATTTGCATTAATTACATTATACTCTTTATTAATGGACTCCTGTATTAGCTGCTCCATTACCTTGTCCGGGATTGATGCCAGACTGACAGGCCTATAATTATTTAGATCATCAGACAGGATCTATAGCTAAACTCATGAACTACAAGTGCATCTTTTCCTCCCACATTTGTACACCTGATACACACATGCTCATCTACGTACACCCCTACATGCATATCCTTGGACTCCCCCACAATCAGTCTCATTCACACCTACAACTCCACTCACCACATATGCACAGCCTCATACACATGCTCATAGATTCATAGATTCTAGGGCTGGAAGGGACCTTGAGAGGTCATCGAGTCCAGTCCCCTGCCCTCATGGCAGGACCAAATACTGTCTAGACCATCCCTGATAGACATATATCTAACCTACTCTTAAATATCTCCAGAGATGGAGATTCCACAACCTCCCTAGGCAGTTTATTCCAGTGTTTAACCACCCTGACAGTTAGGAACTTTTCCCTAATGTCCAACCTAAACCTCCCTTGCTGCAGTTTAAGCCCATTGCTTCTTGTTCTATCTTTAGAGGCTAAGATGAACAAGTTTTCTCCCTCCTCCTTATGACACCCTTTTAGATACCTGAAAACTGCTATCATGTCCCCTCTCAGGCTTCTCTTTTCCAAACTAAACAAACCCAATTCCTTCAGCCTTCCTTCATAGGTCATGTTCTCAAGACCTTTAATCATTCTTGTTGCTCTTCTCTGGACCCTCTCCAATTTCTCCACATCTTTCTTGAAATGCGGTGCCCAGAACTGGACACAATACTCCATTTGAGGCCTAACCAGTGCAGAGTAGAGCGGAAGAATGACTTCTCGTGTCTTGCTCACAACACACCTGTTAATAAATCCCAGAATCATGTTTGCTTTTTTTGCAACAGCATCACACTGTTGACTCATATTTAGCTTGTGGTCCACTGTAACCCCTAGGTCCCTCATGTCCCCTACTCAAACAGACAAGCATGCACAAACCCACCCCCATGTCCTCATATACACATACAATCACAAACATGAACATATACTCCCTGACCCACGCCCTCATATACACACAGTCCCACCCCACATTCAAACACACCCTCACATGCTTACACACCCCATGTGTGCATACTCTCTCACACACACACACTGCAAGACCAGACACTTTTTTTAAAAAGCACAATGTATTGACTTATTCCCCAAGCCAGCCAGCCACAATCATAAAAATAAATTCCTCAAACCCAACATTAAATCCAACACATTTTTCTCTGGTTATAAAGGACAGAAACTGATTTACAACAGAGACTTTCTCGACTTTTATGGGCATTACAAGTGCCCTGGAAAGGGATGGGAAACTGGGGGGCTGTGGAGACCTGACAAGGGTAGGACAAAGATGAAGGTGCTACAGTAGTTTAATTTTCTATCAAAATCCCTCCCCACAAGCTGTGTAAACATTTGCCCGTTAAACAAACACTCTACAAAAGACATAGACTCTACACTGTTAATGAGACTAACCGCTCATGCTGTACTAGGAACCGCCGTAAAACACCCAGAGGAGTTAAGGTAGGGTGCAGCCTTACCTGGGGCTCTGAGTAGCACACTCCCACCAGTAGGAGTTGAGGGTGTGGAGCATCTCCTGGGGCAGACTCTTAATGTTCTGTTCATGGAGGTTTGATCTGGGATGACTAGGAGCTTATGGATATCTAGGGCCTGGTTCTCCTCTCACTTACACTAGTGTAACTCCACAGGGTCAAATGCAGCCCTGACGGAACTCCATTGACTTCTCTGCAGTTGTACTATAGATAAATAAGACTTATAGGAGCTGATTCTCAGAGACACAAACCGGTCACATTCTGGCCATAAATGGTCAATGGAGAATTACCTTTGGGAAGGGGAACTCTTCATTGGCATGAAGATGGCAGCTCCTGCATCAGCTACTCCCCACCCCAGCATAGGGGGAGTGTTGGAGAACGAAGCAGGTATGGTGGGGCACCACCAGTTCTCCACTGGCTTAAATCCATAGGGCCATCATACCAGTGGCAGTACTCACATCAGGGCTAGACCGATGGATTCAGGAAGTTATACCTGGCTTATTGATGATCTTTCCCCTGCACCACTCCTGTGCCCAGCTTCAGTGGAGATACTCCTGATCAAGTGAGAGGCAAATAGGGCCTCTGGGCTTTAGAATGGCCCAAGTTTTCAAAAGAAAATCAGGGAGACCTTTCCAAGGATTAGGAGAGGAACGGCGGTTGTGCTGTGTGTGTTTGGGGAGGAAAGAGGACTAGGAAAAGGGGTAGCGAGGACTGTGTGAGTATGTGTTTGGGGGTAGCAGTCCTGCAGCAGAGCAGCTCAAAGTAAGAAAGCACAAGCGGCAGGTACAGCCGCTAGGGTGACCAGACAGCAAGTGTAAAAAATTGGGACGGGGGTGGGTGGTAATAGGTAGCGGCAGCTCCAGGCACCAGTGCTCCAAGTGCGTGCCTGGGGCGGCAAGCCACAGGCGGCGCCCTGCCGGTCCCTGTGAGGGCGGCAGTCAGGCAGCCTTCAGCGGTATGCCTGCAGGAGGTCCGCCGGTCCCGCGGATTCGGCGGCAATTCGGCGCAGGTACATTGACCAGACTTTTTGGAACAAGCAATGAGACTCAGAAAGAAAGGGAAAGGTTGGATTTATTTTGGTTTGAGATTTGAGGTCTGTTCTTATGTAATCACAGAGTCATAATACTTAGAGCAGGCACATGCACTATGAACCCAGACCAACCAACGCATGTTTCCTGTAGTCTAATGGTCTCCAGTGTTTTGGCCTATCTGTGATGGGGTTTATACCACTTACATGGACTGTAAGATCTATCCTACCTACAACCTACTTATCTGGTTGTAACCTCAGGAATCAACCTAAACAATTTAACCTAAACAATTTCTCTCCCTCATTCGGGTTTACACCCCTCAAAGACTGACTGCAAAAAGTGTTTTGCTCCATCCCTAACTCAGAGATTTTCAAAGATTTCCAGAGCTGTTGAGTCCATCCACAATCACAGTTAGAGAGACACCTGAATCTAAACCCTAGATCCAAATACCTCCAAATGTTGAGTGGGTTGATGTGTGTATATTTGTGATATCTTTGAACCGGAGCCTGCCTAAGTCAGAGGATAAGTCTAGGCTACAAAATTAAGTTACATCAACATACAGCCATTGCAGTAATTGAATTGGTTTTACATAGCCACACTACTCTCCTTGTGTCAGCGGTGTGCATCCTCACCAGGAGCGCTTGCACCTATTTAACTGCCAGCTTGAGGCATTGTGGGATGGTTTCTGAAAGGCAGCAACAGTTGATGTAAGCAACACAATGTCTACACTGACACTGCATTGACCTAATGACATTGACTTAAGTGCTATGCCTCTCGCGGAGGTAGAGTTGTTAAATCGGTGTAGTGGGAAAGTTGTATCAGTGGGAGCTACATTTTAGTGTAGACACAGAGTTAGGTCAACATAAGCTGCCTTATGTCGACTTAACTCTGCAGTGTAGACCAGGCCCAAGCTACGTCCAAGTCTAAGCCTGATGAGTCATTCCTGAGCCAGAGACTGTAATGAGTCATCAGAGGCAATTTCCAACAGGTCTTGTGATAGGCCCCAGGCCATTCTACCAGGGTTCAGCCAATCCACAGGTCAGGTGATTTTCAATTCTTCATGGACATGTTTAAGCACCTGCACCACATCCACAAAGAACTGAAAACCTACCTTGAATCAGCCAAGGATTACAAATGATATTCTGACTTCCATCAGCAGGACAACCTTCATATCGCGGTCGGGGATAAGGTATGGCTCTTGATGTAATACCTGGGCACTGCCCACCACCCCTCAAGAAAGCTGGATAGGGTGACCAGATGTCCCAATTTTACAAGACAGTCCCGATATTTGGATATTTTTTTTATATGGGCTCCTATTACCTCCCGCCCCCTTACCTGATTTTTCGCACTTGCTATCTGGTCACCCTAAAGCTGGACTATCAATATCTTGGCCCATTCTGGGTCAGCCAACAGATTAACCCAGTAGCCTTCAAACTCCAACTACCCAATATGATGAAGGTGCACCAGTGTTCCATGTTTTTCTATTGAAAAAGTACATCAACAACTTCTTTCCAGATGAATTCAGCCACCCCCTCCCCTAGTCATGGTCTAGATACAGGAAGAATACCTGATGAGGCAGATTTTGGATTCCAAGGTTTTCCTAGGGAAGCTCAGGTACCTCATTGATTGGAAGGGCTATGGTCCAACTGATAGCTCACGGGAGCCAGCTGACAACCTACATGCACCCAAGCTACTTCAGAAATTCCATCAGTCATACCCCGACAAACCAGGCCTGAAAATGTCTGGTAGGTAGGCATCTTTTGAAGGGGGGGGGCATGGAGTGATGTGGTATCTCTGTGTCTGAGCCTGCCTAAACCTGATGAGTCATTCGTGAACCAGAAAGTGTGATGAGTCATCAGAGGCAATTACCTGCAGGTCTTATGATAGGCACAATATTCAACCAGGGTTCAGCCAATCCACAGGCGAAGACCCCTCCCTCCATGCAAGTGATCCCCAAGGCAGGTGTATAGGCTCCTAAGGGAAGCAGTCTCTCCAGTCTGCTCAATGTCACTGGGAACGCGAGCTGGGAACACTCCCATGGCCAGTCATTTCAACTCATTGCTCCTGCTCTAGCTGTGCCTGTTTCCACGCAAGCCATTCCCTGCTCCAGTCTGCATCTGTTCCTTCCTCTGCCGGCCTCCTGGCCATTCTGACAATATTAAGAATTGTCTCTCACAGTGGAGAAGAGACAGGACTGGGCTGTCATGAACATAAAGGGGATTCTTTGTTGAGACTGTCTGGACACCAACAGACCCTGTGGTTTCCTCTGACTAACTAGCACAGCCTGTGCTGCCCAGTATCACAGCACAGGATTTCCCTAAATCCTGGCCTGGACATAGCAGCCATGGAATAGTTTGCTGACTGCACTGCAGAACCCCAGCCTGGATATGGATCTAAATTTTGTGACTGGCATCTTTTATTATCATGGGCTGAACCAAAAAGGGGATGCCAAACACAGCCAGACTTTCAGCAGTTTGAAAACCAGATGAAACTCTTGCAGCTTGGGCCCATACCATTATACTCTGCTATGGAGATGACACTTTGCTTCTCTGAGCTGTGCCGTATTTCTTATTTTCTTGCCTACTCAATTTAGTAACCACATGTTTTACTTGAGTGTGACATCAACTTTAAAACGTAAGGACACTCCACTAGTTTGGATGTGGTGCCCACAATCATTTTACACTGGGCTCACACCAACTCTGTCATATCAAGCCAGGGCAAGAGGAGAGGGAAACTGGCTCTCAGATAACCTAAAAGTCTTAGCCTATGTAATTCAGACACAAAAAAACATTGTGCCAGTCAAGTTCAAACTACAGGTGCTCAGCACTGATTGGAGTTCCTCGAGCTATAAAAGGAAATGAGAATTACACTAAGTAAAATTTTTCCATTGAAATTTCAAAAACTTTTCACCAGCTTTAGGGAAAATATCTAGTGATTAGTGCAGGGAAGTGGGTGTCAGGACTTCTGGGTTCGACTCCTCATTCTGCCACTGACACACTATAGGTCTGATTGTGAACCCTTTTCTTTCACTGGTGAGCAATTACTTACATGAGTAGCCCCAATGAAGCCACCGGGTCTACTCATGTTAGCAACTACTCATCAGTGGACATAAGGAGTTGCCAATCTGGCTCTTTGCAATTTTAGGCAAGTGACTTAGGCCAGCAGTTTCAAAGCCATATGGCTGAAGTTAGACACCTGACTCTGTATTTAGTTAAATAAATGACCTGATTTTCAGGGGTGCTGAGCCCTCCCAGCTCCCATTGCCTTTTAGAGGAAGGGAAGGTGCTCAACACTTCACTAGATGGGGCCTGCAGCTTCATGCTAGATGCTAGTTTTCTCCCTAATTTTGAGGAGAGGGGTGGAAACCATTTGATCTCTTAATTGCCCCGAGGCAAGATCCAAACCCGGAAATGTCTCCCAGACAGGGTGAAGCAGGGAGCTGGTGGCATTTCTTGGATGAGATCAGAGAAAGCTGATTTATGAAGGAAGGAGAAAGCGAAGTGCTTTTATGGGTAAAATGTTCTCTGCTTATTTCCTTTCTGTTGGACTGTGTTCCTCCCACGCTTCTGGCTTAGAACTAGCTCCCTACAACCTAGCGTAAGCATTTCAGCATGTGCTAATTTAACTGAACAAGGATTCTGGCAGACACTTGGGAATAACATCCCCCAATACTAGCTGGAGGCTACAGTCTAGTAAACCCTGGAGCACTCTGCTTCCTCTGTGTTCAGGAAGATAAGGCCCTCCATTCAGCCTTGCATTATGTACCTTCTCCATGGAGCCATAAAGTTCCAGGATCTCAGCAGAAGGTCATGGCTGTCAGTAAAGTGGGGGTATGGTGCACCTCAGAATAGGGTGACCAGATAGCAACTGTGAAAAAATGGGTGCCTATATAAGAAAAAGTCCCCAAAAATGGGACTGTCCCTTTAAAAACAGGACATCTGGTCACCCTACCTCAGAACCTACTTCAAACTCCTCCTTCCCCTTGGGCCCACGCTGCAAAGCTGGGAGCCAGAACTGAACTCTCCCAAAGTTGAGGGACATTTAATTCAAGCTCAACTCTAATTAGAATAGCTAATAAAATCAGTGCAGGAGAGAAATTCACAGGTGTATCTGTGCAGTTGACTTGTCCTCCTCCAGAGGGGCTCTAGGTTCAGGTCAGCACACTTAGGGGTCCAGTTGAACTCAGCGTGGGAACCTGGAAAGAAGTGTGGGTAATGTGAGAGACTGCAGTGAACATTTTAGAACCTGTGGTGAGAATCTGAGCTGAGTGCTGGGCATTATATGCAGGGAAGGGACTTCCACTACAGTTGACTCATGGGATGCCCAAGGCTGGGGTACAAATTTCAAAGTGGTCACTGAAAGGGTGGGCATGGGCACCCTGAGATGGAGCTGGGAGGTCCCACTACAAAAGGGCATCTGCAGCGTTTGCGGTTCCCAGCCCTCCACACAAGCACTCTCAACTGGACAGGTGCAGGCACAGCCATTGTCTTGATTGCTTGGAGCTGGGGCAATTGGAACAATGCTGGTACCTCTCATGAAATGCGAGGAACGCCTTTATGTGTTTTATGAGCACCACATGGTGACAATGGTATATTTCTCTATGACTGAGGGGTCTGTGCGCACGGAGACACACTCAGGTACATGCACATCAATCTGTGCTCATAAAGAAGCAGACCCAGAGATGCCCACTGACATACACAGAGTCACAGAGGCAAAAGCATAGTGAGATACACCGACACGCACACAAACAGCCAGATGCAAACACACCTTCACAAAATAAAATCAGCCAAGAAGCTGGAATCAATTACTCCACAATGAAATCACATGGAGCAAGAAGCTGAATATTTAAATGAAGAGAGAATCCTGGACTTAGGGAACAAACTGCGGTAGGTTTATGGGGAGGACAGAAAGGAGGGGAGAGAGAAAGCTGTGTGAATCAAGCCAGTTTTCTCTCCTTTCTCTTTTAAACTCCATTGAGTCAGGAGTGCTCATTAAGGATGGCTCTCATTTCCCTAATTAGACTGCCCCGCTCTCTTTGCAGGGCTCCAGACCTCCACAGTTCAGCAATAACATGAAACTTGTTATTTTACAACCCAGGCAGGGGAGGAAGAGATGGCTTTGTGATGTGCTCCATGGAAGGAAGCAAGCTCAGGGAAATCTGGGAACCTGTGTGTGAGTATGGGGGGAGCTGTCCCCGTTAATGAGAACCTTTCCACTTTCTTCCCCTTCCCCCATCCCTGTGTGCTCCAGTCCCTAATACACATGCACCAGGAGTTACACTAAAAGGAAAGGGAAATTATTTTCTCTTTTCTCCAGGCTGTTCTTCAAAGCCAAGGTGTTTGGGTTTTGTTTTGTTTTTTAACAAATGAGGGCTGGGGTTTTTAAAACAACCGTTGGGCAAAGGTGCCTCAGGGAGGGCTGGAGCTGATCCAGTCCTGACGCTGAAGAAGGATTTGGTGGCAGTGATGGTGGGATATAGGAGGCATCGACCGTTGGACTGGATAGGCACCAGCCCATACGTGTTGAGGCAGGCCATGCATCTGGTTTTAAACCAAACAGTCCTCCTTTTGGGTGGTTTGTCCCCCCATTTGGACGTGGTTTTGTCTGGTGTCAGAGAGGGGACACTATTTTGAAGAGCATGGCATTCCGCCTCTGCTGGCATGGCCTCATACAAACACGCTGGCCGGGGCGGGGTCACCCAGTGGGGTAGGCCCAAGCCCTTCCCAGACATACCAGAATGCCCTGTCTTCTGGGAACGCGTGAGAGGCCACCCTCATCCTGCCTCACAAACAGCCCGGTCTCTGTTTGGTTTCTGACTCTGCTCTTTCTTTCGGCCATCTTGTTAGTGTCAGTTCACACAATGCAGGGTCCCCCTGCCTGTTTGAAATAGTAATAGACATTTGACCTGGATTTCATAGTCTCAGTATCACTTTGCCTCTCTGCCTCGGGATTTATCTGGCCCTCATCCTTTTAGTAGCCAAGCAAATCACAGACAGTAATAGATGTTAGCCTCTGAATGCCTCTGTGAAGTACAGAGCCACTATCCCCACTGGGCAGATGAGGAATGAGGCAGAGGGAGGGTAAAGCGACTGGCTCACTGTCACACATAGGGTTGCCAACCCTCCAGGATTGTCCTGGAGTCATTATGTCATGCGATGAAACCTCCAGGAATACGTCCAACCAAAACTGGCAACCTTAATCACACAGCAGGTCTGTGGCTGAGGTGGGAATTGAACCCAAGTTCCAGTCCCCTGCGCCATCTTTCCTTTGGGCTAGGTGCCTGACTCGTGTTGCATAGCGCCTTTCACCAGAAGTAATCTCTGTGAAGTCAGTGATATTACTGACGTGCTCAAGTGCTTTGCTGGACTGGGAACAGAGTGCTCAGCACCTTGCAGGATAAAGCCCTTACTCACAGATTGGAATGAATTTTGCCAAAAAATAATTTATGCCCTTCATAAAGCTCTGCAGATCCACTCTACACTGCGGGCATTAAGTCTGTTTTCATTTTCTCCAGATCAGCAATGAAGCCATTTTTGCTCAATTTGTGTCCAATTTAAATAACTTGTCATGTATTTATTAGTAATATTACAGCATTGCCTCGATAGCCTAATCAAGATCAGGGCCCCATTGTGCTAGGGCTGTGAGAGACAGTCCCTGCCCCACAGAGCTTACAATCCAATGGATATGGATGGGAGCAAGAAAGTGCTATTGGCTCCATTTTACAGTCACTGTGTCATGAAGATATTAAGTGACTTGCCCAAAGTCACACAGGAAATGGACTCCGAACGCCCGAATCCCTGTCCAGTGCCTTTAGAGCAAGGCCTCCTTAATTGTCCTCACTGTGCACACACGCTCGAACCCAGCAACACACTCACCTATATACACACACAGTCCAGTGATACACACTCAGTCCATTCCTGCATACAGTCTCACACACACAATCTCCCCCATGCTCACACACTGTAATTCCTCTAACACAATGTAAACTCTCTCTCTCTCACACACACACACACACACACACACACACACACACTGTTCCCCATGCTCTCTTTCACACACACACACACACACACACACACACACACACACATACAAAGAGGCGCAGGCAGGCAGGTGGACTGGGAATAGGCACTCTCTGCAAAGAAATGGCCATTTGCAGCTATTCCCAATCACACTGGTTGAATTCCACATATTAAAATAAGCAGCACATGCAGAGCAGGAATTTAGGCGGTGCCTATGCGATGCTCTTTTGCAAAAACACAGACTTAAAAAGAAATGCCAGCAACTTCTGCCCCCTTCTGTCCCCCAAAAAGCATCTGTGTCCAGCAGCATGACGGTAATTTTTAGATTTGTCTGGCCCAGATCCACTAACGGTAGCAGCTTTGGTGAGTCTGGAGAGGCAGATTTCTCTCTCTCAGTGTTTAGAAACATGCTGGCTGCCAATTCATTCCAAGGGAGCCTGTCTCCCCCTCTTTGCTTCCATTCTCTGGAAAGGGCAAGTAAGCCTTGAAACGTCTGGCAGGATGAATGAATAACTGTGCCAGGAAGCAGGCAAGGTGGTGCCAACAGCAACGTGCTCACCCTGAAGCCAGAGAAAGAAAAAGAGAAAGAGAGAGACTGGAAAATTACACAAGTCTCCTCAGGGAGAGTCTGTTCATTTCCTGTTGCTAACTTTCTGGTGGGGAGATGAATATGATCAGGAATGGTACAATTCTGTAGTGGTCCTTGTATAAATCATCCCACACAGCCATTAGTGAGTGGAGGGAAACGGGGAAGTGGCGGGGGGGGGGGAATTACGCATGGATTTCTCATGAATTGGTTTAGGGGCTGGTTGTTTTTATTGGGGGACAATAGCACATACTGTTTTGGTCTGCCATGTGGTGATTCAACAGCTGGCTTGTATCACAAGTGAAAAATGAATTTGGTGGCCTAACCCAGCTCACCTGTGAACATTTCCCAGCATTACAAAATCACCAATACTCAATTTGGAGTGAGTTGATGAGCTGGCAGTGTCAGATCAGAAGGGACCCATGATTGGAATAGCCAAATTTGTCCATGGGTCAGGAGTGAGGGGAAATGGCAGAGCTAATTGTGGGGAGCCCAGGGCTGGAATACCAAGGAATGTTCTGTTCCTGGAAGACTGAGATATTTTTGGCAGAGCTGGGAACAGGGTGAAGCCAGCCTGCAATGTACTTAGCTGAGTCCCCCCAACGACATACACACCTTATTTTCCTCAGCACTAAATTCTGACATGTGATATTAAGACCAAGAAATTCTCCATGCTCAGGAAGCTTTGTACGTTGCAGACAGTCTGTGACATTCAGAGTGAACATTTATGCCATCAGAATGGGTGTGGGGTGGGGATTGAGGGATGAGTTCTTCTGAGTTGCTAGAACTCTTTTGAGGTGTGAATTCCTGGAACATGCCTCAAACAAATGGGAGGTGGGGGGCAGTGTGCCAACAAAGAATACCCCCACCCACAGCTCCACCAGGAGTCCAGGTCAGCAAGCCAGCAGAACCAAGCCTGGATCTTAAGTCAGCACTGCTGGAGAAGCAGTGTCATCCCCAGCTGCCCATCGTCCCAGCGCTTGAGAAGCAAGGACTTCCGTGTGTTATGTGGAAGAGAGGAGAGTGCGTGTGTGTGCGTGGTGCACATAGGGGGGAGGAAGAGGCCAGCTTTCCTAGTTTGGTTAAAACCCACTTCAGCCTCTTACACAACACACACAAGGTCCCATGAGCTTGGTAACAGCCTCCCTCATGCCATTGTGTGGCTGACCTGCTTAAATAAACTGTGTTATTTTAAGCAAGGGCAGCCGAGCATTTGCTGAAGATCCTTCTCTCTCTTCCCCTCTCCCCACCCCCCCTTTCCCACTGCTTCAGTTTCCCATCCCACCCCACTTTTCTTTACACAGCGGGATTAATCCATCAAACCAAATGGGGGGGAGGAGGAGGGGCAATGATACCGCACTCCAGTGAGCACTGAAGAGGCCCCCATTCATGGGTCAATAAAACCAGGGAGGACTCTCAGATTTAATCAGCCAAGGAGCTCTCCAGCACTGGAGACAATTAACATCAAAGAGAAAGAGAGAGAGAGAGAAGGCAGTTTGGAAATCCAGGTACATTTTTGTCTTTAAAACACAGCAGCTAAGAATGAAGGGAGAGGTGTGTGCTAGGGAAGAGGGCACTCAGATGGCCCAGTGAAGGGCATAGAATAAGAACCAATAAGAGGGCTAGACGGATAGTGAGAGGGAGAGGCCCACCTGAAGGACGTGATCCTCTGAAGTTCCCCATAATCTCATTCCCCATTTATAACTGGTAGTACTGTTGCTTCAATTCTATCTACATTAGAGAGGAGCCTGAATTTAAAGAGACAGCCCTGAACTTGAGGAAGATTGGGGACAGATCCATAGCTAGTTTTACAGATGGGAAAACTGAGGCACAAAGCAAGGACATGACTTGCCCAAGGTCACACCATGAGTTAATGGTAAAGCTGGGAATAGAACTCAGGAGGCTTAGCTCCTTGTTCTAACTACTAGACAAACTACCTTACTGATGAGTATCAGAGGGGTAGCCGTGTTAGTCTGGATCTGTAAAAAGCAACAAAGAGTCCTGTGGCACCTTATAGACTAACAGATGTACTGGAGCATAAGCTTTCATGGGTGAATATGTATTGGAGCATAAGCTTTTGTGGGTGAATACCCACTTCGTCAGACGCAGTATTCACCCACGAAAGCTTATGCTCCAATATATCTGTTAGTCTATAAGGTGCCACAGGACTCTTTGTTACCTTACTCATGCTACCATAGAGACTGATCCTGCTATAACTTATTACAGCATGTATCCTTACCCCCATACAGAGTCCTGTTGGCTTGAATGGGACGCTGTCTGGGAGTAAGCACATGCACAAGAGTAACTTTTGCAGGATTTGACCCCTAAGGATGTACTTACACATCTGTAGTATCATCATTATTTGAGCAGTTATAGCTTTAATTTATCAACCATTGTGCAGGTGTGCAATAGGCTGGCAGTGTGTTCCTGAAAAAATAAGTACCTTGTTAACAAATGGTTATCCTGTTGGAAATGCTAAGTGGGCTCTGCTGACTCTATTCGAGATGACTCGTTACCCCACTGAGATATAAGAGATGGGCTATCTACCGAAGACCTAGAGTGTGGGCTGAGCAGTCATCAAGGAAGAGCAACCAAGTCTGGGGAGAAGGCTTAGGCTGGATTTTGTGGATAAAGCCAAAGCCCAAGCAGGGGGTAAATTTTGACCCATGGCTGTGTTTGGAGCAGCATGCCATCTTCTTCACAAGGTGACAAACTGAAGAAGAAGGTGTTTTATTATTGCTGGGAAAGGGGGTTGTTGGGCAGGGCGCAAGACACAAATTATTTCACATTAGCTTCATCCTTACAAAAATCCCTTCACCCCTAGTTGGCCTCACATAACTCCACTATGCAGCACTCTTTCCACACTTCAGGAGCACCACTAAGAAATATTAGACCAGTAGTTAACTGTTTCAGTCATAATTTACTATCCTCTGAGCTACAATGAGAGGATGGAACAGAAAATTATATCCACACTGGAGCCCACCACAGCATTCCTGCTTCTAAGACTCATGCTTTTTAGACTTCTCTTTTCTAGAGTTTGGTGCCCAAATATGCCACCCATCCTATAGTTTTGGTCAACTACTATGAGGAAACGTAGCCACCCGCATATAGGCTGAGGTTTTCTTTAAATTTCCCACTATTGCTCTTGCACTGCTGCAACTTCACTGATGGCAGCAAACAGTGAGAGCATTACTGTAGATAAGGCGGGATGGGTATTTTGCTAGGCAGCCTGGCTCAGTGGGTAAGGCACCAATCTAGGAATCAAAAACGATAGGTTCTATTCATGCCTCTACCACCACCACCATTTGACCTTCAACTCTCTGCACCTCCTTTCCTCTCTCACTCTTGTCTATTTATAGGGTAAACACTTCAGGGCAGAGACTGCCCCTTATTATGTGTTCGTACACCTTGAAATCAGAAAATCTAGTAGCTCAACCACCAGAAGGCAAAAAGACCCCCAGATTTATTAATGTTTAAGATCTAATGATTTTTAAGCCAATCTCATGGTTTTGGGGGTACCTGGCTCATGATTTTTGAATGTTTGGGGGTTGGCAAGACATCTCTTTTAAATATTTATTTCTTCCACAGGAAGTAGGGGAGATGACATAGAAGCACTATAGACCAAAACCAAATTTTCTAGCTGAAAAGCATAGGTTTCATCTAAAGCAGTGGTTTTCAACCGTTTTTCATTTGCAGACCCCTAAAAAATTTCAAATGGAGGATCCCTTTGGAAATCTTAGACATAGTCTGCGGACCCCAGCAGTCCATGGACCAAGGGTTGAAAACCACTGATTTAAAGAATCAAATGGAAGAAGAAAATCTCCCTAAATTTCAAGCAGTCCTAATATAGCATTACAGTTTCATAGCTACATATACCCCCCGGTACTTTACCTTTTCCTGATTTGGAGCATCTCTTCTGTTGAGCATTTATTTTTTTTAACTCTGAAAGGGATAGTTGGGTCTCTGAACTTCCATATACTTGCTGTATTGACAGATTGAATTTCTGTTCTTGGGCACAGAACTCACAAGATTTGCCTGTTTACCATGTCTAGACCTTTGTTTCCAAAGCTGTGAATTAGGAGTTGACAAAGGCTAGTGCACCTAAGAGAGGCAGTATCTGAGCTATGACCTCAGGTCAAAGGCACCAATGGAGGTTGTGATCTGTACCCCAAAGCATGCCAAGTTGGGTCTGGTGAAGGCACAGGGAGAGACCAATGATTTGATGGGTGCAGGGCCTCATTGCACAAGAGGTAGAGTTGGCACAGCAGTAAGCGGGAATGAGTTTCTCTCCTGGATTTCAAGGCGATGGGGTTGCAAGGCCTTGGCATTGCTGGCACTAGTTAGTGGGAGTTGATTATTCTTAGGGGAGGAAGAACTAATTTAAAGCACTCTCTATTCTCCCACCCAGTTCCATCTGCCCCACTGGGCTCCCCTTCCCACTATATAGTTTCACCAAAGGGTTGCAGCCACAGAGCACTCATTTGTATGTTTGTTCATGTGTTGGCTATCTCAGAATTCTCCTAGGGTTTGGCAGTTACCACAGTTATGGGCACATTAGAGAGCCTGACGGATCAGGAGGAAGCGAGGGAACATTGATTTGGGTGAATAGCTGTCCGTGTATCGGTTACATCTAAATTGCAGCTGTCTGGAATTGAGGAGGAACGGAAGGGGGGCACAGGGCAGGCCCCGGCTTTTGTCTTGTGCACTGAACTTTGGGATCCTCTTTCCTTCTGTCCACCCACTCTCTTTCTGTCACATACATCCACCCACACCCTCACCCTGTGTTTACTCTCTCTTTTGCCATCTTATTTTGTCCCAGAAAGGCTCCTCTCCAAGAGCAGCTCCTTTAAATAGTGAGGGCAGGGAGCCTCTCAGAGCTCTGAGGTAAAATGCCTGGGAACACATCCCCTTCACCTTTCCTCCTCTTCACTGCACAGTCTCTCTACCATCTCCCTCCCTCTTGCTCAGCAGGTACCTCCAGAGCAGTGGTTCTGATCCCGCGGGTCGCATGCAGCCCAATAAGCACACAGCTGCGGTCCAGCTGTGTATTAAAAAAAAAAATCCAGGTCCCAGCTGCCCAGCCCAGCGTGCAGTGAGGTCCAGGGTCTGGGTCCCAGCTTCCTGGCCCCATGCTCAGTGATGTCTGGGATCCGGCTGCCTGGTCCCACGCTCGGCAAGGCCCAGCTGCTCGGCCCCACGCTTGGTGAGGTTCCGGGGTCTGGATGCCTGGCTGCCCAGCCCCATGCTTGGCAGAGTTCAGGGTCTGGGTCCCGGCTGCCCGGCCCCATGCCCAGGGCTCCGCTTCTGGTCCCACTCTGTGGAGGGGCCTCTGGGCGGGGGGTGCTGGGCATATGGGTTTATGGGGGGATTTTAGTGGGGGGTGCTGTGGTTCTCAACCTGCAGCCCACATGATTAATAGGTTGAGAACCACTGCTCCAGAGAAACCTTAGAAACAATACCCCAGCATGACCAACTCTTTGGTCTCACTCCGGCAGCTGGTTTTCATTAAATGTTCTTAAGCACTAAGTATTCTCTCTCACCCACTCATCTAAAAGTGTTATTATGTTTCCTTTCCTTTCTTTCTGTTTCCAAAGGAGGGGAAGGGGCAAACTGACATCAAGAAAGAGACCATAGGACCTGATCCTGTTGCTGCATGCACAGCAGTCCCATCAAAGGCTGTGAGTGAGTCACCAGCTGAGTTATTTACTTGCCCACTTATATACCCGTTGAGTTACTTACCATCTTTCCATGCCCTACTGCCTAGCTGCAGCAGCGTCCCTCTGAGCACAATTCCTCCACACAAAAATTGCATATAAGTGGACCCAAGATCTAATGCGGGTTGAGTTACACAGGGCTGCACACTCAGCCGTAAATAACAGAGAGCGCTGAGCTGTTTATGAGAGAGGTTGGTTGCTGGCAAAGGTAGTAGGTTGGGCTTCATGGGGAAAGTGCACTGTGCTGGGAGCCAGGAGGTGTCACATTCAAATGTCACCCTTATGAGCTGTTGTTTACAGTTCTGTGTATCCTTGTTATTAAAGAAGGTTTCATACCATTGTGATGCTGACAGACCCGGTGCCAGCTCATGCCAGAACCTCAGGAAAATTCACTTGTATATTAGTTTAGATCAAGTAATGGTTAGATGGTATAAAAATGTATTGGGTGTTTAAACTTCCTGAAAACTAATGGGATGTTATTTGCATTGTTTTCACTTATCTATAGCCCATTATAATGTAATGGCAACATTTACTTTGTGTATATCCCTGTAACTAAATAACTCACCAATGGAGAAAGAAACCTTTAGGAATGAAAATGAAGAACTTTAACAGAAAATGCTAATTTCAAAGCAAGTGGTCATTGCGTGGTGTGATGATCAAGGTCAAGTGCATTCCTTACTCACCATCATCACAGCAAAAGCCCATGTGAGTAGAGAGATTGTCAGCTTGTTTTCTGTTGGAAGAAGCTATAAATATGTATTCAAAGAAAGATCCTGTTTCTCTCCCTGTTTGAACTCTTACAGAGAAGGGTACCAGATACAAAGCCGAGATCCCCCGAGACAATCTGGGTACCCTGAAAAGACTTGTGGGAAACTAGCAGTTTATTACATCACTGCCACCACTGGGACTTACAAACTGTGATTCACCTGTTAATATTTTTTATCTGCTTTAACCTCTCAATAACTCTCCTTTCTTTTTCTTAGCTAATAAACCTATAGTTATTTTACCATAGAATTAGCTATCAGCATTATCTTTTGTGTAAGATCTGGAGTACCAATTGAGCTGAGGTAAGTGGCTTATTCTTTGGGACTGGGAGTAACCTGATGTGGTGTAATTTTGTGGGGTTTAAGGGACCTTTATTCACAAAGTTCAGTTTGTCTGGGTGGCAAGATAGACTGGAGAGTCTTAGGGGACTATCTGTGACTCCCTGGTAAGATTCGTTTAGTGACCCAGGAGTTCACATTTGTCATTGGCTTGGTGAAATCTAATTATAGAACACATTACCAGTTTGGAGTGTCTGCCCTGTTTTTCTGACAGTCTTCCCTGAGATAGGCACTCTGTGATGGGGTATACCAGACTCTCTGAGGCCCCCTGCCAGAGGCCTCGTGGCCCTGCCACACCCTGCCCCAAAAAAGGGCAGTGGAGAGGGTCCTCCAAGATGCCTAGAGTGGCTGTGTGGGACACAGCCAATCAGGGCCCAGAAGCTTAGTGCCACCTCCTTTCAAATCAGTGTCCTTGCCTACCCACTCTGTAACCACTAGTCAATATTTTCCTTTCAGAGCAAGGAATAAGAACCAAGGTGTCCTGATTCCCAACATATGGTTGCTGTCTGCCAGATAGTTGTGTAACCCACTGTGTCCTGTGGTGGCTAGGTTACAAGAAAAGTAAGTTACTCCTGTAGCTTTTGTGGCAGCAAGTTTGTGCTGCCTCTTCTGAAAGTCCTGGATTCAAATCCTGGTGATGCCCCAACTGGGGGAAGAGGGGCAGGTTTTTGGTTAAATACATTGGGACTCTTTTTTCCAGATTTTTTTTAAGCTGATTTATTTAATTCACTGAATGAGAAACATCCATTAAAAATGTTTTTATCTTTTTTTTTTTTTAAAAACATTACAATCTAACCGTTATGGTGCAATATGCAATAAAACATGGGTGTTTCACATTTCAGTCATTTGTCAGTCTTTGATGGCTTGCATTACACACTGGCAGGGCTGAAGGTTGAGAGGTATGGGTATGTGCATGAGTGATGGAACCCTCTAGTGGCATCCTCCTTTGGCTCAAGTGATAGAGACTCATGCTTGGGGAGGGGACAAAAGGATAATTGGCTGACAGTTCATTGGTGCCCTTTATTCTGGATTGTCACACTGCTTGCTTTCTTTTATTAAAATAAAATATATAGAGAGAGATATACCTATCTTATAGAGGTGGAAGGGACCCTGAAAGGTCATTGAGTCCAGCCCCCTACCTTCACTAGCAGGACCAAGTACTGATTTTTGCCCTAGATCCCTAAGTCACCCCTTCAAGGATTAAACTCACAACCCTGGGTTTAGCAGGCCAATGCTCAAACCACTGAGCTATCCCTCCCCCCCATAATTGTCCTTATACATATTGTCCTTATACTCTGCAGTTCATTCTGAAATGGGGGAAGGTATGGAGGAAATATGGCTGACTTGGATGGTTGAGCTAACCTGTTTGAAAGGAGCTGGACAAAAAGAGGGAAGGAGCTAATTCTATTGCAGGAGCCCTGCTCCAATGATATTCCCTGTACAGTCAGAGCGGATCTAGGGAGTCAGTTAGCATTAGCCCTTTAAAAACAAGAAATAGCTACCCAAGATCAGACTCATTGAATGGTCTCTTTCTTATTGGAGTCTGTAGCCAAGAACAATCTGCTCTTCCCTTCTTACAGCTCAGAAACCTACTCAGACTCTACTGGTTGGTTATCCCCACTGTGCTGTTTATGTTCCCTCTACCAACACCTTTGCAGTTTTGTGCAGCAATACTAGTTACAATATCCCTTGTCTCCACAGCCCTTTTCCAGGGCCCGAGAGGAGATCTCTTGCTGGAGTACTCTCAGACACTAGACTCAGCTAGTACTGCTTACCCTCTCCTTTACATGGCCTTCCTGTGCCTTTTCATCAGTCCACAGCTATTTGGCTAATTAATCATTTAGCTTACCCAACCTGCTATCCTGATTAGCTAATCACATTTCATTCCCTCTCTGGGGGAGCTAATTAGTGCCAGAGTGATCAAAGTGCAGGGAGTTAACAGGTGAGCCTGTACTCTATCATAGGGTCATTTTTATGTGGTCATTGGTGGCAGATCTTCTCTTCAGATCCTGCCTCTTATCTAGGGAATTAGTGTGATCTCATGGTTAGTATTTGTAAGGTGCTCACAAATCTGATGAAATAGGCTATGCTAAGCATAAGGTGTTGTCATTATTACCAGACTAGAGGATGCTGTGTTTAATTGAACTGATTCCTGATTGTTTGCTCACTGGCTCATGAGCTTTTATAAAGACAAAACCACAAATTTGCTAACCAACTCTTCTCCAATTCAGAAGATGAGAACAATCCCTACAATACACAGGTAGTGGGCAAACCATAGTCCCATCTTTTAGAGCTGCAGGCTTGCCTTGTTACAAGCATCTTTTCCCAGCACACTTTTCTCTGACTGGCCTTTTAAATTTGGCATCCCTAAAGCAGCTGTTTTGTAATTGGCTCTTACTTGTGTGTTCTCTCTCTCTCTCTCTTCCACTTGGTGTTAATACTCCTGCTAGGTTTCCCCTTCTCATGCTGAGAAGGGGTGTGTTCTCATAGTGCCCTTTGCTTTGTATGACATACCAAGAACTCTCCATAAACATTCCTTAGGTACTTGATTCCTCCACTCACACCTGAGCCCTTAATCAGGATGGATCTGAGTGAGATAAACAGGGAGTTAACAGTAACCATCAGTATTAGCTGGTGATGAAAAGGCCTCTGGAGATGGAATGTTTTAACTTTCCTAATATTCAGGGGAAGGTGTGTTTCTGCTTCTAAGGAGAAGAGACTCTAAAAGCCCTTGTGACATCACCATTTCTCAGAAGCCTATTCAAGGTACTAAATGGTGTATTTCAATTCTGATATAGGCTTCAGTTGATAAGTATAGATAGGTCCAACCTTTGTAGTTTTAGGCCCCACCAGAACCTCCAAGTCTATATGTGAACGTTCCTTTTTTTTCCTCAGTTCATGTTGGCATTAAAAGTTGTACAAGATATAAAAGGACCAGAAACCTCAGGTCTCTAAGTAGTTGCCCAGAATGGGTTTCACCATGTGTGACTTGATGTATGAATTCTGGTTGATATTATGAAGTTATTGTTAAATGTTACTATGAAAGCCTGCTGTATCATGAATGCCACTCTAAATGTATCTTTACCAAAGTGAAAACTCATTTTGAAGGTTCAGCATCAGGTTTGCCTCCATATTGCACTGAAATTTCAAAGGCGGGTGTCAAAAGAGTTGTTAATGTTAAGTGATCTTTCATTAACAGGGAATAGCATTAAACAATAGACTGGCTCCTAACCAAGAGAACTGGCTTTGCAAGGGAGAGGCCATCCTCACCTTGGCAATGAAGTCACTAGAGGGGGGCAGGCAGGGGTGAAAGTAACTTACAGGACTTACCAGTACTGCTGGAGTCCTGAGGGGGGCAGGGCCTCAACAGGAGGAGGTGGGGCCTCTCAAGATTTAAAGGCCCTGGGGCACCGGCTGTGGCTGGGAGCCCCAGGGCCTTTAAATCAACCTGGGGCTCCCAGCGGCTCAGGGGCAAATTAAACAGGAAGGATAGCTCAGTGGTTTGAGCATTGGCCTGCTAAACCCTGGGTTGTGAGTTCAATCCTTGAGGGGGCCACTTAGTGATCTGGGGCAAAATCAGTACTCAGTCCTGCTAGTGAAGACAGGGGGCTGGACTCAATGATCTTTCAAGGTCTGTAGTGAGTAGGTGTGGTTCCCCTCCTGCCCAGAGGAGGGAGCACCATTGCAGACACCAGAGTGGGCGGAGCCACGGCTGCCTGTCCCCGCCCCCCGGAAGTCAAGGGGCGGGACAGGAAGTATAAAGGCCGGCCGCCAGAGCTCAGTTAGAGCCCGGCCACCGCAGGGAGCAGATGTGTGGCTGGGAGCTCCCGACCAGGATACCTCTGAGGCCTGAGGATATTCTCCCAGCTGGCCGGAGCTGCCCCGGGCTCACTACGAGGAAGAGCCGCCGGAGCCCGTCCGCTCCCGTCATGGGGGGGAGCCCCTGGAACTCCCCCACAGCAACCCCGAAGGTGAGATTGCCCCGGAACCCCTTCGGCCCTGCTGTTACCCAGAGGAACCACCTGAGTGCAACTGGCCGGATTTCCCCACGGAGCTGCCGGACCTGCCACCAAGCCCCAGCCGGGAGGAGCCTATGCTGGTGGACTGGACCGTGCCCGGTACCCCGGACGAGGTAGGTCCTGAGGGGGATATTGGAAGTAGCCCGGGGGTAGCCGACCCTGGTCAGGCTGGCGAGGCATGCGAGCCCATGTCAGTGTGTTTCGGTCAGGATACCCCACTGACCGGCAGCGGCAGTAACCGCTGTTAGGGCCCCGGGCTGGAACGCAGTGGAGTGGGTGGGCCTGCGTTCCCCCCTGCCACCCCCCCACGCACGGGTGGCAGGCTTCCCCCTCACCCAACGCTCTGGTGGCGGAGCCAGGGCTTACCCCAAGTGAGTGTTGCTCAGCCCCTGCGCAAGGGGGCCTGAGCTCCCTAACGGTGCAGCTGCTCAGCCCCTGCTCCCAAGGGCCTGAGCTGTGACTGTGTGTGCCCCGCCCTGATCCAGGACCTGGGCTGTCCCTAACTGAACTGCTTGTCTACCCAGCCCCCCTGCACCAGAGGGCCTGGGCTACTGAACTGCTTGTCTACCCAGCCCCCCTGCACCAGAGGGCCTGGGCCGTTGAACTATCTGTGGATTGCTCAGCCCCTGCACTGAAGGGTCTGAAACCTGAGCTAACCGGCTGTTTGTTTCGTGGACAGGGAGTCGGTGTGGCTCCCCTCCTGCCCCGGAGGGTCGAGCCCCGGCACGAACCTTTTACAGTCCCTTCCAGTTCTAGGAGATAGGATATCTCCATTAAAGGGCCTGGGGCTCCGGCCGCCGCGGAGCTCTGGCAGCCAGAGCTGTGGGCAGGATTTAAAGAGCCCAGGGCTGCGGGGAGCCCCGAGCCTTGCTGGGCTGGGGCCGGGATTTAAAGGGCCCGGAGCTCCTGCCGCTGCGGGCAGCTCAGAGCCCTTTAAATCCCCGCCACGGAAGCCGGTGCGGTCCGGCACAGCGTAGTGGCTCTTGCCAGTATGCAGGACCGGACCGGCTTACTTTCACCTCTGGGGGCAGGATTATGTGGGGAAGCTGGCAAGGGGGCCGTCTGACCAAGGGGGCTGAAAGTTTAAAAAGGAGGAGCTGACTAAAATGGGGTGGTTGAGCTGGAGATAAAATGGCCAAGAGGAGAAAGGAATCATCCCAGCATGTAGGAGCCTGTGTAAGATGAGGGGCCTGCCTGCCTACTTACCTGAGCCCAGATGGCCCTGCACTGCCTACTGAAGGGCTCTGTGGTTAGGATGTTTTTCTGTTTGAGCTATACTCTCTTGTGCTTTATATGATTAAGTAGAAGCACGTGTGTTAGAGACACTTTGCTTTGAGTCTATGTGCTAAGTGCTAATCACAGTTACTGTGAGCCCCCTGCGAGAGTTAAGGCTCACAGCTTTTGCTGGGATTCTAAGCAAGTGGCGTATTTTGGGAGTCAGCATTGCATCTTGAGCCTAGGCAGCAGGATGGCAGCTTTCAGGGTGGGGTGCTAGATAGCAGGTTTGCACCTGAGCCTGTGCCTGGGGACCCCCAGGCTGGGGCAGTGGCTGGACTCATCCAGGCTCCAGATGCTTTGATTCTCCTCTCAGCAGCCTGGTGTGTGGCTGGCAGGGGTACCTGGCCAGATCTATGACACCAGATCTGTGTTTGGGGTTTGAACCACTTGTTTTTGCTGTACACTCATGATTTGATGGTTGGCTGCTATGTCGTGTGATGCTGTCTGTTGTAGAACTTCCCTCACCTAGGATTAGGTACAGTGTCTCCTGAACACTTATACATGGGAGATGTTTTATTGTTTCTGATAGTTCCTCAGATTTTTTTTTTGTTTACTCCTCCCCCTCCTATTTTGGACATAGGATAAGAAACATATCTGTACTGCCCCCTCCTTTGTCATATTGGCTTCATAGTGCTTTATAGTTTGCTGTTCATAGAGAAAATCTGTATTTGGTAAGAATCTGACTTAGCTTTGTCCATTTCACTATGGTGAGATGTCGGCTAATGCCTCGGCTCTCAACCTGGAGGCCATAACAGGTTCCAAGGAGTTGCAGCCAGCTTCCCTTTAAGGCTAGATTGGTGATAGGTCCTGAAACTCTTCTTAACATGGGGGTCACATTATGGGAAATGTAGAGAATCACTGTCTTGGTGTCCTACTTTTGTGCAGGCACTTCCTGCAATCTAAGTTTTTTCTTCTTCTTCTTCTTCCCTGTTGGCTGTATATTGGTGTTTTAAATGTTGGTCCAGTAACCTGGATTATCACCAAAAATGGAATGATGTCCATTGGTCAGAAGGTTGAAGAGATTTGGATGTGGTGATTTTATAGGAGTAAGTTGTCTTCAGTTGGATTCTGGTTTGGATCCTTGAGTCTAGTGCTTTATGGAGGAGGGGAGTGCTTTCAGGGTTGTTGCTTTCTGTATGTTGATTAGGAGGAGCCCACCCTGTTCTGCAGCCATTGTTGCAGGGGTTCCTGTGTGCCTGCAATGCTTGTCTGCAGAACTGTAGGTACAGGGTTACTGTTGAGATTTTGTCCAAGTTGGTGGCATTGGCTGTTAAAGATGGGCCCCAGGTTTTGCTCCCATATAGTAAGACATATTGAATTATGCCACTGCATAATTTTAGTGGAGTGTTTTTTATCTGGTTGGGTTATTTATGGCATAGCTGGCCTACAGATTTTTTTCTTGTGATGCTTTCATAGCCAATTCTATGCTACTATCATGATTACTTTGTTTGGGTTGCTCTGTAGCTTTATCTAAAATAGCATGTGAAATGCAGCGGTGACAGACAAGATCTAACATGTGGCTGAATCCTAGACTGACCTTGCTGGGAGCTAGCACCTCTGAAAATCATGTGGTATAAAAGCAGCACAGCACAAAGTTCTGCCTCTTGATGGATTGACTCCACATTTTAAAAACTGAGTCCCTTACCCCTGCCCAATTTTTCTGTGTTCTGATGCTGGGGGAAGCCCTGGGTTTGGTCCCGTGCTCCACTCTGTCTGAAGGGAGGCTGAGGTAGAACAGGAAACCGCCACTCAAAGTAGCAAAAGACTGTAGAAAAAGCCTTTTGTTGCTGAAACTAGAGCACAATAAATCAAGGGGACCTGCCTTAAAGAAACTTGGAGTGCTTTAAAAAAAAAAATATCCCAGAGTTGCTAAAAGGAAGTGGAGGGGGGGAAGATGGGACCTCTGAGAGGCTTCATAAATCACATCCTCAGTGGGTTGAACTGAGGAACATCTGCATCAGGTCCCACTGCGAGGGAGAGCACCATAGTGGACTGAATGCCCATGTGTGAAAGCAGATAGAAGGCAGCTGTTTTGGAGAAGGAGATCCCCTTCTGGGGAATAAAACAGGCCCATTTCCCGCCCCCACCCAAAATAGAGCCAGATTAAGCCCATCTCAATCTATCACTTTCAAACATCCTTTTTTTTTTTTTTTTTTTTAATGTTGTGGGCCCAGCCTGGTTACCTGGTGCTGAATGCTTGACATCAACAGGGGAATCTGCTAAACATCTCAGATGTCTATACACAACTACAAGGTGTCTGGGAACTAAACAGAAAGCACTGGAAGTATTAGTATAAAGCTAACTTATGATTTAACGGGCATCACAGAGACTTGGAGTGATAAATCTCCAGATTGGGATATTTGTACAATGGGATATAGCTTGACAAGGAAGGACAGGCAGGGAAAAAGGGAGGTGTTACATTATGCATCAAGAATATATATGCTTTTTCTGAGGTCCAAAAGATGGTGAGAGGCAGACCAGTCAAAAGTCTCTGGGAAAAGGGGGAAAACATGATGTCATGCTAGGGGTTGGCTATAGACCACCAAATCAAGAAGAGGATGTGGATGAGACATTTCTAGAACAAATAACACAAATATCCAAAATACAAGACCTAGTAGTAATGGGGGACTTTACCTACAAAACTAAGGCTATGTCTACACTAGAGAGCTTTCAGTGGCACAGCTGTACTGATGCAGCCGTGCCACTGTAAGATCTCTCATGCAGCCGCTCTATGTTGTTGACATAATTAAACCACCCCCAACAAGAGGTGGTAGCTATGTTGGCAGGAAAAGCTCTCCCATTGACATAGCCCTGTGCACACTACCCTTTATGCTAGTGAAACTATGTGGCTCAGGGTGTTTCTTCACACCCCTGAGCGACATAAGATTTGCTGACATAAGTGGTAGTGTAAACATGGCCTAATTCAGCAAAACACAAAATTTCCATTAAGTTCTTGAAATGTATTGGAGAAAACTTGGTTTCAGAAAGTGGTGGAAGTAGCCAGGGAGTGGCCATTTTAGACTTAATTCTGACCTACAGGGAGGGATTGGTTGTGAATCTGATGGTGGAAGACCATTTGGGTGAAAGTGGCTGATGATAAATTTCATGATCTTAAGGAAAGGAAGTGAGAGCAGCAGGATAAGGACAATGGACTTCAAAAAA
>NW_020664593.1:9544676-9546172 GCF_002925995.2 Terrapene triunguis | reverse complement strand
CGAGATTGGCCGCCCCTTACAAGGTGCTGCCCCAAGCATGTGCTTGGTCGGCTGGTGCCTGGAGCCGGCCCTGCCCATGGGAAGAAAATTGAATTGATAAAGGAGCTCAGGAAAACTTGCAGTTTCTCAAGGAGACCATATTCAAGGCACAACAGCAAACTATCCTGATACAAAGGAAAGTTAGGAAGAATAGTAAGAGGCCAATAGGGCTCCATCAGGAGTTCTTTAATTACCTGAAAATCAAAAAGGAATACTACAAAAAGTGGAAACATGGATGAATTGCAAGGAGGAGTACAAAAAAATAGCACAAACATAAAGAGACAATCAGAAAAGCTACAGCACAAAATGAGTTACACCTAGCAATGGACATAAAGAACCTGTTCTCATTGCCTTTTAATACATTAGGAGCAAGAGAAAGGTGAAGGAAAGCATAGGTCCTCTACTTAGTGGGGAAGGAGAACTAATGACTGACTTCAAGAAGTCAGAGTTCAATGCCTATTTTGCTTCAGGCAAGGATGGATTAAAAATCAATATATATATTTTTTAATTTTAAAAAATCGGATTTTTTTATTTAAATTGGATTTTTTTGATAGGTTGTTTCCTCAAAAAGCATTTTATCTAAAGAGAGTTTTAATTAAGATACATTATAGCTCAAAGATCTCATCATGGAATAGGGATTATAAAGTCTACTTATATATATGAGACAATATATTAATGTAATGTTTAAGAAAAGTTTTGAAAATGAGTTGCAGTAGTTCATTGATTAGGGAACCAATCTTATGGGGTTCCAGGGGCTTCTGTATAGATTATTTAGGTTAATCTTTCTATCTAACCAATGTGACTCTGCTCAGTCTAGAAGATACCATCAGAGATGCTTAATTTTGCAGTTCTCAAACTGGAGTTGTGTGTCCAGAGATAACATACTTGTTAACAGCAAAAATGTTTTTAAATAAATATATAGAGGTGAGAAATAACAGACCTCAACCCTATCTGTGTACACAGTCAATTCCTTACCTCTCTCTAAAAGTGCAAAGTTTCAAAAAGTTCAATGAATAGAAGATTGTTGGGGGTGGAATAGATCTGGACAAGGAGAAGTCTGGAGATAAATGTGAGAAGGGAGAGACAGGCAGTAGAAACAAAAGTGAAACTGTTTGAGCAGCATATTCCAAAAGTCTTGAGGTCTTTCTGAGTGTAGCCTTCATTGATTTGAGATCTACCACATTAGGGTTACCATATTTGGAGTGTCCAAAAAGAGGACACTCCACGGGGCCCCAGCCCCGCCCCCGCCCCGCCCCAACTCCGCCCCCTCCCCTGCTTCCCGCGAACATTTGATTCGCGGGAAGCCTGAAGCAGGAAGCAGGCAGCAGGTAAGCGGGGGGGAGGGGGGCAGCGCAGCCCAGTCTGGCCCCCTCCGGCGGCCGGCCCCGGCCCCTCCAGCCTGGCTCGGCTCGGGCCCAGCGCGCTCCCCGGCCGCCCAGCACCCCCCGGCCCGGCGA
>NW_020664593.1:9529292-9544276 GCF_002925995.2 Terrapene triunguis | reverse complement strand
GACGTATGGTAACCCTATACCACATCATTCTCTCACTAGAAAGGAAAACCTATAATGGCAGCAGGCCATAAAAGAGACCCAGTTTGGGAATATTTTAATGAAGTTCCTCTACCTGTGGGTAAGACAGGCATGCGTGCAAAATGCAAATAGTGCAACAAAGAAATGCAAGGCCTGGTTGCCCCAATGAAACAACATCATGAGAAGTGTTCCTTCTCAGGAGGAAGCTGCGTGAAGATGATGAAAGGAGCATGTCTGAACATGCAGGATCTTCAGGTTGGTACTTTTTAATTTCATACTTCTTTCTTAAGGACTGCCTGTCTTCCTTCTAGACTATTCTTGAATTCTCATGTTTGAGCAAAAAATATAGTTGTTACTCTATGGTACTATCATTTTAGATGCAGTTGTGATAAAAGATAAATAGCTGAAATAGGCAGATCTTCCTTTTACAATTTCACCTTTAAAGTAGTACTGAGTGTCAGTGAATGCAATGAATAATACTAAATGAGCAGTATGGTAATAATAATTAAACAACTGCATTGACTTATTTTGTTTAGGAGAATCCACCCTCAACATACAGGATACTGAAGACTATCCACCTTCAAATCCACCATTATTTTCTATAGTTTCAGAGTTATCTGCCAATGATAATGTTTCAGTCACATCATGTATGTCACATAGTCACCTGTAGCAAAAAGAAAAAAAAATCTCCATCATCCAAAAACAACCATAGATAAGTTTGTAATAAGAACCAGGAGATTACAAAAAGAGGTAATTGATGAAAAATTTCCCGGTTTGTTTATGCAACAAATTCTCCTTTCCTTATGATTGAGAACCCACACTTCATTAACATGGTTCAGTCATTAAGGCCAGGATACAGTCCACCCAACAGAGCAGATGTCACAGGCAAACTGCTGGATAAAGTGTCTGAAAGAGAAATTGAGCAATGTGTAAAAGGTCTAGAGGGTGAAATTGTTAACCTGAGTCTTGAGGGGTGGAGCAATGTCCACAATGATCCTGTTGTATGTGCTTGTGTGACAACAGAAGAAGAGAATGTCTTCCTTACAGAAACAATTGATACACCAGGAAATGAACACACAGCAGAATACTTACAAGAAGTAGCAGTAAAAGCTATAACAAACTGTGGAAAAAAAATTCAAATGTCTAGAATGCAGCTTGGTCACAGACAATGCTGCAAATGTATCTAAGATGAGAAGAAATTATTTAGAAGAGAGTCCCAAGCTAACAACATATGGTTGCAGTGCTCATTTGATACACCTCCTCGCCAAAGATTTCAGTGTTCCAGAAATAAAGGCTAATGTTGTTGAAATTGCAAAATACTTCCGTAACAACCACTTTGCAGCAGCTGCTCTGAATAAAGTGGGAGGAACCAAACTAACTCTCCCACAAGACGTGCGATGGAACTCAGTAGTGAACTGTTTTGAGCACTAGATCAAGAACTGGCCTAATCTGACGACATTTTGTGAACAAAATCATGAAAAAATAGAGGGCACTGTCACAGCCAAAGTTCTCAACATTGGGCTTAAGAGAAATGATCAACACCTGCTGAGTACCCTGAAGCCTAGTTCTGTAGCCTTGAACAAACTGCAGGGAAATAGCTGTTTTATTGCTGACACTGTTGACACTTGGAAGGAACTGAGTGAGATCTTAAAAAGAGAAATATGCAGTGACAGAGTTAAATTACAAGCATTAAAAAAACGAATGGGACAAGCACTATCTCCAGCTCATTTTCTTGCAAATATTCTCAATACTCGGTACATGGGTCAAACCTTAACTGCTGAAGAAAGAGTTGGCTATGACATGGACATCCAGCAATCATCCCTCCATAATGCCAACTATAATAAACTTCAGAGCTAAGGGTGAACCATTCAAGAAATATGTTTGCTGATGATGATTTAAAGAGAGTCTCACCAGTGAACTGGTGAAAGTCACTTAAGCACTTGGATTCAGAGACTGAAGTGGTGATCTCACTTTTAACAGCAGTAGCTTCTTCTGCTGGTGTAGAAAGAATATTTTCTTCTTTTTGGACTAATTCATTCCAAATTGAGAAATCATTTGGGACCTGAAAAAGCAGGAAAGCTTGTTTTTCTTTTCCAGATTATGAACAAAAAGGAAAATGAAGGTGAAGACAACTGAGTTAGCTGCAGAAGCCAATATTTTAAGTTTCTCATGTTGACCTAGCTGACAGTCAATTTAATTTTTGTTTTTTAAAAAACTTCAAACTATTTTAGTTTAAAAACAATTTTAACAAAAAATGACTAAAACATGAATGTTTAACTAAATTCAAAAATTCATATGATTGTTTTGTTAAAATATGCATGCTGTTGAAGAAAAAAATCCAGAACACATAATGTTTTAGTTAAATAAAACAATTTAAATGTCTGTCTGGCAAGAAAATCCTCCAAATATTAATGATAGTTCACCTCCCAATGACTTCAAAATATCTGTTTCATTTACTTTTGGTAAATGAAATAACCAATCATTCATTTTCTGATATAGCTGTAAAACTAACCTGAATTTTTTTCAAAATAAATCATTTAAATGTATACTGTGTACCTTCTAAAAATGAAACCTACATCTATCTCTGAGTGGTGAAGAATATGTATTAAGGTTATAATAACCAACAAGAATGCACTTTTTTATGTAGAAATCGATGATTAAATTGAGTCTTCTTGACTAGTGATTTAAATCAAATCCACCCTGCTTCAGTCTTCACTAAAAACGTTAATAGTGACCAGGGACTCGACACAATAAATTTAACATGAAGGGGGAAGGAATGCAAGCCAAAACAGGGAAAGAATGGGTTAAAGAATATTTAAATAAGGTAGATGTATTCAAGCCATCAAAGCCTGATATTCACCCTACAGTGCTTCAGCTTGTTCCTTAAATCTTAGTTGCTACCGGTAGTAGTTATATCTTGGAGAAATCATGGAGGACGGGTGAGGTCCCAGAGGACTAGAGGAGGGCGAACATAGTATCTATCTTTAAAAAGGGGAACAAAGAAGACCTGGGGAATTATGGAACAGTTGGCCTAACTTCAATACTGGACCATGTTATTAAACAGTCCATTTGTAAGCACCTAGAGGATAATAGGTTTATAAGGGAATAGCCAGCATGGATTTGTCAAGAGCAAATCATGCCAAACCAGCCTAGTTTCCTTTTTTGACAGTATTATTTGCCTAGTGGATTGGGGTGGGGGAGGAGCAGTAGATGTGATGTATCTTGCTCTTTAGTAAGACTTTTGACACCATTCCACATGATGTTCTCATAAGGAAACGTGGTCTAGATGAAATTACTAAAGGCGGGTGCACAACTGGTTGAAAGACTGTATTCAAAGGCTAGTTTTCAATAGATTGCAGTCAAACTGGGAGGGCATATCTAGTGGGATCCCACAGGGGACTAGTCAATATTTTCATTAATGATTTGGACAATGGAGTGCAGAGTGTGTTTAGAAAATTTGCAGATACCAAGTTGGAGGGGTTGCAAGTACTTTTGAGGACAGGATTAGAATTCAAAACTACCTTGACAAATCGGAGAATTGATCTGAAATCGCAAGATGAAATTCAGTGAAGACAAGTGCAAAGTACTACACCTGCAGAAGAAAAATCAAATGTAGAGCTACACAATGAAGAATAACTGGGTAGGTTGTAGTACTACTGAAAAGGATCTGGAAGTTATAGTGAATCACAAACTGAATGAGTCGTCAATGTGATGCAGCTGCAAAAAAGGCTAATATCATTCTGAGGTGTATTAACAGGAGTATCATATGTAAGACAGGAGACAATTATCCCATTCTACTCTGCACTGGTGAAGCCTCAGCTGGAGTACTGTGTCCAAGACTGAGCACCACACATTAGGAAAAATTTGGACAAATTGGAGAGAATCTGGAGAAGACCAACAAAAGGTTTAGAAAACATGACCTGTGAAGTAAAGTTAAACCTGGGCATGTTTCTTCTTGAGAAAAGAAGACTGAGGGAAACCTGAGAAAAGTCTTCAAATATGTTAAGGGCTGTTTATAGAGAATGATCAACTTTTCTCTCTGTCCACTGCTGATAGGACAATAAATGGGCTTAATCTGCAGCAAGGAAAAACTTGCTAACTATAAGAGTAGTTAAACTCTGGAATACGCTTCCAAGGAAGGTTAGGGAATCCCCACCATTTTTTATTTTTTAAGTAAAGATTTGACAAACACCTGTCAAGGATGATCTAGGTTTACTTGGTCCTGCCTTAGCACAGGGGCCTTGACTAAATGACCTCCCAAGGTCCCCTCCAGGCCTATATTTCTATGAGTCTAGTGCTGTGAAGACAACTATTTAGTCCCCACTCCTTGGATTTTGACTTCCCACCTGCATTGTCCACACCAGAGACTGCTGTGAAACCAGACAGCTCAGCCCCAGGAGAGGCAGAGATGGAGACGAAGGAAGGGCCTTGTATTTCTCAACAGCAATGCCTCAAACAGATTAAGAGGCAGCTTTTTTGAGCTTCTAAGGGAGTCCCAGCCAGTAGGAGGTGGCTGACACTGCAATTGTTTGCTCCTGCTTCTGTGGCTGGTGAACAAGGATCAGGCAGGCGAAGGGCCAGGCACAGCACTAATGTGAGCATTGGAAATCATGGGAGAGTCACAGTGAGGAAACTAGCATTCCAGGGGAGAAGATCAGAGATCTCCTAGAGAAGATACTCACCCTGTAGCTCTACAGGTATGTCAGGGGCTGCCTGTGAGGGCCATGGGGATGACTGGAGTAGCTTTTGCTTCGCCTAGATCTAGGCCAAGCAAGCAGAGCACTATGAAACCCAAGCTCCCTCAGTCACGTGAGAGATCTCTGGGATCCCTCCGACTCTCCAAATCGGTCTGGGACGGGTACCAGAAATTGACCACAACTTGGGGTGGAGCAAAGAAGTAAGAGGAGGAGATGCTGGACCTGCTGCAACTCCATTTATTTAGCTGGAGATTACAGTAGGGATGAATGTGCCCTTGCATCACACAGGTGTTGCAGAACTATAATATAATCATGGTGTGACAGCTGGGCATTGCTAGCACATCTTCACAAGAATCCCCGATGGCCTGAGCATTTGGTTCCCCTCACTGTCACATAGTAGGCATCCTCCAGCAATGACATAGTAATTATTTCCAATGTCAAAAGTGTGCTGCAATTTGCTGTGCCGGTATTATGCCTTTGTTTTCAGTGTGCTGTGCTGTGCCGTTAAATCTCTAAGGATTCTGCCATGTGCAGACCTTTTGTGTTTGTGACAGTGCAGACATAGGGGAGATGCACAAACCTGTCATGCTCTCTTGCTAGGAGACTTTACCTTTCTTCCCTTTGACTTGTTCTCAATCTACAATAAAGGTCACCCTGATGGGAAATACTTTGCTCTTTGTGAATGGAAAAACATGAAAGGTTGTCACAAATCCCCATGGGTTTTGATGCCTCCAACACCTGGGCAGTGTATTTATTTAAACATGTCCAAGAATAACTAGGTGTAGGTAAGAAAAAAGATACTTTGCTGCCTTTCATCTCCAGAATGCTTTAGAGACATGAGCTAACCAGTCTGTAAATACACACTGTCTGCAATGGGTTCAACCTTCTGCCTTCACTGTGAAACCAATGGACTGTCCAGTGAAGCTGACAAAAGCCCCATATCTTGTAGAACAGGTCCTTTCTGCCGACTTCTGGCTTCTCCCCAGTTCTTTTCTCTGCTTAAAGTGTGTGGTGTCTCTGTCTGTCTCTGCTTCCCTCCCTTGCTGGCCAAGATCAGATTTCGCTAAATGAATTACAGTCTAGTGGAAACTCCCTATAAACTTTGCCAAGAATTGCAAAGTTGATGAAAGAGCAACGTTCAGCCAAGGGGAGCTTTGCATGGTTCTTACTGGTTGGGACCAGCAGAGATTCCCGTCAGAGCTGGTGCCTATGGGCCATGAGGGTCACGGTTGGCGTCTCAGCTGAGATTTGTGCCCACGTACACACCGTGAGTCTAGCCATGGTTTAGAGGGCACAAGTAGTGGTTGTCTAACACAACTGGCGCTGTAACATTGTTACTGGAAGCCTCTCCCCATAGCTGCCATCCCTGACAGCCACAGATTATTCCTTTAGGTCTCTCTACCAGGCTTCTCCTGCTTGCAATTGATGGAATTTTAATCCAGACCATTTCCCATCCCTCCAGATTAGTTAAATAAACAGTTATGTTTATTCTTCACACCACTTTAGAATTTCCATTTAGCCTAAATGTGGCTTTAAACCGTGCTTCCCATGGCAATGACTCTATGGCTGTGTGGACGTCACAGGTGATGGTGCAACAGATGTGGTACAATAGATAAGGCACCAGACTGGGAGCCCTCCTGAGGCCTATTCCTGGCTGTACCATTCACTCACCGTGTGACCCATGGGAAAGTCACTTCACTGGTCTGTGCTTCCATTTCTTAATGGGGATTATAATACTGGCCTGTCTTTTGTAAAGTGCTGTGAGATCTACAGATGAAAAACACTCCATATGTGCTTATTCTTGTTTATACTTGAACACAAGGCATATTTCACTGCTGGGGAGCATTGCCGCCACTTTTAGACCTTACATCTCCACAAGGCCTCTGGCCACCACAAGGGAAGATGGTCATGTAACATCTGGACTAATATCACAGGGATTGGTACAAATTTTCCCCCAACCCCAAGGTTTGGATGCTGAAGCAGAGGATTTATGGAATGTGGTGCTAGAGGTCTTTGGTCTCCTGTACAAGGATGCAGGCTGTTGTTGCTGATCACTTGTAACAGTTACTGAGGGGGGAAAGCTCCAGTGACAGCCTTATAAAGGCTATGGAACAGGGTCAACAGGGAGGCACAAGTAGATTGGACATCTTACCCCTTTCACCTGAGGCCCAAGACATCATTCTTGTTCCTGGCCTGAAATGCACCTTTCCCTGGGTTGAGGTTGGGAACTTCCAGTGTCCTTGCAGTTGTCATCCAGCTGCCTGATAATTGGCCTGTGTCTCAGGTACAGATTGTCAGGGGCAGTGCGTGACTCCTGCATTTGGGGATGCTGGGCCTGAGTGCCAGAAGCTCCCTAGAAGTATTGGGTGGGGGGCACTGGCACCTCCTGCTCCCCCCAATGCCCTGCTCCCCCCAATGCCCGGCCCCATTCAGCCCCCTCCCCAAGGAGCCCCCTGCCCACGCATCTCTGCCTCTGAGCGGGTGGAGAAGCACGAGAGGCAGCTGGGGGCGGGGAGGGAGTAGGGTTACCAACTTTCTAATTCCAGAAAACCAAATACCCGTGCCCTACGTGCTGCGCCAGTCCTTCCCTGAGGCCCATCCCCGTTCACTCCATTTCCGCTCTCCCCCCACCCTTGCTCACGTGTTCATTTTCACTGCAAGGCCCAAACAGTCATATTTATTGTTTTGACAGATGTATTATGCTAAGTTCAGGTTTTATTTGTTACAGGACACTAGAGCTGGCAGCAAAATAGTCAAAAAGGGTAATTTAAAAAAAAAATGAAATTTCACAAAGGTTTTCATGATTTTTTTCCCTCCCCTCTTCCCATTTATCATAACCAGCTCCATGTTTTTTGTTCACCAAATTATTGTAATTTTATGTGTGGAATTAGGACCACATCTTATCACAGCTGCAATGAGTCCATTAAAGGCCCACTCCTAAAGCCCAAATACAAATTCATAGAGCACAACCACAGAAATGCACACCTGTCCAGATACCTATATAATTAAATCTGTAGAAACTGATTCCCACACCTACATGCAGATACACACATGTATTCATGTGTACACATGCAGGGCCGGCGCAATCCATTAGGCGACCTAGGCAGTCGCCGAGGGTGCTACAATTTGTGGGGTGGTGTCCGCGGCGGTATTTCGGCGACGGGACCTTCTGCCGCCTCTGTGGGGGGCGGCATTTCTGGGCGGGACCTTCCGCCGCCTAGGGCAGCAGAAAAGCTGGTGGCGCTCCTGTACACATCTATGCACTAACACCTATACTTCCACATTATTTATTATTACACTTGTTGTTTAGTCCTTAGAGACTCCAACTAAGATCAGGGCTCCATGGTGGTGCTGGATATACACATAAAAAGAGAGAGTCTGCAACTCAGAGTTTATAATGTAGCTAGACAAAGGTGGGGAGAAATGTATGACATATTGGCTCTTCTGCAATTACTAGTCAACATTCACTTTTTAAGGAATAATACATTTCTTTTAGAGTTCTCGTCTCTTTCAAAAACTTGTTATGAAATGAATACACACATTTTATGTCATCAATTTTTTGTGTGCGCAAGCCAGCAAAAGGAATAAAAGTCAAAGAGTTAGGCTGCTAATTTTATTCACACAGGTATACATACATGTGGTAATACATGCACCTCCCTACACAAAGACACACAGTCTCTTACACACATACAATGCATGTATGCATGCACACACTTGCCTACACAGAGACACTTTTTCATACACGTTTCCAGGGGCTGCCTAAATCACCCAGCCAGGAAGGGAGGAGGAGGATGGGCTGGAGGGGAAAAGATTTTGCGGTGGGGTGGGAGGGAGGGTAGAGGAGAGAGGATGGGGAGGGAAAGAGGCCAAGGATGAGAGTAGGTTGGGGGTGAGAGGGGGTAGTGAAAGAGAGAGGAGGGGGTATGTGGGATGGATGGGGATGCAGGGAGAGGCAGAAGGCTATAGGTGCATGAGGATGTGGGGGGCACAGGGGTATATAGGGACATAATGGGAGTGCAGCACTGTATGGAGGTGAATGGGGCGCAGGGGTGTGGGGGGTGAGGGACATGGGGGTGGCGACTCCAGGCGGTGGAAAGAATGGGTGGGAGAGCGCTGTAAGGGGTACAGGGCTGGGATGGGTAGGTGTGGGAGGCAGGATGGGATGGGATGGGACGGGGGAGGGATGCAGTGAGGGGGATGGTGTGGGGGGAGATGGGATTGGGAGGGATGCAGGGACGGGGGATTGGGACGGGGAGGGATATAGTGAGGGGGTGGGGGGGAGGTTGGGATGGGGAGGGATGCAATGATGGGGGGGATGGGATGGGATGGGGAGGGAAGCAGTGATGGGGATGCAGCCCCATTCCCAGCATGAGGAGCAGCATGGGCAGGACCACCAGGCAAGAATGGGATGCGGGAGTGGAGGCTCGGGGTGCAGCATGGGCAGCACTCCAAAGATGGCAGGCCAGCAGCATCCTATTTGGGGAGGCTTAGCCTACCCTGGCCTATTATACCCGCCAGCCATGTTGACTGGCAAACTTCTATAACATTGGGAGAAGCCCCCACAGGTTTGGAAGTTCTCCTTGGGAGTCCCTGGAGGAGTCTCCTGGCTCTGGCCTAGTCGGTAGAGTTGTGTGAGGGTCTCCCTCATGCCATCTTGCTGGTGCTCTTTGCAGATGAAACCGGGCAGTTCAGAGACAGGGAAAACTAAAGCCCAGTCAAACCAGTAACAGAACCTCTCCAAACAGGGAAAGGTGTGTAAGTCAGATAGGATGGGACCCAAATGGGCTGTCCTCAAACTACTCTATCAGGTTCCTTCCTACCACCACTCGTTCTTGTGTTTCCCTCCTAGTCCTACTCCCCTTTGTGCCTTCGGGCCTCCTCGCCCCATTCCAGTACCTCTCATTATGTTTCTCACTTCTCATACCCTCTTTCTCTTCCTTCTCCTTCCTGCATCTCCCTCCCTCCCTCTTCACTCCTCACTCCCTCCTTCCTATTTTCTTTCCCTCCGCACCGTTCCCCCACTTCCCTATAGGGTTGCCAACATTCTAATCACACAAAACTGAACCCCCTTGCCCCGCACATTCTCCAAGGCCCCAACCCTGCTCACTACATCCCCCCTCCCTCTGTTGCTCGCTCTCCCCCACCCTCACTCACTCATTTTCACTGGGCTGGGGCAGGAGATGAGGTACAGGAGGAGGGAGGGCTCTGGCTGGAGGGGTGGGCTCTGGGGTGGGGGCCAGAAATGAGGGATTTGGGGTACAGGAGGGGGCTCTGGCCTTGGGCCAGTGGGTAAGGGTGTGGGAGGGATTCAGGGTGTGAGCTCTGGGCAGTGCTTACCTCGGGGGGGGGGCTCCCCAGAAGTGGCAACATGTCCCTTGGCTCCTAGGCGTAGGGGCATCCAGGCGGCTCTATGCAGTGCGCTCTGCCTCCACCCACAGGTGTCTCCCCCGCAGCTCCCATTGGCCATGGTTCCCGGCCAATGGGAGCTGTGGGAGCGGCGCCTGCAGGCAGAGTCAACGTGTGGAGCCCCCCTGGCCTCGCCTACACCTAGTTGCCAGGGGACGTCACCACTTCCAGGACCCTGTCAGCCCCGTGCCAACTAGTCTTTGAATGGCCCAGTCAGTGGTGCTGAGTGGAGTCGCCAGAGTCCCTTTTCGACTGCGTGTTCCAGTCAAAAACAGACACCTGGCAACCCTACTTCCCCATCCCTCCTATTTTCTCTACCCTTCTTCTCTCCCTCCCCTCACCACCACCAGGATTCAGATTTCCCATTGGCCTGTCTGGTTCCTCTTCTCCCGCAGGGTGTTCCTAAAGCATGATGAATGCATCCGATTGATTGGGAAGAAGCGGCTTGGACCGGGGTTCCCAGCTTTCCTCAGCCAGGCCTCTTCAAGCTCCGCTCCAGGAAAACTGGCTCCAGTAGCTCAAGCCAGCAGAGGCCCTGCATGGGAGGAAAGCTCATAAAACCCAGGTGTGTTATAGCTCTGCATTGCTGTCAGCCTTAGAACATAAGCCTCCCTCAGAGCTGTGTGCTCCCTGCCAAGTGATTGGAAAGAAAGTGAAGGGCCAGCCAGGGCAGGTGTCAGGTTTCTGCTCACAGAAAGGAATGAGGCTGTGCTGTCTGAAATCCCACACATACAATTTCACTGGGGAGTACCACAAGCCTTATCAGGATTCAGGCCCTGGCTGCTCAGAAGAGTGATAGTTTTCCATTCTTGGTCTCTCTGCGCTCTCTCTCTCTAACACTCTGCTCTTTCTTTTTCTCATCTGTTTCCTTTGACGCTGGTCCCAGGCCCATTGCCAAGTCTCTGATCCATTAGTGAGGTGCCTTGCTGACTGAAGCACAAATCACGATGGATCCCGGTGCAATTAGCAGCTCCTAGCACCTCATCTGGAAGACATTAGCTTGGCTGGGGGGAGGCAGAATTGGGAGGGGAAGAGAGAAATGTGAAGGAATTGATGTAGATGCCAAACAGAATAAATAGCCTATTTCTATAACTTTAAGGGACCACAATCCAGCAGCAGATAGTCATGTGCAAACAGGGGAGACAGGGTGTGTAGTTACCATATCCTAGTCAACATGGTCCCCAGAACTATAACACATTCTGGGGGTGCAGGGTGGTTACTGAGCCCTAGGAGGCACTAAGATATGACCAGACTTGCAGTTACCATGTCCCATACAAAGTGCCCCTTGGTTTTCTCACACAGGCCCAGACTGACAATTATGGTGTTCCACAGAGTGTGCCCCTTGGGGTACCATAACATCATCAGATGGGAGGCTACGGTTCTCTGTGCCTCTCAGGTACTAGGACCTCCCAGCGTGTGCTGCTATGGCCTACGGTACCACACGCTCTCAGAGCCATGCCGGGGTGGGGTTATGATGTCCTGTACGGTATCGTGGAGCACTAAGGTGTCCTAGATTGTATGGCTATAAACAAGCCAGGACTCAGCCTCCTGATTCTCTGTCCCTTGTCATCTTCAGCAGCCCTGTTTGGTTTTTTCTTTGAGGGAAATCTTCATAGTCATCTAAACAGACACACAGTGAAACCCTCATGCCCGCCAAAGGGACCTGATGCTTCCTGGCCATGACAGCTGTGTCACATATGTTTGGGAGCAGCTCTCTTGGGGACTGAAACTTCACCAGCTATTATAGCAAGTGACTGAAGCAAGTTTCACAGTGTTCTGTATTTCAGTGGGGATTCTGGCAGCACCAAGGAATTGATCCCAGAGATAATGTGTTTAGAAGAATAAACAAAAGCAAAGTCTCCTCATTCTTCTGCCCAGAAGGCTCTTCCCTATAGGGAGACCATGATTACTGTTTCCTTCCCCCCGAACATTCCTCACTCCACACATTGTTTCATACACATGCCAGACCCCTACAGCCGGCTGCCTCCTGCAGCTATAAAAGGCCCAGCTCCAGGAAAGCTGATCCATTGTTTCAGTCCCAGTTTCTCACCCTCACACAGCACTCCCACTGATGGGCTCTGATGGAAGGAGGGGTGGGAGTGGGGGCTAAAAGGCTGGCAGAGGGTGGACTGCCATGAGTTGTCATAGTGCAGTGTTAGCAGATGTGTTCTCCATGGACCAAAGGCAGATCAGGAAGCTCTATAAGAGAGCTTGTGGTGGACCTTGTCATCTATACAGAATAGCAGCCTCTGAAGCAAGCATGGGGTTCCATCTGCTTCTGAGCAGGTTGGCCTACATATTTCTACACATACATACATACAGATTTTCCATTGGAATGCACACACATGCTCTGTGAGTGGCTGTTCCCTTGTTTTCCAGGCAGGGAGGATGAAGGAGAAAGGCCTGGTTCTGGTTAAGCCCTGGGTCACATGAGGATGCCTTTCCTATTACTTTTTTGTTTTCCCTTCTAAGTAGCACTTCCAATTAACTCTCCCAACTTGCTCACATATTGTACTCGGCCCTGCATGAGGGGTGGGCTCATGTCAGTCTCAAGTAAGGAATAATGTGGGGTTCAAATCAGGGACTTTTAGTCATGGTCACCACCTGCCCCTTGCCCCCGACCCGACAAAGAGAATTTGGGAACCACATGATACCGAAGGATGACCGTACTGAGGAGAGCTTTAAGAGCATGATCAAAGGCATGTTGATATCATGTGATGTGTGTAGAAGTGCCAGAGAGTTCGTCATGACATTATCAGGATTAAATTTGGGCCCAAATTTAGGAACTGGGGGGAAGCAGAAGACAAAAAACCCAAGCCTTTGCAAAAACCAAAGACCACAAGATAATTCAAATGGAAACTTTTTTTTAGCTCTAAAAACATTCCTCTGCAGCATTTGCAACCCAAACATTGCATCATTGTGCTAGGGCATAAGGACCTGCTAATGAAACTGATTGCAAAACAACCACCTACTTTCCATGTCCAAGCTGTGAGAAGTGCAAAAAGTAAACAGGACAAATAGTGCCCTGGGGATAGTGTGACAAATATTTATTTTGAGTAACCTAGAGTAGGATTTCCAAAAGGATCTCAGTGAGTTAAGTTCCCAAATCTCACTGAATTTCAATTGGCACCTAACTCAGTTAGGGTCTTTTGAAAATCATAGCCCTAACATGTTTGTAAAGAACCTAATAGCATATTTTTAAGATTGTAAGACAACTTCTGTTAAAAGGCTTTTTTAAAAAATTAACCCCTTCTAATTTTCTAAAAAACAATAATTTGGAATATCTCATGTATTCCCAGGCCACAGGAGTGGTTTGTGTGGGATTTTGTGTGGGGGTGGTGGGGGAAGGAGGGACGGGGGGAATGGGTTGGATAGAGGTGTGTGTGTCGGGGGGGAGAAAATTTTCCAAGTCGTTCTGTATCTTACACTTGTAATGTACCTCCTCCATGGGGAGTCCGCCCACTTTCCAATAGGCAAGAGACTTTTGAGCAGTGTGGGGCCCAGTCCTCTGGCTTCAAGCAGGAGACATGAATTTATAGGAACCTTGTGGGACTCTCCAGGAGGCTAAATCTGCTACCCAATTAAAGAACAGGAGGCACCTGAGCCTAGGGTAACACTCTTTGCACCATGAGAGCAGGCTTTGGTACACGCTCTGATATAGGGGAATTCATGGCTACTCCTGTCCCACGCTGTCCCAGCAGGAGGCAATGTAGGCAGCAGTGCAGGAACCCTGGCTGTGGGAGAAGTCATAGTTACTCCAACCCCAGCAGGAGACACTATAGAAACAGCCATGAAAAACTACTTAGCAGTAGTTCAATTTCTTGGGGGGGATAAGCTGCCTCTCTTCTGTTGAGATGGAGAAGGGGCAAATGTATTGATCAAGACTGAACTCGATCTGTAAATAGTAATCTCGCTGGTGGGTAGGTCATTTAAACAGACAGAAGCAGCTACTGCTAACTTCATCCTTCATCCAAGAGTCCTTCTCATGACACAGACCTGTGTGCTGCCCCTAGTCTTTGAGCTCAGTGCCTCTGGCCAGGCAGTTTGCAGCCCTATAAGGTAACTGAATCTTCACAGTTCATTTGATCTCTCTAGAGTCACTAAAACCTTGTTGGTGCATGTTTGGGCCTTGGAAAAATGACTAAGGAGCTGCAGAAGGAATTAATTTATGCAGGGAAACTAAAAGAACTAAAGACCCCTGTGACGGGTTGGATCACAGAAACCCCCTTGGGAGCTGCCACCCGATGTGCCAAGACTACCCCTGCTTCTGTTTTCCCTGCCAGCTCAGGACTCCAGCACCCTGTCTTGCTGAGCGAGACACTCCAGTCTGGCTCCAACACAGACCCAGGGTCTGAATCACTTGTCCCAAAGCTGCAAGTTTACCTAAAAACAGCTCACAGGAGTGTGCTTGTCTTTAGCACTCAGATGCCCAACTCCCAATGGGGTCTAAACCCAGATAAATCCGTTTTACCCTGCATAAAGCTTATACAGGGCAAACTCATAAATTGTTCGCCCTCTATAACACTGATAGAGAGATATGCACAGTTGTTTGCTCCCCCAGGTATTAATACATACTCTGAGTAAATTACTAAATAAAAAGTGATTTTATTAAATACAGACAGTAGGATTTAAGTGGTTCAAAGTAGTAACAGACAGAACAAAGTAAGTCACCAAGCAAAATAAAATGAAATGCGCAAATCTATGTCTAATCAAACTAAATACAGATGATTTCCTCACCAGTTCCAGAGCACTCCCTTTTACAGGCTAATCTCCTTTTAGCCTGGGTCCAGCAATCACTCACACCCCCTGTAGTTACTGTCCTTTGTTTTAGTCTCCTTCAAGTATCCTCGGGGGGGGGGGGGG